>NW_027176329.1:2983929-3521429 GCF_023349555.1 Cebidichthys violaceus | reverse complement strand
TTTGGGTTTTTTAGTGCGTATTTTCTTATGCAGCATGATGGGACTACACACTGCATTTCAGTAGTTGTACAATAACAATTTATTAACCTTGTCTCATGCAACTGATGTGGGTTAGAAGTAGATGAGCCTCACCTTTAAGGGGTCAGTAAAGCTCACTTCCCCCTAAATCGAAGCCACCTTCTACCCAGCTCCACTGGGGAAGCATCTCATTTGAGTGCAGCTTTGTGGACTTTTGTCATTACCGGCTAATTGAATTATTGATACACAACATTTCAACTCACTCCCATTTTTTTTTTTACTCAAGGCCATTAATTCATTCAATTGACACACTTAGGGAAATCCTATCCATTTTAATTAAAACCTATTTCACTTGCTTTGGATAATGTTATACAAATGCTCTCAAGTACAAGTTGAGAATGTCAGCGGTCCAGTGAAGGACGCCGACAGGTGGAAGATACAGAGGAACAAAAGACTTCAAAGTACTACATCTTTTAAATACAAAACGATGGCAAATGGAAACTCTTTGCTTACATTCTTTTAACAAATATTTTAGAAAAGGTTGCATTGCAAATGTTGCCAAGACAGGCCAATGAATGAATCCGTAAAAAGGTCTGAGCACACTAGTGCTAACATCACATGTAAAATAAAAGTTTAAAAAACAAACGGGTGAAATTCAAAGCTGGTTTCAACAGAAGCTCAAAGACATCAACTAGGTCATTGACCTTTAGAGACATCTGATGAAGTGTTTTTACGGTCATATATTTAAAAAAAAGAAGGAAAAAAAGAAGAAGAATTATAAAAAATGATGTCTACAGACAGCAGAGTTTCGTAATGTTTAAAAAGGTCCCACACACATTTATTCCAGATTTAAAAGGGAGTTTGCACGAGCAGGTTGATGCAGAATTGAGTAGTGGTCGAAGCGCAATCAAGGGAAACCTTGATTTCTTGCTGTTCCAAAGCTAAGAGTCCTGGACCGTCACCGCTCATCTAACTTACAAACATGATCAATTCGGAGCCCATTAATCTGGTGAAAAACTACGATGTATGTGCGAGTTCAGCTGTACAGTTCTGCAGTGACTCTCCACGTGTCTGAGTGCTTCAGCATCACTCCATACTGTCTGGGTCTGCCTGGGCCATGTAGGCGTCCAGCTCGGCGTCCAGGTGGCCTTTGGTCTTTGACATGTAGGCGTCCAGCTGGTTGTCTAGTTGTTCGCGGGTCACAGCTTGTCGGCCAACACCTCGCCCTCGTCCGCGGCCGCGACCACCTCGACCGGCAAAACCGCCGCGGCCACGCAGCCCCCCACGGCCTGTCCAACAGCAACCAAGAGTCAACCATTAAACTCCATGTTTAACATCATTCTGTTTCAACTCGTCCACACTTCAATAAGAGAAAGTAAAACAGTCATCCTCTGACCTCGGGCTACTCCTCCTCGTGCTGCTCCTCTGGACAGAGCTCCTCCTCCTCTCCCAGGAGCTCCTCCACGGTGGCGGCCTCCTCTACGCATTGCCAGACGGCCAGCGGAGCCACGACCTCGCATGGGGCCGCCGGTAGAAGACACTCGCTTCCCTGTGCAACACAAAGACATATGGTCACTCAATGCAAAGCCAGGCCCAACAGTGAATACAAAGAGGTGGGATCAGAGTCTACCTCTCAGGGACAGGGCTCCCCTCATCACCCCGCCTCTGGCTCGTCCTCGGAGGCCGCCCCTGATCATCCCACGCATTCCCCCTCTACCTCCAGCAGCTCCTCCACGCATCAGAGTCCCGACAGGCCGGCCCAGCCTGGCCTGGATGTTGCTCTTCCCCAGGCGCTGCTTCAGGCTCTGACACAAGTTATCCACAGATTTTGTTATGACAAAACGAAATCAGCCAAACAAGGAGTGAGGAAAAGTCATGCTACAGGTGGTGGTGGTTACAGGCGCTCAATCAAGGCCACGTTCAAGAGACAGTAGCCCGGCGCAAAGACAAAAAGAGGACAGATGCTTAGAACGTGTAGATTCAGGATTAAAACTGCATTAACACTGGAACATGCAGACTTGATCAGGTGTATAAAGCCGCATCACACCCGATTCTGTTATAAAGAACTGGGTGCACAAGCCTCGTTTCCACTCCCACAGTTTGTTCAAGTGTGTTTCAACACCCATTCATGGAAATTGCTTGCATATCACTACTCCACCATCATTAGACCCGTCTACGCTGGTCACACAGGCCAGGATTAGTACTCCACTCACTACGGCGAGTATAAACTACGCCTAAAACCTCACACGCTGGACATGTTTCAGCCACATTGTGAAGTGTATGTCACTTTAATGACAACCTATTTACAATTTTAACTAAACTGTGCATAATTCAACATTATCTAACCACACAATCAACAGAGCAGATTCTCTACTAGGAACTGCTCACTAACCAATTGTTACGGTAGGAAATGTTTTGGTTTAAAGTCGCATTAATCTATTTTTGGTCACTCGGTAGCAAAAAAACACAGCGGTTCCATATCCCTGGATAACTATTTGTTAGCATGTTAGCATACAGTTGGCTGCTTTCAAACCTAGCAGACACATGGGTGCTGCTTAAAGAAAAGTATTTTCACTGTGTCCATGTAGTGAAGAGTTTCTTTTAATGGTGCATTCTGGTCATGATTTCTATCCCCAGCAAAGGAATCTATTTATGCAGGAAAAGAAACTCAAACGACTCACTTATCTGACCGACCCGACTGTATTTTAGAATTAAAAACAGATGTATCTGTAATTATTATCTTCATCAACTTTAAAAAGGCAACCAGAATCTACATCGGTCAGTAAATAAAGAAACTAATGTGGACGAATACGTCTGGTGTCAAAGATGGACAGAGTCCCCCTGCTGGGGACTGAGGTAGAATTTTGGTAAACCTTTTAAAAATAAGAACATTGGTGACGCTATGAACCATCCACACACAAGGTTTTGCTGCTGAGCTGAGATTTTAGTATCTCAACAGAGAGGAAAGACGGAAGGATCAAGTAGCTACAACTACCTGTGTACACACGTACGCACACGCACACGCACACACACACACACACACACACACACACACACACACACACACACACACACACACACACCTGCTTGTGATTCAGAGCCGCTTGCACCGAGGGCCGGTTCTCCATCTGCTGGGCCAGCCGGCGATTGCGGGCACTGGCCAAATGCTGCTGTTGCATGGTGGCTCGAATGCTTACCGCAGCGGGCTGCTTGTTCTTCAGCATGTTAGTGAAGCTTTGGAGTCGGGAGGGAAAAAGAGGGAGGAAGTAAAAGAGGGGGACAGGGGATATACAGAGGAGGGGGAAGCAGGGTTCCACATCAAGTCAATTTCTCATAGAATGGATGAAGCCACACAGACTGGTGGCTCTTTGGTTATGCAAGGCTTAAGTTCCACTTGTTGGCACTCACTTTCTCTCTCAATGACATGACCATCCAGAATGATTTATACTTGAATTTAGCAAGTGTTTTCAAACAAGCACAAGAAACTAAGAAGGAAAAAACTCACAGCAAAGACAGACTGAGGGACAGAAGCAGAAAGAAGGGGACAGAAGAAGAGCGCAATTTGCCACTTACAGGCCTCCAGCTGACTGGCCGGGGTGTCGTCCTGCTGCAGTAGCAGCAGCAGCAGCAGAGGCCCTGGACTGGAGGAGTGCCTAGCCACCCAGCCACTTACAGCATGGACCGTGACTTGTGGTTAAACCACAGAGAGACTCAGAAGGGAGGGAGCGATGAGAGGGGGGGGGGGAGGGGGGGGGGCTCTTTGTCACGTCCAAGCTAGGACTGAGTATCTGGTCTTTTATAGACTTTGAGCAGAGAAGAGAAAGAATGAGAGAGCAGGAGGATAAAAAAGGAGAATGTGCGTCACTTTCACCAGTTTGAGAGAGGCAGACAGGATTAAGAGGTGCCCCATCTTCCTGGTTTAGTTTAAGCCTTCCTCTCCCCTTTATAGGTGTATACTTCATGTATACTGTGCTGTTTAAGTAACAGGAGTGCCAGGGCATTTGTAGGACAGTGGTCTGGTCCAGCATAGGCTAACCAAGGCTTACCCAGAACGACCACTACCCTCTCCCCTTGTCTACATGTGTGCACTGCTCACACAAGATATTTGGCCCAGGCCAGCCCCTTCTTCTTCTCTCATTCAACTCTGCAGGTGCATCAAAGAATGTTGACGGAACCAACAAAGTTGAGTGAGCAGTGCACACACTGGGGACAGCCAGAATAGCATCCATGTCGGGTCCGGTCCCCCAACAGTGGCCTTCCATAGGGAGCACTAGAACCTTCACAAGGCTGGCCCTGGCCTCCGGTGTCTAACAGCTGACAGGGTGCGTGGCGCCTCACCGCTCGTTCAGGGACACTTTGGTGGTACTTTTCAGCACAACTTTTTGGGAGGAGGCTGCGCTCATTTTGGCAGACTTTTCTTGCAGGCTCCTGGAAACAGACGGGACAAAAAGTACAACACGGTCAACTGGTGGTCAAGAGAAGGGATTCAGATTCAATGAAACACTGTTGGGCCCTGGATCTATGCTGAAAGCACAATTGCTGTATTTGAGATGATTACTATACCTATAACCTATAGTATTACGTCTCGCTGCCTGGGTGATTTAAACTGTATGCTAGTCAGGAATGTAACTTCCCTTTGGAGTAAACGTTCATTTCCTTCCCTATCAAAAATCATACACAGCCCCAATGGAGCTTGATTGTCTCAGTCAGGAATGCTTCTAAAATCCTTAAACACATCCCCATCTAGTTCATATGGGACATTCCTAAAAAGCGCCCTGGTTTCTTTTGTCTGATTACAGTCACCGTCCATCAATCAAAACTACCAAACAAGTCGTCTGAACCCCAATCACAAGATGGTGGCATCCCTAACACAGTAATGGGTAGACCGGGTGAAAGGTTTCAACAGCTGCTGGTCTTCACAGATGGACAAACATAAGCAGCTCAACGTGTGTCATGAAGTGAAGAGAGCATGCATTTTGGATTCCAACCACCGAGTGACTTTAGTGCCACTTTCTCTGCACCCCTGCGGTCTAAATGAAGCGGCACGTTTGATGAAGTGCTCTGTGGTTGTTGGACTGGATGTCTCGATGCTCAGAGAGACACTTTAATCCACTAGGCATTACAAGGAAGTGCGATACCTTCACTTATGTGGTTTAGAGTCAAGAACACAGAGTACCCTTTCTATATGTGCTTACTCTTGATCCCAAGAAACTAGCTTAGATTGGCTAACAAAACAAGAATAGTTAGCTGGGCCGATGCGGACTTCTGATAGACACTAACGTTACATCAGCAGCCCAATGCGTCAACTCAAGATGCAATAAGAAGCTCAATTACAATTCAAGTGCCTATAATAATCATTTCCAGCATGTTTTACTTACAGTGAATGGTGCGTCGGTCGAGAAGAGCCTTGCGGCCAGCTAGGGTTAGCTTTAGCAGCTAGCAGGTAACGTTACCGGCACGGTGTGGCCGGGTAGGTCTCCTTATAGTCTTGTGTTAAAATACAACACAGAATATGCTACCTTCCTAGCGAAGTGCTGTAAGAAATGAGCAAACTCTAGTTGAATTCGGGTCTTTCTCAGACTAATCGCAAAATGCTGGAACAGGTTCTACAGCGAGTCTCCCTAAAATGGTGCTGCTAGCTTAATTTACTGACCACTGGAAGAAAATGGAGAGGTTTGCAACGTCACGAGGACGTGACGCAGCTTCCGGTCTGTCTGTCAGTTGTTTTTGGGTTACTAAAATGGCGACAGCGGCTGTAGTCGTGACTTCCTCCGGCAAAGATGCTGTAGCGGAGGGGCTGCTCGACCTCATGAGACCAGCTATCCAGCAGCTCGACGTGCATGTGCACTCAGTCAGGTAGACGCGGCTCCTCGTTGAATGGTGAACTGACGTTATTTAAACGTTGTTTAAACGTCTCCTGCATCATCACACCCCTGCTGTCGTCCGTGCGAGCAGCCCCTTGACTGTCTCGTGACTTTCCAGAATGTGTCGACCCGGTGCCGTTTATTATTTAAATGTTAACGTTACTTTCTATACATATGCTAGTCATGTCTCCCTCAGGTTCCATAAGCCTGTGTTGTTTGAGCTTTGATATGTCACATCTCCCATTCTGTTTCCAGCTCCTGTGTGTGTGCTTATTGTGATGGATGTCTGTTGTGTTTACAAATGATGAAGAGAACGTGAAACTGCACAACTATTCTACACTTGATCCGATGTAAAGGGTGCATTTGTTTCTTTGTGTAACCTGTCCTTCCTTTGGATTAATGGGATTCCTTTCTTCTTCACAGAGAAAGCCAGGTAGAATTAAGAGAACATATAGACAATCTGGCCACAGGTAATTTATTGGATATATATATATATATATATATATATATATATATATATATACATATGTGTGTGTGTGTGTGTGTGTGTGTGTGTGTGTGTATATATATATATATATATATATATATATATATATATATATATATCTCTCAAACATAACATTAGGTTTTGAAAGTTGTTTGCTAACCATTGGAATGCTCATGTGTGTCTCTTAATGTGCGTTCTTTGCAGAGTTGTGCCGGATAAATGAACATCAGAAGGTGGCTCTAGACCTGGACCCTTATGTAAAGAAGCTGCTGAATGCAAGACGTCGAGTAGTGCTCGTGAACAACATCCTGCAGAATGCTCAGGTCAGTGGTGTGGGACTTTTACGATACCTTTTTTCTATCTCAGTGGGTTTTTTATTCAAACCCACTGAGAATTATTACTGACTCTGTAGTTCCCCTCAGCTCTACCAGGCTTTTTAGCAACTTCAGTTTGTTTGGGTTCAAGCTGTGCTCTCATCACCCTGGTTTCTAGTGGCAGCAGGCGGCTCTTTTAAGAGGAAAAAAGCTCTAAAAACCAACTGTACGCTACCTGTGCCCAGTAGAAAACAGCAGACGGACTGTTAGAGACTAGCTGGTGAAGGCGGTGGAGCATGTAGCAGCTGAAGAGACCGGTGTTTCACTCAGCGGGTGGTGGAGACCAAAACAGAGGAAAAAGAGTTTGACCTACATTCAACAGGTGGACACAAAGACTCCAAGTGTTCGCCTGGCCGGTTCCACTGTTACTGCAACCAGTGCTAATGCCTATCCCACTATTAGTCTAAAAATAACCCTTGAAATTATTAGTTGTAGTAGTACTACAGCTGCTACTACTATAACAACTTTTGCTAAAGTATGACTAGTATTATATTACTACTACCACCACCACTTAAGCCCCTTTTCCATTAGACAAAAACACAAACACCCTCTAATATCTGGCTTTTGTGTTTAGTGGGAAAGGTTACCATCGGTATTCATTCCCAGGACCAGTGACTCTGCAGTAGTCGCAGGTATTCATTGGTCCCAGCTCCGATTGGCAGCGATGTAAACGTGACACCCGGGTGGAAACGCTCATTTTCACCCCTTTTCTGCCGCAACTCGTGACTCTTTGTCATCTCAGCCACAAATTGTCTGCCTCCATCCAAGAAGCGCCTGAACATTGTTCCAAAGTATAGTCGCCACTGAGTTCCAAAGAGAGGCTGAATAAGTAACGGATACAAAGAAGAAGTAAGCACTGGAGCATTGTCACTGGCCTCTATGCTGCTTTTTACCGTTTTCTAACCCTGTTTTCAGCACGTTTCTGACGTCTAATGTGACACAATCGGAAAAAAACTGAAATGCATCCTTGTCTACTGGCAATTGGAAAGGAGTATATTGTCTTTTTTTTTTTTTAACAGGTTTTCCCGTATTTAAAAAAACTTGCATATACTTGCTAATTTTAAGAGAAAAATGTTTTAATAATGTACTACTGTACTGTTACAACTACTGCTAATAACTATTGCTACCACCCCTCAATGTTTAAAAACAGAAACAAACACATAACCTACACATTCTTTCCCCAGGAACGTCTGAGACGACTCAACCACAATGTGGCCAAGGAGACAGCTCGGCGGAAGACCATGCTGGAGGCTTCAGGAGTGTTCACCTCCCGCTCCCCCAGTAAACCCTGAACCTCCTCCCCCTGCTCTGTGAACTGTCCTGACACGTCATTACTGGAGACTGCAACAGGAGGAGCATGAGTCTTCCTGTTTGTCCAGTGACATGCTGGCCTGCAATGCTTTGTCTTATGTTGTAATCAAAATAAAGATCCCGGCTGCTATCTGTTCTGCGTTAGGCAGCTGTAAAGTGACAAAATACAACAGAACCCGCTTTGCAATTTCACCAGATCACACATTCATTCTACAGAATCAATGACTACTTCAACCAACGAGCAAAATAAACTAACACTTAGCCTGGGGTAATGTTGTGGACCAAAATATCAGATCCCTGTTTCGCTGCTGGAAGGTTTTTCTTTTTTTTTTAAAGTTCAGCTAAACGCAACACCACAGCAGCACCAACATCATGTGGCTCTCATGGATGTATTCAGATGACTACATGTACTATAATGCACTGGTCTGGCCACTCGGATTGGGTCAGAGTCATTTGAAATTTAACCGAGACCTCAATACGTTACACGATCTAATGTGAATATTGAAAATGTCGCACCTTTATACTAAAAACAATTGACACAGCCACAAAAATGTAATCCTACAAAATTGTAGTTTAAACGTCTCAAAACATTTCCTATGCAAATTTAGCATTTTCGGCATTTACAATTGTTCAAATCAAATGACAAACTACAGCTGTATTGTTTGTATTTTGCAAAATGTGGAATGCCGTTTCTTTTGTTGTTGCTGATTTTGCAAAAAATGGGGTCACATGGAGGACTTAACTCTTGAAATGCAAGAGGAATACTAACTCAAAATGTTCATCTTCCTGTATGTATGTAAATTAAAATGAATAAAAACTACGTCCGTAAATCAACATTAAAAAACAAATATTCATTAAAGCTACAATCAGGAACTCTTCTGTGGATTTTTGCTGTTCCTGGATGAAAGTGGTGTTTCCGAGCACCAGAATCCCTTAGGAAAACCTTGGTTTACTGCAAAAGGGTCAGAAATAATGCCCTGCTCTGTCCTGGTACTGGTTCTGGTTCTCCATTGCCTCCCAGGCCGTATCCAGCAGCGCGCCGTTGGTGTTTGCTGCCGGAGCAGCGAGTAGAAGCTTTGCTGCTGGCCGGAGGAGGAGACGCTGCTGCCTGCAGGAGCTCTCCTCTCGCCGGAGCTTCCAACTGAAGGTTGAAGGTGGAAGCGAAGCCAGATCTGTGTCTGTCCATGGAGACATAGCTTACTGTGATATAAAATCACCTTTCATTAGTTAATAGCATTGGTTTTAATCAAGAAAGCTTCACAATTTTAGAATTTAAATATTTTAAAGTGTTACTCAAAAATGTAATCAAGTACTCCATGTAACTATAATTTAATTGCACATTTTCCAAAATATAATTTGGACTGATTATAATTTTTTCCAAACAGAAAATCTCGTATGGACAGAACACAGCTACTTGCACTTTTGATAGTGTTATTTAGCAATATTGTTCTCCTGCAAGCTCTGGACTTGTGCATTAATTAACTGGTCGTTTGTCAGACAATCACTAACAACCCTGCGCCTGGCATCAGAAATGAAAGAATAGAATACAATGAAATAGTAAAGTCTGAACCCGTCAATCAAAGGCCTCAGGAGAACAGCATTTTTCATTTTGATTTGGAGGCGGCAAGGGTTCTGGTACATTTGAGATCAGCAGGAAGTTGGTTCCATCTGTGTGCAGCAGCTAAGAGCTGCTTCAACCTCTTTGGTTCTGATTTGAGGTTCTACCAGTTGACTGCTTCTTAAAGATCAGGGCCCTGCAGAAACATGTTTTGGCCCGAGATTATTGAGTGATTTATTCGTTTTTTTGTCTTCGTCTGCTACTAGCAGAGTGCTATGGCAGCCAAAAGAGGACCAACGATCTGTGAAATAAGAAATAACTTGTCTGCCAACACTTTCACTTTCACTCCTTTTTCCCTTTCTGCTGCTTCCCCTCACAGTATTTAACAGCCTTCTCTGTTTTTCTGGTGGGACGGATGAGTTCTTCTTAACCACGACTTGACAGTGTGATTGTTTCGATGGCGAATGCTTCCTTGTTAGAAAGCTGTGTCACAAGGTAGCTAATAAGTTACTGACAGCTTCGTTGTTACCGCAGCAATCCATGGAGGTCTGTGATGTCTGGACACACAAATCCAATCTGATCACTTGTTGATTGGAGCCTAGGGGACCTTAGTCATTTGGTCAGAGAACTAAGTAAATGTGAGTGTTGTCTGCGTAGCTGTGAAAAGCAACATCATTGTTCTGGCTGGTCTCATCCAGGATTCGTAGCAAAAACTAAGAAAAATAATACGCCGTGATTCAACGAAATTATGTTATCCACGAAATCCTGATTGAAGAAGTATAAAGACCGTTAAAGCACACACAGGGTGGGCGGGAGGGGAGGTTGATGGGTCCAACAAACAGTGGTCTTTCGGCCAGGAGGCCAGGAGGCCGCTGTTTGTTCCCCATGTGAAACGAGAAGTCAACGTTGTGTTTTTCACGTAACTCTGTGCTTCAGTTACGGCACATCCGTGGTTATTTTAACCCGAATGACTAAGTGTTTTTATTCCCTAAACCTGACTAACTATTTACAACCTTTTTCCTGAACCTAATTAAGTAGTTTTGTTGCCTAAACCTAACTGAGTTTCCTGTGAAGAAGGAAGTTTATTGAAAAGAAACAAGAGTAAATTGACACGTGTTGTAGGCTTTTGTAGGAAAAACACATCAAAATGAGGAGTAACTTCTCGTAGGACACCATATGAACCATTGTATGAGGATATGTTGTGTATGCAAATGGGGGTAGTAGTGCAGTATGACTGATTAATTGTTCATCAGTGATGGCCAGTGGAAAGAAGCTGTTCCTGTGTCTGGTGGTTTTGGCGTAGAGAGCTCTGTAGTGCCTACCAGAGGGGAGGAGAAGAGTTGGAGTTGCAACTGGTTGTGTCTGGATCATACGCAGGTTGAACAATAGCGGCCTAACAATGGAACCTTGGGGAATCACACCGTACACTAAATGATAGTACTGTACCGTGAATCAACACGCCATCTACTGTTTTAAATCAGCCCTGAACCTTGCAAGGCCAATGTTGAGATAAATTTGACACGTTGGGACTCATCATGAAAGTTATGCAAGAAATTTAACGGCCAACTCCTGCCTCAAAATCCAGGTCCTCCACCTGGCCCTTGCAATCCACATGTCAAAGTGTCCTTTAGCTGTGAGTGTGCATGTGAATGTTTATTGCTCCTGAGGAACAGGTGGCACCTTAGACTTTTCCACCAGTGTTTATGAATGGTAATAGTGAATGGGTTCATGCTGGCTTGTGTTGAAAAGCACTTTGGTAATTGGACTTTTGCAGTCCAATCACCACCCCCACAGGTTTGGTTCTTAAAAAGACTAACAAGACACATATATAAATGCAATAATATTCATTCAGTGCTAATTTTATCACTGCTATGAATAATTATAATTTCCCTTCTCTGGGATGAAAATATTTGCTACAGTTGGGGGGGGGGGCCCAGGCTTATTACGGGGCACACTGGCCCCCTCTGCCCCCTCTAGAACCACCCCTGATTTAATTTAAACTTTAAACCGTGTCTGCAGCGTCTTATTTTCCCTTCCATTGAACAATACAGACAATACATGTTCCACTGCATTCTCTGGAAAGCTCTGCTGACATACCTGTGTCGTAGCAAAGCAACACAAAGAATAACGAATGATATTAATCTGGTTTGACCATTAGGTGATGAAAAGTGTGTAAAAGTTGTCTCCATGATTATGAAACACAATAATGCCCACATATTGCTTGTGCTTTTTAGGTTCTGTGTGATATTATTTGCCGTTTCTAAGATATACATTATTGTCAACTTTTTGAGTTTGTGCAAAACGATTTCTTACATTACTCATTTGTCAACAAGCTTGTGAAAATAAGGCAAAGTCTGGAATGTTCATTGCATCCGACAACATGAAGGTATTGGACAGAATTTATAATATTGATGATTTCTCGTTCTTTGCACTTTACAAGCAACGCTGTCTGGATGGTAGCACTGGAGGAAAGCCCATATAGGATCATTCAAAGAGATCGTTTTAATGGGAGCATGGGTTTTCTCGACAGCTGCAGTATATATTACTATATTTTATCAGTCTGGTCGACCCCACATGGCGTCATGACGTCATTTTTTAAAATCATAAATACTTCTCAAATACCGGCATCAGTAGGCTATCCAATCCCTGTAGAGTCATGTGTCATGTTCTTGCAATAAAATCATTTTGAATCACAGTTAGTATTGAGCCTGGGGAAGCTGTAATGCAAAACGCATTGTTTATCATTGTTTGTACATTTTGCAAAAACTAATACAATTCTTCCATTATCACCTGAATATGGTAGGTCACAAAATATGGCGTATTTTCTTAAGCATGTTAACTCTGACCATTAAAGAGTGGAGTGCTCAAGTAACAGTTGCAGTTCGTGTGTGTGTGTGTGTGTGTGTGTGTGTGTGTGTGTGTTGGGGTGGGGGTGGGGGCTAATCTCAGCGGCGCCACCTTAAAAAAACAGTCTCGCGGACCTGTCAATCTAGACGAACCAGACAGACCCTGGCTCGCGGCCCTGTTGTGAGAACTACTACGTTATTGGCCGAAAGCGGATTCCCTGTGAGACCTGACCGCCTATTGGTTGCAGCATGTCGAGACACTGACGCGCACGACGTCTCCCTTCTATTGTTATTGTGGCGTGCGCGAGGGGAACAGACAGGATGCACGAGGAGACAGTGGGGCTGATAAAAGGCTAAAACAACCGAGAAACATCAAGCTAGCACAGTGCAACGTACGAGGAATAAACATTAGCTCGGTCCATTATAGGGCTTTAGAACAACGAGCCCTGAAACGCAGAGCAGTATCCAGGTCTGATACAAAGAGTATGAACACAGATAGCAGCTCTGGTCAACACACAACACGTACAGCTATCTAGAGTACAACAGCGATCGTTTTGTCCAACTTCTTCTCTCAACTCTGGCTGATGTGTAAGTACAAACTATGTATCTCCATCTCGTCCTTCTCCTGCCCTCTCCAGCGTTGCAGCCAGGATAGCCTGACCGAGAATATGAGGGGGAAGTCGGTCACATTAGCTTGCTAAATTGTTGCTTACTGTAACCTGCTTTTTTTATTCGCAACAAATGCTCGGTTCCGCTGCCTCAGTCTCCTAACGATACCGCTCGTACTGGCCTACATCTGCTTTTTATCTGATTCCCTTCTGTGTTCAACTTCAAGCAGTCGCACAGATGAGTCCTCGTACAAACAGAAGTTGTGTCTTAAATGTATATATTTGTCAGATTAGCTGGGTCTGGATCCTGTTGAGAAAGGGTTCGGGTTCTCCGGTACGCATGTCAGCCAGTCTGGGATGTCAGCGAAGTGAATGCACGGCCCGGACACTGCTCAGGTTGTGTGTGAGGCACATATGATCGCATCTCCAGACCAATCACCTTGTTGGAATTTTCATTTGAAGCACGAGGCCCTCCGGGTATCAGATGGGTTTTAGACGTCAGGGCCCGCATGATCAACAGTATGTTTAAGAGGACTGTGTGTGTGTGTGTGTGTGTGTGTGTGTGTGTGTGTGTGTGTGTAAATACATGTAGCAACAGTTACCTGTGACTGTCAGCATTAAGGCGGTTTGCTGTATCAGTTATTAAGCTACAATAAAATGTAGCAGGACATAACTGTACATTATGTTTGGTTGTAAATCAAATATTGTATATATTATTTACAGTATTGAAACAAGCTTCCATGTTCAAATGAGGTACATGTACGTGACATGTATGGTAGCACTATGTACGCATTCACATACTGTAGCTTACTGTACATGACTTTAAGTATTTCCAATGATGCAATTGTTGTTATTATTCAATTTGATACATATATTAGTCTTTAGAATATCAGGAAATAGTAAAAGAACGCCCTTCACAAGGTCCGAGAGATAACTGTCATGGAGTCCAAGACTGCATTCACACTGCAAGCCTTAGTGCTCAATTTGGACGTATTGCTCAGATACTTTTGGCTGTTCACATTATTTTTTTAAATGAATGTAATCCGTTTCAGATCACAGTGTGAACTGGTCACGGTCCTCAACTGACCCGCATGCGTTAAAAAGACAATAGCAAAGACATGCAGTCAGCGTAAACATAGGGCTTATGTGCAGGTCACAATACGACCCCTTAATACTTATGAGGTCTAACTCTCCACTGGGTACCTCCACTGCAGCTGTCCTCCATGTTGGTGTTCACAGAGTGACTCCCGCCAACGTTGGAATTGTGATGAATGCAACCTGGTGTCACAGAATACGTGAAGTGACCGCGTCCTGTTGACGGGGAGTTACGTGTTGGTGGCACGTAATCAATTAGGACCCTTTTTTTTTATCGTGATGGACACAAATGAAACGCATTTACGTGAACATGCGACGACCAGAGCTAGTGGCGTAGTGTTAACAGTGAAAAAGACTACTTCCAGTGGGCAGAAGGGGAGGTGAACAAACAAACGGGACTGTCAACCATGGGTTCACAAAGAGAACTGGATACAGCACTGGAGCATTTGATTTTCAAGTATACAATTCAAATGAAAATACCCAGAGCTTCCAGCGCAGTAGCGTTTCCTCTAACCCCGCCTCCCTGCCCTCGGTTCAGTCTCATTCTCAGTGACCTGAACGGAGGAAGGAAAATAACTCTAACATATGTTGTATTTTTCAACTTTTTTTTTTTTCAGTTTCATTTTTTTTCTTCTTCAAATGATCAAAACTTTTGGCCTGGATTTGGCTCCATAGAGTTACAGAGATGTCTCTTTCCTTCAATGGAAGTTCATGGGAAAAAGTCTTTCTGACCCGAAAATTGTAATTCCATCGTTTGGCCACTTTGTAACATTCGTGTCAAAACCCGGAGCTCTTCGTGGGGCCTTGCTTTCAACCAGGAGACTGGTGTTCATGTGCCAAAGTGTTGTTGAGTTAGTGCGAAGTTAGTGACTACTAAGTTAGTTAGTGACAACTAAGTTGCTTAAACTTAACATTACATAGTTTCTGTGTGTGTGTGTGTGTGTGTGTGTGTGTGTGTGTGTGTACACATCAGTACCTGGACAGTGGAGGGTCTGGGGGGTTGTGTATTTAGCTTCTACATTAGACCCTACATCACACACTGATGATCAAATAATTAAAGTCAGGCTCAAAGTCAACTCAAAACTGTTATTTGCAAGTCATTAGATCGGATTTGTGTGTCCTGACATCACCCAGCTGTCTGCATGGATCTGCATTCTGTGGTAACGATGTAGGCGTCAGTAACTAGCTACGCTGGTGACGTGAAACATAAAAATGAATCTTTTCGTCCTCCAAACAATTGCTCTGCAATCACACTCCATCACACAACAACAACAAAGCAGCAGAGGAAGCTGTACGTTGTGATGTTCCGTGTCGCAGTCATCCCTGAGGTCTCTTCCTCTTTTCTCCCTGTTAAAGGGGGTTTTTGGGGAAGTGTTTCCTGTTCTGATGTGAGGGTCAAAGGACAGAGGATGTCTCATGTGTACAGATTGTAAAGCCCTCTGAGGCAAATTTGTGATTTGTAATTTTGGGCTATACGAAAATGAATTGAAAATTGAATTGGTGCCATCTGGTGGGAAGGTGTAGTCCTCGGGACCTTTGATGAAGATAGGTGGCCTGTTGACGGGTCTTCAGAGTATGTTGTCCAGTAAATCAAAAACTGTGTTGCTGATAAGAGCTGCCGTTTTTTTTAGTGCCATCTTTAATTCCTTTGTATTTAGTTCACATTTTCCAAATTTTCTTTGGCACCCTTGGAGTCTCTTGTGTTCCATGCCATAAGATATTTAAAAAAAATAGTTTGCGTAGGTTCCTTTACGTTTTGCCTGTACTGAAGCCCCCCCCCCCCCCAAAGTGCCAGCAGACAATTTATTTCAGTGTCCGTCCACAGCCAGTTGTTCTCTTACATGTTGTCCTCGTAGCAGCAGGCTGGACTGAGGCGCATCTGATTGGAATCGCATTTCAAACCACCTCCAAATGTTGTTGGGATGCGATTTTGGCTTTTTTGAATTTTCTTGTCCAGACTTTGTAAAAATCAACCTGGATACAATCTGGATATTCCAAAAAGAACGTATTTGGGCCGGCAGTCTGAACAATGCCTTAGTGTCTCCTCTTCATTTAGCACTTCATCAAAGTGAAACGACTCCTCTAAAGAACCCACGCGCTAATCCCCCATCGTCCTGTATTTGTGGAGTTTCCTTAAAAGAGTCAGCCTCACAAAGGTACAGAAACAGCATGGATGACATAGCCATGCATGTTTAAGGGTCATTCAGCATAGAAGGACCATTACTTTTGATGATGTAAGTTGATTTTGCTGATAATACAAATGTGCGTTTACTTAAAGGAATAAACGCTCCAATTTTACTCATCATGGGGACTACAAAACAGTATTATAGTATTATATATTCTGGTTGTCTGGAAAAAAAAGCCTGAGTGAGGTCATCAAGGTTTGATGTCTCCGTTTGGATTTGGAGATAATTTATAACAGAACGCAGCAAGGAGGGTCTAAACATATACTTTCATAACTCTGCAATATGGGAAATCGTAAGAGTCCGTGTTATTGGAGCTTTACCCGTACCAGGGACTAAAAAAATGTGACCATTCTTGTTGTATGTGGTATTGCAACTTTGAATTAAGTAAATGATTTTAATACAACTGACAATCTTTAATAACTGTTGGATTTTCACACTTAACTTGACATCCACTAATTCCCGGTCTCCCCACTCCACTAACAGGGACTGATTCAGAGCTGGGCCATCATGATGCCAGTGAACTTTCTGGTCACTCATTGGCTGACCAACTTAATACCAGGTAAGGAGGACAGCAAACATGTATGACAGCAATACCAAGTAATACCATCAATTGACCGAAACTAATAGCAAGGTAGCTATTAGCTGATATGCCTAACAGGGTGTAACGCTGATTGACTGTAGTTAGAAACTGTGAAATAACTATTTATTAGAGAATTACTATAAGGTATAATGGAGAATCAAGATACAGGAAGCAGCAGAAATGATACTATGTTGGCAGATAGATTGATGGAGTCCAGTCTCACCTCATACCGTGATCTTCCTCAGCAGATGGAGATTGTAGATTGTACGTCCATATTTCCTATATTCTGAGCCTTCTGCTGTCTTGGTCCCTGGCCAAGATTGCCAAGGCTGCCTAGTATATGCAAATATGGACTTCTTCTAGGGAGATTCTTTAAAATAATTGTCCGGCAGCTTGTTTTCTACCTGCCCCAATGCAAAAGTACACCACAGAAGAAATGTGAAATGTCATCCATCCCTATTTACCATCAATTCCATTCAATAGGCTTTATTGGCTTGAGTGTAACAATGACAACATTGCCAAAGGGTCAAGTAATAATGAGATTAAAAAGATAAAGGTACAATTCCCTAAAGAAATAAATAGCAGAAACAATCAACCCTTGCTTTTGTGTGTGTGTCTGTGTTGATATGTGTATGTGTGTATCAGTAGCTGTACAGGTGTGTATTTCGCTCCATATTAGACCCTCAATCACACAGTGTCAGTAGTTCTAAGGGCAAGGAATCATTCAAAATGATCCAATAATTAAAGTCTTTACAGACTGATAATAACACAAATATAGCTCCGGGTACAAGCCCTTTTTTTTTTTTTGCTCAACAGAAGGAAGCAGCTCAATTGTCCAAATCAAAGCAGCAGCAAGCGGGGTTTGTGCGACCAAAGTCACTTCAGCTGGTTTAATTCTGCCGAAGGAGTGTTGTTCATCATGACAATGTATGCAGCCTTTTAGTAATTGGACACTTAGTACCATCAGTCATATTTCTTGGCATTTTGGGGAAATGTTCCGACAGCTTAATTACAAATATCCAGCAAGTTTGGTGATGTTTGGACAAACTGTCATTAAATTATTGACAAATTTGCATCAGGCCATTACTCATGTGTAGAACTGTCGCGGTATGTTTCAGTTTGTTGGCGTTAGGTCTGTGAATGTGCTGAGCGTGCCCATTTCAATCGGTCAATATCTCGGGAAAACAAATAAAATATCAACATGCTTTTGGTATCTTTTGATAAGCACTAGGGGTGCAACGGATCACAAAACTCACGGTTCGGATCGTACCGTGATTCTTGAGTCACGGTTCGGATCATTTTTCAGATCAGCAAAGAAAAGGGGAGGAGAAAAATATAACTTTGCTTTCCATTTATTAATTAAGAACTTCAAGAACACTTAAAGCAAAGAACCTTGGGCTATAGTCTTACATAAAAACAAAAATATTTAAGATATTTATTTTCAGAAGGATGAGAATATCTACGTAACCTGGGGAAAGTGTAGCGGCGGATTTGTGTCTGTGTGACTCTCACAGAGGGGGCGTGTCTGCAGCACCGAACTTTAAATCTCCACTCCGCCGTGATGAAGTGAGCTGTCAGTCTTTTCCTTTTCATAGAGGAACGATCTTCATACTGAAGTGTCTCTTCATATGTGTGGACATGCCCGATGTATTGCCGTATGTCTTTCTCTTTAAACAACGCCTACATACCGTAATGCGGTCCACCACCCTCATCCCGTCGTTATAAGTTATGGGGAAGACAAAATTCTCCCTAACTTGCGACTTAAATAACACCGGGAGCTTCTGAAGTTCCTCCGCTCGCCATGACTTTCACCGTTAAATGCTTTTAACCTGCTCCGTTCACGTGAACATGCTACTGCTTTATATCTGTTCACTGCAACTTTATATTGATATTTTGGGACTTGTTACTTGAAAAGGAACAGCAGCAGTAACACTTTATTACACACTATGATGATTAAACAGTAAAAAAATACATTAAAAAAAAACTCAATTAATTGTGCCGAACCGTGAGGGGTGATCCAAACCGATCACGGATTGATCCGTGATCCGTTACACCACTAATAAGTAGTAAGGTGGCCGTCAGACCTACGGTTTAAAAAATTCAAAATGGGGGGAAAATGGCAGACTTTATGGCCCAAGAGGCTTTTTTCTAGAGCACATTGAGCTGGATATGTGTGTCAAATTTCAAGTCAATCGGACTGTGGCCTTTCCCAACCGACACTTTTGCTGCAATCATCTCACATTTGGGGATTTCCCTCAGTAAATATATGAGTTTCTCTAATCTGTTATGTTTTATGGGCGTCTGTGGCTCAGGAGGTAGAGTGGGTCTTCCACTAATCAGAAGATCGCCGGTGATCCCTGGCACCTTGCATGGCAGCCTTTGCCATCAGTGTGTGAATGGGTGAATGATGACATGTAGTGAATGGACTTGGTAAATTAACTTTATGAGCATTTATATTACTCTGGTCTTCCGACCACTCAAAGCGCTGTACACTACATGTCAATGCTCAAATATTCACACACTGATGTCATGCAAGGTGCCACCTGCCCATCAGGACCTAGACCAATGCACATTCACGCACACTCACACACCGATGGCACAACCTTCCGGAGCAATTTAGGGATCAGTGTCTTGTCCTTCGAAACTTCAACATTAAATCTTTAAACACTTAATAGCATTAAGCGTGTTCGTACAGCCTGCGGTTTCCACTACAGAATAGTCTCATATCCGCGGCTATGCATATAACAATTGCCGTGGCGATTGCTTTAGCCCTGTTTGAATCAGTAGGGAACAGCTGCCTAAACGCTGCGGGGAGAGTTTTCAGCGTGTGTGCTGCTGTTGGTTCTCCTGCTAAGCTAGTTTAGCGTAGCGTGTAGAATGTTGTTCTTCCGTGGTGGGCGTGTCAGACAGCACGTTGTCTGTTACGTTGGGTGGGTTATCATGTTGAGCGCAGTGGCTCCACTGAGAGAACATTATATTTCCCACAATTTAAGCTTCGGCATTTTCCAAATACACTAGTATTATTCAAACGTATTGTTCGGTTCGTAATGCCTACCAAACCGTGAGCTTCGTACAGAACGGTTCAATACGAATATGTGTATTGTTACACCCCTAATATATATATATATTAGGATAGTAGATATATCTATATATATATATATATACTGTATATTAGTGCTGGGAAACCTATCACGTTATTATTGCGCTAACGCATTAATTAATCAACGGCCACAATTATTTTATCGCACATTAATGCAGTTTTGTGCGATATACAATACACACCGTTGATGGCAGCAAATCACCCAAACAAACAAGCGGTGGAGGGAGGCTTCAGCAGACTACGTTGATGCAGCGTGTGGGAGAAGTATAGCTAAACAAAAGCAAGACAAGCTAACAAACGCCACAGAGAGGAGGATAGATACAAACTGCAGGACGACTAGTATTGTGGAAGATGTCGGTCTGAGGAACGTTCTCAGGATCAACGAATGACGGAACGTATGAGCCTCTCAAGACGACCATCACAAGAAGAATATACGAGTCGTATGAAAAGGAGAGGACTACAGAAGAGACGGTGTTACAACGTGCACCAGCTGTTGCTCTCACTGGAGACTACTGGACATCGCTGGGTAACCATCATCACCTCGGAGTTACAGTGCATTATATTGATGAACAGTGGGAGCTGCGTTCACATGCTCTGACTGTCATGAAAACAGAAGACAGACATTTTGCTGAAACGTGCGCGGAACCTTTTATTCATGTTGCACAGCAGTGGAACGTTTCAAATAAAGTCAGCGCACTGAGCACAGATAGTGAAGAAATATAACTGTTACTGTGTAAAAGAATACTGCTGTTAAGAACCTGATTTGTTGAAAGTGTTTGCAAACCAAATGTTATTGCACTTTTGTTCATATAGCAGTACTTTTAAAATAAAACTGAGCAATACACTACTTTTGAATTCATTATTGAACTTTGCGCATAACAATGCGATTAATCTCAAAAAAATGTAATCGTTGCCCAGCACTAATATATACACGTGTATATATATACGTGTATATATACATATACATATATATATATATATATATATATATATATATATGTATATGTATATGTATATATATACGTATATATATACGTATATATATATATATGTATGTGGGATGGCTCGTGTATATATATATATACATATATACGAGCCATCCCTAACTTTAAACCTGAGCCAGCCCTAACTATAAACTTGAGCCAGCCCTAACTATAAGCATTATCAAAGGAAAATCTAAAGCCTACTAAATGTGGTCCAGAAACGGGAAGCTGGTTCCACAGAAGAGTTGCTTGATAGCTGAAGGCTCTGACTCCGATCCTACTTTTTGAGACTCATAGGAACCACAGGTAATCCTGAATTTAGGGAGCGCACTGCTCTAGTGGGGTAATAGGGCGCTGTGGGCTCCTCAAAATATGATGGTTCCTGACCATTTAGGGTTTTGTAGGTGGAAAGGTGGATTTAAAATGTTTTTCTTGATTTTACAGAGAGCCGGTGCAGAGACGCTAATATGGGATTAATATGACCTCTTTTCTAGTCATAACAAACCCCCCTTCTGTGTCTTGTGGCAGCAGCATCATGTCAGTGAACCCTCCAAGCAGTAATGACGCCTGCCTCAGCATCGTCCACAGCCTCATGTGCCACCGGCAGGGCGGAGAGAACGAGGGCTTTGCTAAGCGGGCCATTGAGAGCCTGGTGAAGAAGCTGAAGGAGAAGAAAGACGAGCTGGACTCGCTCATCACCGCCATCACCACCAATGGTGTCCATCCCAGCAAGTGTGTCACCATCCAGAGGACACTGGACGGACGGCTGCAGGTCAGTGCACCTCTGACAGTCCACTTAACTCTCACTGTTACACTTGCACAACTTTGAGGTCCACTTTCTTATCACATCTGTGCATTGGCACGAGGATTTCTCTCTAATGTCTCTTGAATATTGAATATATTTCTTGCTTTCAGATCTTACAGTTAGGAATTTATCTCACGGTTTGATTTGTATTGTTATGATCACTTTTCCATTCAAATTTAATTTAATATTCAGAATCAATGCTCAATGAATTTAAACATCTATAGTGTCTTTTTTGACATGAATTCAGTCTGATCTTAGTACATCTTGAATGTTTCATATATTCTGAATAAAAATAGAAACCTAGGCAGGGGTTAAGACAGGCGCTGTGTGGTAGGGAAGAGTTACTAAATGGCTGGGTAATTACTGCAGAAGTGGTGAGGAAGACGACTAGGAAGGTACTTGGTGTGTCATCTGGACAGAGAAAGGAAGACAATGAGACTTAATGATGGAATGTGGAAGTACGGGGAATTATAGTGAGGAAGAGGTTGGCAAAGAAAAGTGGGATAGTCAGAGAGATGAAAAAAGTAGATAGAAGCACAAGGAGATGCGGCTTAAAGTGACGAGAGAGGGTTGACTAGACACAGGGACCAATCTGGGAAGGATGTGCAGCAGGTTTGGTCAATTAAGGATAGAGATGGAAATGTGCTGACAAAAGTGAGGTGAGGGTTTTTGAATGATGGAAAGAATACTTTGAGGGGCTGGTGAATGAAGAACATGAGAGAGAGAAGGTTGGATGATGTGGGGATTGTGAATCAGAAATGCAATGAATAGCAAGTGAGGAGAGCTATAGAGGAGCTAAAAAAAGAGAATGAGGAGTGGAAAGGTTGGTCCAGATGACATTCCTCCTCCATGGAGATGTTTTGGAGCAATGGCAGTGCATCGATGTATATGCCCAACCAGAGAGTTACATCCATTATCTGTAACTGCTTATCCAATTCAGGGTCACGGGGGGGGGGCTCTTCCCACAGATGCTCAGTGCTTCAGCGAAGGGAAGTTGCGACATCCATTTTGTAATTTATTACGCTTAATTTATTCACTGACAATCCTACAGTGGTTGGATTAGTAACAAGATGAATCTAGGAGGGAGGTGTCTAAGCCTGTGAGTTCATTCACCCTTCAGCTGAACATGGGAACAACTAAAGGGCCGATAAGAGAGCTCAGCAGACGGTGGGAAACCAGTTGGAAAAATGAGTTTCTAAATTTCGTGGCACTTTAATCTCTGAAAACCTTCAATGGGACAGTAACGTTCTTCATCTTAAAGTTGGCCCATCAGATATTGTGTTGTTTGGGGAATGCTAAAAACAATGTGTGTTTCTCGAAAGGCCATGGTCCATTGCTCCACAAAGATTGTCTCCATCGGTCAGTCTACAAACCTGCTTCCATCTCCGTCCCACCTGTGCTTCACACACCAATATTCAAGTAGCCCTCATATAGAGAAAACAGTGTTTTTTATTAACAATGACACGATCAGTGTGATGGAGTCAGCAGAGAGTAGACTCACAAATGTCTTTAACAGTTATATTGATGGAGACAAATAATAATACATCGGTAGGGTTAGGGAAACTCCACGCGTCCATGAAATATGATGGTTGTGCCGTGAACTTGTCGAGTAATGAGCCATTGTTCTCGGTTTATCTCTTTTATTAAGTAACGGGGCTGAACACGGGGTAAGCTAACATAAAACATTTGCATCCTCTCCAACTCTCCATTCACGAATCATAGTGCTACATATATGGAGTGCTGAGAACACACATGGGTCTTGGATATAGTAGCGATGAACACAATTAGATTCAGTGAGCATGACACGACGACTGTAATGATGCTGTGCTCTCTCCTCAGGTGGCAGGGAGGAAAGGTTTTCCTCACGTCATTTATGCACGGCTGTGGCGCTGGCCTGACCTCCACAAAAATGAACTCAAGCATGTCAAGTTCTGCCAATACGCCTTTGACCTGAAGTACGACAATGTATGTGTCAACCCCTACCACTATGAGAGGGTGGTGTCACCAGGCATCGGTAGGTCAGCTTCATGCTTCACAGGTTTCACCTTCATTTGAATCACTGATAGAGATTTCTAAATGTAGTTCAACAGTCAAGTTCTGATCTCATGTTCTTCTTGTCTTCTCTCAGTTGGTCTCAGCCTTCAAAATACAGGTGAGTTCCATTCTACTGCACCACATCATGATTTAAAGGATTCCTTGTTTGCTATGTGATCAAACTGTGAGGACATGTTGACTCCCCTGTACAGCAGTTAAGCCATGAATTGTATCGAAGGTAAAGTTTAGCTGCTGTCATTGCTATTAAGAGCTATCACACCCGACGTATGATTGAAAGCCTGTTCTCGAGAACGTGGTTAAAGGAGCAAGTAGCACGTTTGACGATTTGTCTTATAGTATAGCTTTGTGTTTTTGTTAAATGCAGTGACTTGTTCCATTGAGAGGTGTTCTGCCAACTCATCGAGCCATTGTGACCTTGTTAATCTGCGTCTGTATCTCCAGTTGAGCAATATTGTACGTTTTTTGCAATGGTAGAGGTGGTGAGTATGACTTTGTTGTATCTGTGTAGGTGACTGGTGTATTGTCTCCTAAGAGGCAGTGACACAGGAGAGACCCAGGGCTTGTGTTGTTCCAGAAGTTTTGTGTTTGCCAAGCAAAGTGCCTCCTGAGTTGAGTTCTGCGTGTTCTGTGTGTGATATGTGGAGGTTCTCATACAGAACGAGCTCTCATTTGAGTTAATCTGCTCGTGGTTTTGAGATATTGTTGAAAATACTCTGAAGTGAAATCAGACACCTGGGTTCATTCGTGGAGCATTAATACGTGGTTGTTTTAAGCAGCTGTCCTGAGTGAGTCATTCCTTTGTTTTTGCATGACTTAAAGGAGAAGGTGCGTTGCTTGATTGCAAAGTCTGGGTTGTTCCAAATCGGGGTGAATTTACATGGTGGTTGTATGTGATTGGTGATCTTATTGGTTTTCAAACCAAGCCTCCAAAGTTGTGCTAATGACTGTTCTTACAGCAGTTATGTTTTTTATTATCGTAATGGTAAATCTTTGATGGAGAGATTGTTGCGTTCAGAGCATTTCAGAGGATGCATTTCATGACGCATTGTAATTGATTTGATAATTAATAACGGAGAAACGTAGCTGTTTGCTTTTCTGCAGTGGTGGGCCGTCAGGGCCAACAAAGCCTTCTCTGCTGGCCTCGACAGAATCACAAAGTTATAGCTATTTTATAATTTCATTATTTTTCATAAATACACTACATGTATTCTAAATATGTTTTCCCATTAGCTTATTATCTCATTGCACAGCTACCGTCTTCCTCAGTTGCTCTGCTTCCAGCACAGCTTGTTTTAAGTAGAGCTTTTATCCAATCACATTTCACCTCTATGCACCTCCCCTTTGCAGTTTAAGTGAATGGGGACGATATTGTTGATTGCCACAGTCTTCAACCAATCAGATCTTTAGTTTGACGTGTTGTTTCACCACTCGCAATGCTGCTCTGGAGTTGATATTCATCAGTGAACACATGAAGCAGGTTCCCTTTATAGTGACATCATGTTTTTTTTTTTATATCAGCTGAATAAACCAGTTTAAAGTGCTGATATTTGTGTGTATAGAAAAAGAAAAAGTAACAGTTTAAACCTTGTACTGAGTTTGTGCTGAACAAATGGATACCATGCATGTGGGTGAGAGCATTTTAAAATGTGCTCAACATAGACACAATGCATACACAATGGCAGCTATAACGACTTGACTTAATTACTAGTAATGGACTTTTTCATTGGCTTGGTGGAGTGTTAATTGTCGAGGCAGCGATGCTATTTTATGATTATCCATGGCCTAATGAAGCTCCGTGTCCCGCTGCAGCAGCACCAGGCAGCCTGATCAAAGAGGAATACATCCATGACTGTATACAGATGGACCTCCCACCAGGCATGCCTCTGTCTGACCACCAAGCAGCCATGAAGCTTCCTCCTCCAGACCTCTACGGGCAGCCCTTGCATCCCCCGCAGCTGTCCTCTGAACCTCATGGACCCCCCCCTGTCACCAGATACACCAACCTGCCTGTCTCACCCAAAGGTCAGCCCTTCATGATCTGATATCTGTATTCAGTGTTGGATGGTTTGCTAACTCGTTATCAGACGGGCTTATTGTATGTTTAGATACATAGTACATACTCTGTGTAGACCACACAACACGAAAATGTAAATACACTGTCTGAATATAGATTTTAGTTATTGTGGATTTTTTGACTTATTTCATATTCTTTACTGTCTTATTACTTATTTATAATACTTGTTTTGATCTTGTTTTTTACTTTGTCTCTTGTTTGCACTACACTGTATGCTGCTGTAATCCTGTAAATGTCCCCGCTGTGGAACTAATAAAGGATTATCTTATCTTATTATTATTAAATAACACAGTCATGTATACAGTATAGTAGGAAACCACTTATTAGTGATCACGTCTGTCCGAGTCAAATCGATCACTGTATGGATGATTATTATAACCAAATAGTTTTTTCTATTTCTTAATTAACATGCAGATTACCCTCTTTTTGACATTTGCATATTTATAACATGTACAAAAAGTAATGAAATGGACAATTTAGCGATTTTCTGATTTTTTTTTGACAGTACAGCTGTTTTCAAATGACTGCACTGTTACTTACCAATGGCCCCAAAACGAGACAAACACATGTTTAAAGGTGAACATCTGTTCCACTGGACATTTTGGCATGGCCGCGAATGAGCTGAAGGAGAAGGCGAGAAGGGCTTTTAATGACAGCAAAAGAAAAATTCAGATGGCAATTCATTTTAGGACCTGGCTCATGATTCTAAATACAGTAATATAGCCAATAATATTATATGGTAGGAAAGTGTGGGGTCTAGCCAGGACCTCCTAAAATGGTAAAGCCCTGCATTCATAATTGTGCAAAATCATACTTGGAGTTCACAGACACACAGCCAATGCATAACCGCTCTGTGAGAAGTATAAGGATTCAAAGAAAATGGTCTTTGAGAACGTATATTATATACATAAAACCCATCAAATATTAACTGCAAACTATGTTGACTGTTATCAGACCGTAAGAGATGATACAAGCCCTGTAGTAAATGTTTCTGATGGATTACATCTGTAAATGTGTGTTTGTCATCTTGCTATTATCTATTGAGGTTTCTTGTGTAAAAATGAATTATTCAATAATATGTAATTTTCCGTTTTGCAATAATCTAACCTGAACATTCATGCCAATAGAGCTTAGTTAAAATTGATTGAATTGAGAAAGATAAATGAGAGAGAGAGAGAGAGAGACACAGAGAGAGAGGGAGAGAGAGACACACAGAGAGAGAGAGAGACACAGAGAGAGAGAGGGAGAGAGACAGAGAGAGAGACACAGACACAGACAGACAGACAGACAGAGAGAAACAGAGATACAGACAGAGAAACAGAGAGACAGACAGAGAGACAGAGACAGACAGAGACAGACAGACAGACAGACAGACAGACAGAAACACAGACAGACACTGAGAGACAGACACAGAGAGACAGACAGACAGACAGACAGAGAGACAGACAGACAGACAGACAGAGGTCTGACTGGTTCCTCTGTTCTCCCTCCAGTCTCTGGCTCCATGCTACCGCTGCAGGGCGGACACGGTGACGGCCGTCTCCAGACCGCGTCCCCACAGGCTCAAGTCATGACCTCGGCACCACGACCCCAGACCCCAACCCAGCCCCCTCCTCAGCAACAGGCCGCCCAGCAACCCTCACAGGCCCCCCACCCACAACAACCCTCCCTACCTCCTTCTCACCCGCATGGACAGAACGGTTACAGCAGCAATAAACTCTCTCAGAGCCAGGCTGCCTTCCACAGTGAGTTCTCACATACACAAATACAGGCATATGTACTAACATATATACATGGATAATCTTTAATACCAATATTTTGTGTTGCTTTCCAGGGGAAACGTAAGCAATTGCCTAATAAGGAAGAATAATGTTATTTGTTTATTTTATTTATCTATTTATTGTAACAAATCCGTATAAAACTGAAACAAAGAAACTCATCACCCATAACTTAAACAACTGTCTCACGTTCATCCTTCCAACCCTTCCTCATCCCTATACACCTTAGATAATGATAACTTAAGATAATAACAAAATCATTTATGACAATGATAGATAACACACATACGTATAAACATGTTTAATCAGACTGAAATCAACTCAGTGAAACAGTGTCAAATAGAACTGATCATAATATTATGATGAATCTTCATGGAAGCAGCCTTTTAGATTGTACAAGTATATGTATTGTATTTCTCCTACACTGGGAAAATACATTTTTTAAAACTTAAGTAACTGAATAGTGTAAATGTGTCAAGAGACATGAACATATTTATAGTCCAGAGGAAATGAAAATGCCTTTTTAAACCTTTTAGATCAAATTCTCTGTAATGTTGTGCACCTGTTACACTGTATGCAACACTGCCCATGGTCCAGCACTGATCCTTCTTTACTGTAATTCAGCGGTTTGGACCGGCAGCAGCACAGCCTCCTACACTCCCATAGGACCCCAGCAGAACGGGCGTGGTCATCATCCAAACCACCATTGTAAGATATGCTTCAAAACAAGAATTCCACACAAAGTTCACTTCAATCCTGTCACATCCACTGACTCCTCTCTAGGTGCTTTCTGTATTGAACACCGTATGTGATGATGTGGTACAGCTTTGTGTTGTTCTGCTTCAGACTGATGTACTCCTCCCTCTGCTTTCAGGGTCTCAGCATCATGGCTCCGCCTCTTTCCCTCCTTCTGTGTCCAACCATCCAGGTGAGAGATGATTACGCCGTCACTATGGTTTTTAGACGGCCATTGAACTATTGCCTACCGTTATAAGAAACGTGGTGCCGCACACGGCTCATATCTTGTTCGTCATATATGTCATCCCTTGTCTACGTTGACAGTTGGTGTAGAAATAACATTTCGTTTCTGTAAAAATGGTGATGGTAGAGTTTGTGCACCTGTTGCCAGGCTTAGGATGAATGTGTATGTATGGATGATGGAGGAGACATTCACCCTGTCATCTCTGCGTGGAAACGCGCTCACTCTGTTTTCATTGCAGGACCAGAGTTTTGGTGCTCTATCTCCTACTTTGAAATGGACGTTCAGGTGGGGGAGATGTTCAAGGTGCCCTCCAGCTGCCCCATAGTGACCGTGGACGGTTACGTTGACCCGTCAGGAGGCGATCGCTTCTGCCTCGGACAGCTGAGCAACGTCCACCGCACAGACGCAAGTGAACGAGCCAGGTGCGTCTCTGAAATCGATTTTTAGTAGCGTGTCTTTATGTATATGAAACACCGCGGAACACTTTCATCCTCTCTTTCATTCATTTGCTGACTCACTCGCCGTTAGCCTTCTGTCTGTCCCCGAAGTTGTCCTTGGGCTGCAGTGTGTGAGATGATAATGAATACAGACAATACGCCTCTCTCCTGCTGGAATGGTGCGTAAATACACGGGACAAGCAAAAATAAACAGAACGCTTTAATGCCATTTAATACAGTAACACTGCAAAAGCTTTGAGAATTAGTTTTAATTTAAAAAACGATGCTGCGCAGCATTCAATGCTGATTTGAATGTCTTGTGACGGTTTCATTCTCCTGCTGTTGTTGTAGGAACTTGCATCATAGCATTTGTGTTTTAGTTGTATTTGCTGTTTAAATGTGGGCTAATATATGGCTATTTAAAACATGTGAGTAGTTCCGTATGGCCTGAATTCTGTCATATTAACGGCCGTATTTGCCACACTCCTCCTGGAAAAAAGTCTCCACACATGTAAAAGTACTTTAGGTTCCATTCATTTGACTGCAGTGAGCAACAACAGGGTACAAAGAAGAACAGACTCCTCCTCTTCTTAACCCACCTGAGCAGCACATCTGAAGAACCTTGAGCTCAAGCGAGGTTTGATTCCAGCTGTGGGACCTTTGCTTCCTCTCTCTCTCTCTCTCTCTCTCTGCTGTTACACTGTCAACAAAAGACAAAACTGACAAGTATAATGATAGTCTTTATTTTTCTTCCCTGTGTTGTTTCAGGTTGCACATAGGTAAAGGCGTGCAGCTGGAGTGTCGTGGGGAGGGCGATGTGTGGATGCGCTGTATGAGCGACCATGCTGTGTTTGTTCAGAGCTACTACCTCGACAGGGAGGCGGGCCGAGCACCAGGTGACGCTGTGCACAAGATCTACCCCGGAGCCTACATCAAGGTCTGAATCCAGCTCACACGAAGAAATCAGATCCTCTATTTTTAAACTGTTCAACTATTTTGTTTGAGAACACCAGTGAGTAGCGTTGAGCTCCTACGTAGCATGACTCAAATACACAAGTTGCACATCCATTTGAAACGAGCCCCTTTATTTTTTTTAGCTGCACATGTGGAAGTGAATGAAGCGTTTTGAAACGTTGTTCCAGACTGATGTTGTGTGTTGGTCAGGTGTTTGACCTGCGGCAGTGCCACAGACAGATGCAGCAGCAGGCGGCGACGGCTCAGGCTGCAGCTGCTGCGCAGGCCGCCGCCGTGGCAGGAAACATTCCCGGTCCAGGCAGCGTCGGAGGCATTGCGCCCGCCGTTAGTAAGTGTGAACCCTTTCACGATAACGTTAGATTTAACAACACATGGCGGAAATGCAAAATGTACGGTGACGTGTCCGAGGTTCGAGGTGGAATTTATCATACAGTCCTCTGTACCGAGTTAGGTACAGCCCAGGAGAACGACAGCGTGGACAGAATACACAGTGAGAAGCAGCTGATCCATGAAGAGAGACTGGTTACTGAAAACAAATTGCAACATTATCAGTAAAAAAAAAATGATATAATAACTGAATCATATGGCATGATAAGATGTTGGTATTTGAGCCCACTCTGCAGCTCAATGCAGCGTTTGGATACGTTGCATAATTCCTCTTTATTTGAAGTCTGCATTGTATTTTTTGGGGATTTCTATGTCCACCAAAATGAATGCAGATATGCTGTTTTTGAAACGTTAGAAAACCAGCTTCAAAAGGCGACAGACTCCTTTCCCACTGCCGGCAGACGAGTAGCTGTTCTAGAGGTGTTTGTGCTGGAAAACAGAGTTAGTAGTAGTTTTACGGTGGTTATTTATTTTTTATCTCCGCCAGGAGAATCATGCAGTCCTTTGTGTCTGTGTGTGTGTGTGTGTGCGTGCGTGAGTGTGTACCGTGTACCTGTGTGTCTGTCCACGGCTAATCTGGCTTCTACTGCAGTAGATGGGTGGCCAGTTATAACTGCATTCTCAAGGAGCTGTTGCGGTGACTCACATTTTCTCCAGTCACCTTTTCATTGCCTGCTTTATTCTGCCATTGACTGCCTTCTGACTCACAGAGCCAAACAGGCCACCAGCCGGTGGGGCCGCAGGTGATAACACAGCTGAGCCGCTACTCTGCGCCCAGAGACCCAGTGGGGAAACCAGTTAGCTTACGCTAATGTCTTGGACGGTGTGTTTGGCTAACAGCTAACAGAACTACCAGTACACACACTGCTGCCAGAGACGCAGTGAGAGACGATAGTCGCATAAACTATTTGATTATTATAATCTAATGACTATTAAAACATTAGAGAATCCTGATCCAGCCCTACTATTTATTACTGTTACTTTATTACTAGTTTGATGTTGGGATCAGATATTTATTTAGCTAGTCATTGATCCAGATTCATTTATTTCAATCTGGTTTCTGTCAAGTTCGAATGAAGTGTGTTTTACAATGTGCATTGGAAAGACTGGAAAGACTTACCAACATGGTTATTGATTCATTTATTTCATGAATTGTCCCTCAACGATCAGTGAGGTGACGTTAGTGTTGTGACTGGAGTCTGTTGGCTTTCAGGAGAGCATATTAGTATTAGATTCGTTTTGTACGTTAAATATTAATTGTCCGAATCCCTGTTCATTTTATTTATGATGTATTCGCTTCAACGCGTATCACACAGAAACGCGTAAAAGGCCCGACAATTAGCATGTCCACCTGTCATGTTTCCATAACTGAGGATCGGAGCCGATGAATACCTGTGACTACTGCAGAGTCATGTGGATTATAACCTTTCCCTCTGAAGAAGAGCCAGATGTTAGTGGGGCTTATGGCTTATATGTAATATGTGCTGTTGCTATAATGGCCGCCCCCCTCACTTTTACACTTCCAGTTTGATTCATCCACTAAAAGACGCGATAGTCCGAAGCTCTGATCACCGCGTTGGATCACCGTGCAGCTTTACCAGCAGCAGCCAGGGATTCGCTGCTCCGCCTTCTCGGTGGAGGATGTTGAGGCTGTATGCCAGAGGCACAGCGTGACTTGTTATTTGAAAAAAAAAAATCATGTTTATGTCCACATCTAGTGAACACGTGGCAGGTAAATTGTATTTAACAGGGGATGACTGAATGGCAGTGTGGTCACATCTGATAGTGAGCACCACTCAGATATCCTTAGTGATGCCCCCTCTTGTTCACCGGCAGGTCTGTCTGCAGCAGCGGGGATCGGTGTGGACGACCTGAGGCGCCTGTGTATCCTGCGGCTCAGCTTCGTGAAGGGCTGGGGGCCCGACTACCCCCGGCAGAGCATCAAACACACGCCCTGCTGGGTGGAGGTCCACCTGCACCGCGCTCTGCAGCTTCTGGATGAGGTGTTGCACACCATGCCGTTGGCAGACCCAGGGCCTGCTAACTGAGGACCATGACCATGTTCAAATTCCAATCTGGATTCTATGAATGTGCACACACAGACACACACGTTGCCAAATATGCTATCTAATTGATACACGAAGCAAATCAATGGAAAACCTGGTGTTGATGGGTTTTCCAATGCTTTACTCCATAATCTAAAGTCAAACACAAGGGAGTTGGAGCTCTGAAGGTAAAGATTCTGACCAACGTGTCTGTCCTGAAGACATTCGTATGCACTGTAGAAATCCAGGGATGTGGTTCAGAAATGCAGCTCCTCTATATGCAATTTGGATGTCTTTTAATAGTAGGAGTGTCTACACATTCATTCATGGAATATACACACAGATGTATACAGAGTTATCCAGGAGGGAAACACACAGAGAGAGAACTGCATACCTCTGGAAATGCTGTCAGTAAATTCACACTGAACACAAACAACATTACAGTTCTCTTTACGTCTCGACAACAACAGAACCGATGTAGGAGTATGGATTAAGAAAACCCGTATTATGTCATCTCTGTGCTTGTGCTGCGCTCTTCACTGTATGTTGATCTAAACTGTTAGCATTGATAGCTGTTTAGCCCTCTTATTATGCTCAACTCAAGCTATATTATTTTTGTACCAAAAGGCTAAAAAGCCAAAAAACATTTAGCTTTAAAGTAGTGTTGTTGTACTTTGTAATGAAACAGTGCTACCCTGTATGTAACCAAATGGTTGGTGTAAATCACCGAAGCCAAAATACCTCATAACTACAGTGCAAAGTCACATTCGTTTTACGCCTAAAGCGCACACACTTTGTTCATCACTGACAGGCTGAAGTCAATCAAACGGAGCCCTCTGATAGGACTCTGACTACAACACTCCCTACGCTTTGTATTTATTGAGGTTTATAATGTACCGTGCTGTGATGTGCAGTAGCAGTACTAGATAAGTTGACTGATACGTGTTACTGTGGAACATTAGTTATACTCTACATGTCTCAGCAGAAAGACGTCGTAATGATTGACGGAGAACAACCATCAGCAGCTCCAGAGATAGAACCCTGAGTGCCTGTCTGTTCTCTGGTCTGACCGCTGAGCTCATCGCCCTGACAGTGGCTTCACTGCAGCCGGTCCTTTGAACTCTGGGTTGGCTTCTTTAAATGTGGCTCAACCAATTCAGCCTGTAAATTGCTGTTATCAGGCTAAAATAAGGCTGTTTATTCCCATCAAACTAATTCGTTTGGAAGAAGTTTGAGGATTGTTTTTTTTTTTTTCATCCCGGATGAATTTATATTAAGTAACAATGTGCTCTTATTTTGAAATAAAGGCAAAATGAGGAGAGCGTTGAAACCATGAACAGCAGTAATGTGATTGGTTGAGTGCTTGTTACATGAGGTAGGTGTGTTGCACAGGTGTAAAACAGTAGATGTGACGTTGCGTCTTTAAGAATAACCGTCATCTTACCTGAGTGTTGTTTCAAAGGAACACCAACGGACAGCAACTGGTTGTCTGCTGTGCAGCACTAAATGACTTTACCAGAAGGACCAAAGAGACCAGGGAGGCTGGCATCATGTTCCAGACGCCAGGAGATGAGAGATCTCATTTTTGAGTCAACTAAAACTACAGAAAAGTTAGTGAACTCGGTAACTTTGAAGTCAGCTGCCAAGTAACACGCCAAGTAACACACCAAGTAACACACCAAGTAACACGCCAAGTAACACACCAAGTAACACACCAAGTAACACGCCAAGTAACACACCAGCAGTTTGAAGTCAAAGTTATTGCTGATTGCTAGCGCTCAACCAGATTGATCTGTTAGCTAAACAGATAAGGTAACATCTAGTAACATTAAATATTCAAAGCAAGTTATTAATATCACACTAACATTTAAGCACCTCCATGCCAATCAAGTGTAAAGTAAACATGCAACGTGTTCATTACAAAGAGAAGTGCTTGTAATCCCATTTCATAATATCTCAAGACAAACCTCAGCCGACGGAGGAGTCACACATTAACATTACACGTTCACCCAAATTAGCTACCTTGAATCCTGCGATTAATCGTCGTTTATTAACATCACTTATCATCCGATTTTCCTTTCAGTAAAGCAAATAAGAACAGAATCCGTATCTTGGTCAGGTAAAGTAATCCAGTCGGAGGAAGGAGTGTTGTACTTCAGCGGTTTAGGTCACGCTTTCAATTTTGCAAAATTCCTGCGATTTCTCTGCATTATCATGAAAAGTTAAAAGTCCATAACATTACCTTGTGATGACAGTGAAAGGCTTTTAACGACGAGTTCACAAACTCTTAGTTTAGCACCTAAAAAAACAACAACAACATTATCAAAACAAACCTCGTTCTAGTTGGCCAGAAAAAAAACGGCAAAACAGGAAGTGACTGACGGCGACCGTGGCTCAGTGGTAGAGCCGGGGTCGTCCTTCAATCAGAGGAGCCCCGGCTCCACTAGTCCATGTCGGCTTGGACTAGTAGGCATTTGAAAATCTCAGCAGCAATGACTCGGTTACTCAAGATAAGCCACAGACAGTAGAACTGCTCAACACGGTCTGTGAATTATCTGGAGTAACATAATGTAGTAAATTAGACATTCAGAATACCAAAGGAAAGTTCTTGGGTATTAAGTTCAGACAAAATAGAAAACAATAACGTCATTGTCTGCGACATGAAGACACAATTATAGAAGTCATGATCTGCTCTCTTGGAGATATAACAATGAACTTTCTACCAGAATATTAGTTTTTTTTTGGTTCATTCTAGACGGACACGGTTGTCGTTCGCTCAGTATCTTGAGTAAAAAACAGTCTTGGTGTGTTGGTAGAAAAATACAGTATAAAGACAATCGAAGCGTGTTTCAGGTTTGAAACTGGACCCAGGTAAGATGGCGCCACATGGTTCCTGGAATTGCAAGTCGCATCTACTGTTTTATACCTCCCTGTTGAACATTAGCAGTGAATATAGTTCTAATTTTTCAAGTCTATCTTAAAGGGCCAGTGTGAAGCATTTCGAGGATCTATTAGCAGGAATGGAATATGATATTCATAATTTTCATTAGTGTATAATCACCTGAAACTAAGAATCCTTAAATTAGAGTGAGCCCTCCATGTCTACATAGTGGGCGGGTCCTCTTCATGGAGTCCAAGTCTCTTCAGTAGCCCAGAATGGACTAACCAAACACCAGCTGTTTAAGTCACCTGAAGGACACTGTGGTTCTCAGTGACGTGAGCCAGTGGCCGTTTTGAAGTAGTATGATTGTGGATGACCTCTGAGCGAAGCAAACAAAACCAGTTTTGCGCTCGGCGGCGGCGGCGGCTCACGTTAGGAAAGGGAGGAATGAGCAGAGGGTTAGTCAGAAGGCCACCAAATCTTCCACACTGTCCCTTTCAGCCGATCCTCAGCTGCCTCATGTACATACAAAAAGAGGAGAGAGTCGCTGTAAGCATTCCTGCTGCGCGTTACTGGCTGTGAAATAACACCTTTGTAGGGTTAGGGGTCCACAGTCCTCGTCCTGTGTGAAAACGCAATCCAAGCTAATATGAGGCTCCAGCTGTCTGAGTTAGTCTCAGGTTAAAACTAAACTCCCTCTTTGTGTTTTCTGGGATCTGACGGAGGGTTGAGTTCTAGCAAATGCGTCCTTTATAAAGATAGACATGAAAGAATAAGAATGTACCTTTTTTAAAAGCCAAAAGCCAGCACAGACTGCACCCCTCACTGTATGTCAGGCCAGTGATTCACATTGAAGGAGGATGCACACCAGAGTTCAGAGAAACCAAACGGGCCTGTAGTGAACCGGGTCTTTGGTAGCACGTAGGACAGTGTGCTGTGTAGAAAGAGATGTGACCCAATAATAGGGTTCAATGTAATTAATGTCAAAAGGTACCATCTTTGGACGAATCCAACTGTGCTACATGAGAAAAAAAAAAATGGTTGTTGATATTTGTCATCTGATTCAGCTGCTTAACAAAGATCAGCCATATGCATATTTGTGATTTGTGCCTTTTTGTTATCGACCATAGATGCACCAACACTGGAAGGACAGACAGACACGAGTTTGTCTCGCTACACATGAAGATCGATGTTACACATTGTGATTTGGTTTTCCGCTGTTCAAAAATCTTTTGATGGTATTCTGTGGTTCCCTCAGGTATCTGTGTAGTTCATTGAAGATATCACAATGTGTCAAACTGGTTCATAGAGAAACTATTGACAAAGCACTCATCATACCTGAGTAGTATTATTTATTGCCTTAGTCTTTTGTGAGTGTAAAATATGAATGAGTACGCTTTGCACTGTTTTAATATTAGCATGGACAGCTCAAATAGATGTCATATGTATCGGTTCTCTTCTGCACATATTCAGGGAGGTACAAGTGTTCAAGTAGGCTTTAATGAGCAAACTCATCATCATCATCATCATCATCATCATCATCAGAGGTTTATCCCCATCTCTCTCCTGTCACATCACACCACCTCCACGGTGTGTCCAGAACTGCGTTGCACTCGTCTGTTTGTGCGTCTCTATTGACGTCTAAAGAAGTAAAGCTGAGCTCCAGCGCCATCCTCTCGCTGCTGCGTTTGAGCCTCAGTTGGTACCATCCAGTCTGTTAGCAGGGCGGCTCGTCTGCTTCCTTCTGTTGTCTTTTCACAGTGGAAGCCCACAGTGGACTTATGATAATGTCAACTCGAAAAGTGGAAATGTAATACCACAATAGCATTATAACGTTCCACATACATATGTGTTGTATGAGTAAAAATGAAAATGCAATAATCCAATATGCATTTTCTATACGTTCTATGACCGTATTAAAATGAAAATGAGAAGTCGGACCCCGCTGTACATTTTGAAAATTAAAATGCAATATAAACAATATATCCACTTTTTAAACATTTTTTTATGCAAGTCAAAATGGAAACGCAATCTGTCAATCCTCTTATTAAGGCGGGTCTTCAGTTAGGACGTCAATCATTCTCTGTTGGCGGGACAACACAGGCTACCTACTGTAACCTGACCTTAGCAGTCACTGGGTGATGGCGAGTCGGTAGCTGAAAGAGGAAGTCTGACTGCAGACGCGTATCAATCAGAGGACTGACATTTCCATTTTGTGATATGTACGGTGGATGAACAGACTGGGTGCTGTTTTATTATTACGTTTGAATGTTGTCCACTGCACAACAGGTGATGTCTTTGCAAATCAATTGACAAATACCATTTTCAAATTGTTCGAAAATTGCATTTTTATTCTCATTTGGACTGAAATATTGCTTGCATGAATGGAAAAATCACTTTACATTTATTATATAGTATTCTAAATTGTACATCGTGGTACGACTTTGAAAATTTGATGTCAGACCGCTATTTTATTTTAATTTGAATATGGCCGTAGAACACCCATAGTGTATGTGGAAATGAAAATTGTAATTGGATTATTGCATTTTCATTTACGTTTTTGCACAACATGTGGAAAATGATAGTGCTATTGTGGAATTACATTTTCAGGTTTACATTATGATTTTTTTGTAAGCTTCATTTTATGGCTCTGCAATTTCCTAATTGTTTCCAAGGAAGTTCCTTAGAAAGTACCGTTTTATTTGATACTAATTAAAGGGACAGCAGCTTGTCTACAGACGTGGGACACATTGTTGCATGTTCATCTCAACACACCAGCAATTAATTGGAACGATTTAATTAGAAGTCTACCAACCTTCGAGTTTTCTCTTTTTTTTTTTGAGAATAATTACAACCAAAATACATAATTGTCTCCAGGAAACGCCTCGGAAATTATAATCCACAGTTTATCTCAAGGGTACTTTCTTCAGGGTTCAAACAGAAAATGTGAAAGCCAACTGCTTCCCACATTGGTTGATGAATATGACTGGTTGTCACATCTTTGGTTTGATAGAATGAATACAGTAAACTATGTATCAGCATGAAACCACAATATAATAGATTCAGTTGAAAATAAAAATAACACTTTGACGGATAAATGCAATCATTTTAATGTGGTGGTGCCGATGTTTGGCCTGCAAACACACATCAGTGGTGGGCCGTGTGTTTTGTACCTGGGCCTTCAGCACTGTCTACAGTTGAACCTCCTCCTAATAACCTCATTATGACGCCAGCATGACGGGATGCTTCGTCACTAACGGACAATGCATAGAGTCAAAATCAATGACAAGAACAAACTCACAAGAACCAGTCACATATGACAACAAAGCAGGTAGAATAACATAAAACCCAAATAACAAGATTCAACAGGCCTCTCCACATTCCAGCAACACTGCGCCGATAAAACACGCCTTCATCCACACACTGAAGAGCACCATTCACATATTATTCACATCAGAGGGAACAATATCAACCATATCATAAAAACGACACCATAGACAAATGAACACAGTAGTAACGCTACTGCAGATGTAAAAACAAAAGCAGTTCACTACCAAAGCTGCTGTTCACTTAAAGACAAAGTCCATCCTCCTTTCTTTGTGAACAAAGAGTTTAATGACGCGGTTGTACAGAACATCGGTGCGGTTCAGTTCCAGCCAGAGGTCCTTCTCGATTCATGGACTCCAGTGATGACAGTCGAGCCTCCCCAGTTACATTTCTTGAATACGTTTCAGTGCGTTTTAAGGGCAGTAGATATTGGGATCATCACCACCAAACATGCCAAAACGCTAAAAATGTAATGTCACGTAAAAACTTCTTACATATCTTTAAACTTTAACTCTTACTACTACAAAGTTCTGCTAGCTAGCTTCACAACAGTCACGCTAGCCCACTGACCAATCAAGCCGCACGTTAATGCTGACGTATTTGTAGGCCAGCTAGAAGCTCTGACATGTCAAAGAATACGCCCAACATGTCAAACTAAAGATCTGATTGGTTGAAGACTATGACGATCAGCAATATTGTCTCCATTCACTTCAACTGCAAAGGGATTCACTTGTGAGTCTGAAGGCCTCGGGCAGATTTTATTTACTTAGAGACAGCATAGAGGTGAAATCTGATTGGATAAAAGCTCTACTTAAAACAAGCTGTGCTGGAAGCAGAGCAACTGAGGAAGACGGTAGCTGTGCAATGAGATAATAAGCTAATGGGAAAACATATTTAGAATACATGTAGTGTATTTATGAAAAATAATGAAATTATAAAATAGCTATAACTTTGTGATTCTGTCGAGGCCAGCAGAGAAGGCTTTGCTGACACACATTGTTCTGAGCCTTGTCAGACGGGTGCTGCTGCATTATGACGCGTCATCTCTTTGAATAGACCAAAGTTAATGCATCAATATGTGTCTTCTGTGTAGTTATATAAGACATTTCTCATTATGTGAGATGATTTATTGTCCTCCCTTATAGGAAATATTTTACACAGTCTGTTCACACATGAGAACAACAGCACCCTTCACGTATGTGATGGGGACGGTGCTCAGTGGAAGTGTCTCAAATCGTTACAGAAACGAAACCTGGTTCAGACGTGTTGAAATGTCTGAAAGACGTCATTAGAACTCACCGTCTAGCTCTCAGGCTGTCGGCCTCATCGCACGGTCTACAACAGTGGGCGGAGTTTGTTCATGCAGACTTCATTAAGATATGGAAATAATCAGAGAGGTGGTTGAGAGAGTTTACAAAATCGAGTAAATGGAGTTGGGATTATTATTGTCATATTACTGTTTCCAAAGAACTTCCACGGTCACGTTCTGAAAGACCAACATGATTGTCTGTTTCTTCACCCTTGAATATGATCAAACTAGATTCATCTTAATGACACAAATTTAAAAATGTTAAAAGATTGAGAGAAAAACAATGGACCAACAATTTTCAGACCAGGTTAAACATTCATATATTGAATTGATTGTTTTCATATCTCAGAGAAAAATGAGCAGAAACATTTCTGGATCAAATCTGATTTCATCCCAAACCACTGAAGATCCATTATCATCCATTTTGTTTAATGTTGAGAGGCCAATTGGTGACACAAACTAAGAAAAATAAATAAATCATCCCCTTCATGAAACATTAAACCTGTTTATTATGACACTTAAACAATATATGTACTAAAGAATTCAAATTGACTTTGTTAGAATATTGTTCTTTTAATTTTGTAATTATTTCATTGTAAAAATGTGCTGCTCTGTAATGTTGACTGTATATTAAAATACGTTAAACAAATGGCATTGTCATAATTATACAAACTTTATTGATAAAGTATTGCTACTAGTTAATAAATGAACAATGTCATACAGCCTTCGCATGCTTCACTGACTGTCCTCTCTTCACAACAAACCTCCAGGTCAACACACACACATACTGTATCACTCATAATGAAAAGAGCATTATGTATTCAACTAGACATATTGAAACATACTGTACACTAGAAGTAGATGTGGGACACACAGATGTTTTGCTGTTAGTGTCGTCATTAGTTATCAAACGATCCTGGATCTCATGGTAGCCTATTGCTTTGAATACATTCTGTAAGTCCATCAATAATCAATAGCGTTCCTAATAAACTCATGTTGATGAGTCAGTCAATACATAATAGTCAATGTTTATTAATATGAAGACCTCACACATCATCACACGGTGGTTGTGGGAACACTTCACCAAGAGACAAGGGACAGAGTAAACACCAGTGACCATACAGCATCACCCTCTGATCCAGTCCAGGAGGGGGAGGGAGTGCGTTGCTTTTATCTGCCAGTAAACACAAAGAAGAAATTCAACGAATTAGGAATTGGATTGGGATCATGCCCCCAAACCCAGGAAGACTGTCCGGACTCTAAAACGTTACATAGTGGCCAAACAGTGGAATTAGAATTTCCGTGTCCACCATGTGATGCTTTGTGATGCCATGGGGCCCAAATACACTTTTTCCCATAGACATACATTGGGTAAGAGATTTCTGAAACTCTTAAAGTGTCTGTAATTTATGAATATATTATTTTATTTATAATAGCCGAATCCAGAGTTGACGTAGAGACGCTGTATACGGCTCTGGTAGCGGCAGCGACCTGTCAATCCCAGTGTAGCCCCGCCCCTAAAGCATCCCCTGCTTTATGGTCTGTTTGACTCTAAATGGATCATAATGTACTAAATGAACATCATGCTGTATTGAAGAAGACTGTAAACTAGAGATTGAGACCATAAACTCATGTTTACAATGTTTACTGAGGGAATAAATCAAGAGAGAAGTAGAGTCATTTTAGACTAGACTTCTATACAACCTGACTTGTTTTGCTGATGGCCATTTAAATGAATGCAAGTTTAAGACAATTCCTCATTGGCTTCACTCTTCAGAATCAGAGGTTGCCGCCTGTATGGGCCGTAGGGATCATGGAGAGTTAAAAGAGGGGTTGTCACATGTCGTACTATTGGGGAACATATGCGGTAAAATCTCTTCTGCACCCAAAAAGTTCAGTCAGGCCAAGCACAACCTTTTTTAATCGTTATCTAGGGAAAAAATAATAATTAACATGTAATAACAAGAAACAAAAGCTTGTTTTCTCTTATTGCTTATAATCTTTTTGTCAAATCAGCCAATTGTAAATGCATTCAAATGGCCCAGACAGTGACAGACTTGATGGAAGGATATGCAAGTGACTCTGTGTGACTTCAAAATAGTGTGTTAACAATGGTATACAGTATGGAAATAAGATAAACTGGATTATATTCAAAAGAAGTATAAATTATGTTGCTTTTTTCTACAAAAAAAATTACAAAATTGTGAGATAAATGCTGCAAAAATAAATGTAATAAATAATTCCTGACAACGACAAATATATTTGAGTTGAAGATTTCTGACCTCAAGTCCCAAACTTCTACCGTGAAAGAGCAACATTTCTGAAACTTCAGGTGCTTTAACAACACGTTGCTCCATGATTGCTGACAATGACTGACATATCTGAGTTCAGAACATATCTGACGACATACCTCTGAACATCAAGCATTTTTGCAGTCTTTTAAGAATTCAATTCAATTCAATTTATCAATTCAAATCTCAACTTTGCCTCAGAGGGCTTTACAATCTGTACACCTACGACAAGCACAAAGAGTCCAGAAACCAAAGTCAGTAATGTTCATTAATGGGACATGAATTCATACTGCTGGAGCTGTTGCCCCCGCGACCCGATCCCGGATAAGTGGTTGAAGATGAGAGATGAGAATTCATACAGAAGGAGAGAGAGAAGAGGAGAGAGGAGCTCAGTGTATCCTAGGAAGTCCCCCAGCAGTCTAGACCTATAGCAGCTTATCTAGGGCTGGTCCAAGGCAAACCTGAGCCAGCCCTAACTATAAACCTGAGCCAGCCCTAACTATGAACCTGAGTCAGCCCTAACTATGAACCTGAGCCAGCCCTAACTATAAACCTGAGTCAGCCCTAACTATGAACCTGAGCCAGCCCTAACTATAAACCTGAGCCAGCCCTAACTATAAACCTGAGCCAGCTCTAACTGTAAACCTGAGCCCTAACTATAAACCTGAGCCCTAACTATAAACCTGAGCCAGCCCTAACTATAAACCTGAGCCAGCTCTAACTATAAACCTGAGCCCTAACTATAAACCTGAGCCAGCCCTAACTATGAACCTGAGCCAGCCCTAACTATAAACCTGAGCCAGTCCTAACTATAAACCTGAGCCAGCCCTAACTATGAACCTGAACCAGTTCTAACTATAAACCTGAGCCAGCCCTAACTATAAACCTGAGCCGGCCCTAACTATGAACCTGAGCCAGTTCTAACTATAAACCTATAAGAACTATAAGAGTTATCAAAGAGTAAAGTCTTCAGCCTCCTCTTAAATGTGCTGAGTTTGACTGACCCTGGACTGAAACTGGAAGCTGGTTCCACAGAAGAGGATCTTGATAACTGAAGGCTCTGGCTCCCATCCTACTTTAAGACTCTAGAACCACAAGTAACACTGAATTTAGGGAGCGCAGCTCTCTAGTGGGGTAATATGGTACTACAAGCTCCTTAAGATATCATGGTGCCTGACCAATTAGGGCTCTGTATGTGAGGAGAATGTTTTAAATTCTATTCTAGATTTTACAGGGAGCCAGTGCAGAGAAGCTAACACAGGAGTAATATGATCTCTTTTCTTAGTTTTTGTTAGTACATAAGCTGCAGCATTCTGGATCAACTGGAGAGATTTAAGAGACCTATTAGAGCAGCCTGATAATAAGGAATTGCAGTAATCTAGTCTAGAGGTAACAAATGCATGAACTAATTTTTCTGTATCGCTTTGAGCGACAGAACAGAGACAGAACTGAAAGGAGGGAAAGTGATTGATGCAAAATGTATTACATCTAAAAGAGGTGGAGAAACATCAGTAATCATTGACTTCAAACACGACATCCCAGATACAGGAAGAGAGTGAAGCATCAAAGGACTGTTAGAGACAGGGGACAAACAAGTTCAGCTTAAAAGGGCTTTATTTACATTTATGAATGGAACAGGATTAATATCGAGAATACAACTTATATATGGCGTTTTTTTAATCTTTTTTATTTGTATTTATTTATAAATAATACCATTATTATTGAGTTTCAGTGTTTCATGTTACACACTCCAGTACAGTAGGTGGTGGCATGCACCTTAAACGTTAGTTTGTAGTCCGCCAATAAACTGGAAAAAGAAGAAGAAGAAGAAGAAGAAGAAGAAGAAGAAGAAGAAGAAGAAGAAGGAGAAAACGAAGGGCTTCCGTAGTTCTATATTCGGAAGTCGAACTTATTTTGTTTCATGCGCCACTCGTCATTGAGCAACTTCTTTAGAAATGAACAGGGTTCTCTTTATACACCAGTCGCATACAGTCTATTGTTGTATCTGTTTGCAAGGAAAGCGATACTGTAAATATATAGTTTAAGCTCTTCTGTGATTAAAAAAAACCAAACTCTCCTCAAAATATTGCTTTTGACAGTACTAAGATAATCTAGCTAGCTGCTAACTAGTAGTTAGCTCAAGAGTTTCTGACGTCAGCAGGTAACGTTAGCAAGTTGACGGCGAACTAGTGAAGTAGCGGTTACAGGCCGAGAACAAGCAGCCAGCATGGACTCATGGGTGAGGTTTAACGCCCAGAGCCAAGCCAAGGAGAGAGTCATCAGGTAACGTCAACGTTACAACTTTAACGATAACTTTTCAATCGCACTTTAAGTAAGCTACAAACGCTAATGTGAACTTTAAGTACTCGTTGTAGTTAGCTAACTACATCGCTGCTAGCATAATGATCAGACGGTGGCTAGTTTGTTGTCATTGCTATAAAGCAGGTATTAAAGAATGAAACTGAGTTGTTCTGACTTGGTTTATATATTTCATTTGAAAGATTATTTGTGTCGCCAGTGGCTCTATGATTCAGCTCTCTTCTCTCTGTTGGAAGGTTTTGTCTCCTTTACTTCTACTTTAGCTCAACTAGATCCCTGAGAGGGAAGTTAGCATAGACAGCTATCCTGCACACTAGCCTGGTCCTGAGGGAGTCACTTCTGTTTGATTAAGGAGCTTTAAATCGGGCTGACCTCGGGTTGTATAAACTAGCCAGAAGTGAGATTAGCGAGGTATGTTCAGCCTAAAAGCAGAGTGATTATCAGGTGACTTAGCTGTAGGGCACTCTGCTGCTGGATACCTGTCATTTACTGACAGACACATACAACCATATTAGTCTGACACCGGATACAGAACAAACTAACTACCTCTGTATTGGAGACAGTGTTTCTAAATGAAACCAAACATAGTTTGCTATCTCTGTACCAACACCAATACGTAAAATATTGGTAGCAAGCTGATACCGACAGATGTACCTGCATGGCGTATTAATGCTTTATCTGTATGGTGACTCACAGGGCTGCCCAGTATGCCTGCACTCTGCTGGGCTACACTCTACAGAAGGGCGGAGCCACGGCTGAACTTCACAAGACTGTCAGCCAGCTGGAAGCACACATGAGCATGACAAGAAAGTGTGAGTGAAGAAGCCAGTCGAGTTCTTTTCCCCGGAAACCAAAGCTGAAGGATTGTGGGTAATGTGCGTGTGTGTCCCACAGTGCTGCGTCTGGGGAACTCCGTTGAGGCGCTGGAGGCTGCCAAGAGGGCGATACACCTTTCCGACAGCGTGCTGAGGCTCTGCCTGACCATCAGCCACCTCAACAAAGCCATGTATTTTGTCTGTGACAACGTCCTGTGGGCTGGGAAAACAGGCCTCATCTCCAAACTGGACCAGCACAAATGGAGTCAGAGATCCTTCAGGTGAGTCGCCTTCTTTTTTGTGTATGTTTTAATGACAAATGCATATTTAAAACACCGTCATTTCTAAACGACTGTATGTAAAAAGTGTGTTGTTGCAGGTACTACCTCTTTGCTCTGATCCTCAACCTGACTCGAGATGTGTACGAGCTCCGCCTACTCATCGAGTGTGAAGGGCCCAACAGAGCCTCCAAAGCCCCACACTCACCCAACCCCAGCACAATCCTGTCAGAGGACCACTTGTCCTCCACACCTGCCACTTCAGTATGGATTCGCAGACAGCTCCACCTGCTGGTGACGGTGCTGTCCAGCAACCCGCCGCTGCTGCTGGACCTGGTGAAGAACAGTTGCGATATCTTCATCCCCTTAGACCGGCTAGGGATTTACCCCACAGGGCCAGGCTTTGTCGGGGCCTGCGGCCTGGCCTCCTCTGTCCTCTCCATCCTCACCATGGTCCACCCCTGGCTCAAACTCAAGCCATGAACCCAGATCCAAAGTGGGGATGGAACCACAAGGTAGACCGGGAACCTAGCACACAGATTATTGTGTAAAGACAGCAGCTGCTAGTGCACTGTGAACACGACTTGGAACAGGTTTTTCCACTCTGCATTACATACTGCTTCCACTAATTATCAGCTCACAGCTGATTACTGAGCTGCATGATTGAACTGATCAAAGTTAAGGCGTCAGATGGAAGAGAAGTTGTGACGTAGCAGTGCATGCATAAAGCTAGCCCTCATCCGTGATAGAATTCTACACTTCAGTCCTGCGTCGTCACCTCCCCCGAGATCTCACAATCCTTTACAGGAAGGATTTAGAAAATAAAAGCTCATCCGATGTCTTCTTAGAGGCAGACGAGGTATTAACTAATTAATAAAAGGTGATAAATCCTGACATACGGTTTCTTCATATTAAAACTAGTTACCTACCGTCCTGTGAGATGCAGTAACATGAAGTCCACAGTAGAGGAAAGCATTGCTGCACTGGTCTGTAAAGGGTGGAGGTTCTCATTTATTAATCCACACTAAATGGTTGTTTACGTACGCCAAAAATATTCTAATTTATAAAACCTGCCTTTATTAAATCCCATATAAACTTGTAAATGTGCGCCGCTGGATTACCCCGACCTCTATGCAGCTCATTCATTACTCATTCCCTCCTAATTGGTCCATTCATGTAATCCAGTGGCAACATTGCCAAACGCACCTTTGTTGTGTCTGGTACTCAAATTGGTTTTTCGTCGGATGGCCAATGCATGACCCGCCTTACTCTGCGTTTGATTGGCTATCCCTGATATTCTTACTCCTCGTGCCTAGACTAACCAAACCCAGCGAAGGCTGCACAATCAAATTTGATCAAAATCGCAATATGGCCCAAAGCTTTGTTTAAATCGCACGAGGCTCAATGGTTCAAAATACCATTTCCAGTTAAATATCGTCGTGCTGTAGAGATGCCTTCCTACATATATTCTACAGACCCCACTAAACACCATAGTCGTCGTTTTTCACTGAATGACAACAAAAAAAATTATTCAATTGCCAAAATATTTGCAATAAAATGGTTTTAAAAGTGCAGCCCATAGGAGTACAAACCAATAAGAGGTAGAGGACGGCGGGTGACGCCATGGCCATCATAGAAAAAAAACCTCATTCGTGTCTGGCCCGTCATAATAATAAGCATCAATTTGTTCTCCTCCTGACATCATAGCAGTGAAGAGAGTCTGTATGCGAGGTGATATTTCAGATTCTAGGTTGTGAAATGTTTTTGCTCACTTATCAATGCTGTAACATTTTGGCTTTATAGTTCATCTATCACTGCCTGTATTATGTTACCATGCAGACCGGACCCAATGACAGTTTAATAAATAAAAGGCGTCGCTTTTCATCGGTTAACATGTACGCATGTCGTCACCTGGGGACCTTGACCCGACTGTCGGACGGTAGCAGTCGACATTGACACTCATCCACAAGTGTGTGTGTGTTTGGAAATCCTTTCACTTTGTTGATTACTGCTGACTGGACAGTTTGATCTACTTTCATTTTGGCTCAAAGAACGAGACTCGAGCTAAATAAAAAACAAAAAAAACAACATTTAATTCAGGATGTTGCTATTGCAACGAGGAAGTAAAAAGCAAACAAAGGGAAAGTAAAAACAACATTAAAAACTGAGGAGAAATGAGGCCCGTCGGGACCAGTGATCTTCAGGTGCAACATGTGCTGGTGTTTCTGTTCAGGTACACACGAGCCGAGAGGATTTCTTCAGCTTGGCTTGTTGGTGGCGGTAAGCTCGTCGACTGTGGAAGGAGAGCAGAGCAAGGTGATGAGTTTGCATGTCCGAAATGTGTGAATCGCTAGAGCTCTGATGTTGGAGGTAGAATGTGGAGACGCTCACCTGAAGCCATCATTCCTGGGTCTCCATGCTCTCATCCTCTCCATCTCCTCCCTCCTCCAGAGCTTCGTCTTCCTCCTCCTTTCTCTCTGGAGGTTTCTCATAGGCCTTCTCTGACGGAGTGACGATCACACCGTCCCATGTGGACATCTCAGTTGCCAAGTCTGCAACAACAGAGACACATTTATTCATTTGACTGTGCATGCAGGCACAATTTGGAGAATCACAGACCAGTTTAGAGAACATGCAAATAGATGTCCCATGTAGAAACAGAAATACACAGGAAAAGAGACCATAACCATGGATGGAAAATGCATCCCTCTGACATGCTGATACTTTATGATCCTGTGTGACAATGCTTATTAACAAGTTTTTCTAGAATCATGACATTGTGGTGATGAGTTTGTAAACAGGAAGAGGAGGAAATGATCTTACAGCTGGCGTCTCCCTCGAGGCCAAGGACCTTCCTGTAACCTCCGTGAGAGAGCACCCTCACCAGAGTCTGAGCTGTGAAGCACACCATGTCCTACACACACACACACACACACACACACACACACACACACACACACACACACACAAAACATTAGCACACCGTGTCATCGTGTTCATGCAGCACTTTGATTATTCAAATAGACGACGCGTTGAATGACCACGCTGCAGTCAGACCTACCTGTTGTTCCAGAGTCATGACTGTGTGCACTCTGAAGTTCCCACTCTCACACGGGTCAGTGATGCCCACAGAGCCGGGCAGAAAGAGTCCAGCAGCTAGCATCTGCAGGCAGCGCCTTCAAAAAAAAAAAACACACGAGTCCAACACAAGTGTGAAAACAATGTGCTGTCTAAAGGGGGCGTGTCCAGGTGAACGCTGAAGTGAGTAGAAACCAACCTATAGGCCACATTCAGGGACAGGGGCTGCCTGGACGGGTTGTTCATCACCGCAGAGTGGCCCTGGAACACAATGGACATATGACCTCATCTCTGGTAAAACACGGGCCCAGAAGATCATTCATTGAGCTGGACATGCAACTGCATGCTTTTGTTCTTTGTTTTAAATCTGGCAGTGTTGTCGGGTCAAAGGTCTGGACTCGGGTGTTTACCAGCAGGTCCAGGATCCAGGGAGTGAGGGGTTCAAAACCAGGGAAGCGCAGCCTCAGGTCCTTCAGCAGGCGAATCAGCACTTTGACCCTGAGGATTAGAAACATGGATTAAATCCAATAAATGCACGCGAGCGTATTGTGTGGTCGTGCCTATGCATGATAGAGAACAGCAGGCCTGACGGGAGCTGAAGGAGACTTCCTCACGTTGACTGAGAGGCGTTCTCCTCAAACCAGCGGGCGTGGCGGATGGCAGCAAGAGCGCTCTGCAGCACCTTGATGTCCACTGAAGGAAAAAACAAAGCGTTAACCTGAGGAGCACCATCTGGAGTTGATCCAGGCAACTGATCGTTCATAGTGAGCATCAGTTGAGTTATGATGCCTCAAATCAAAACGTGTGTGTGCGAGCGAGCGAGAGAGACAGACAGACAGACAGACAGACAGACAGACAGACAGACAGACAGAGACAGAGAGAGAGACAGACAAACTGAGACAGAGAGAGAGACAGACAGACAGACAGACTGAGAGCGACAGGCAGAGACAGACAGACAGACAGACAGAGAAAGCTCTATCCTCACAAATTCTATTATAAATTGTGGCAACATGGAATGACGCATCAGAACTAAAAGAAAAAGGAAAAACGTTTGGGCCCAAACCATGTGTGAAATTTGGTGAGGATTAAATCATGTGCAGGCTGTGAACAATTGTAAAGGTTTGGAGAGAAACTAAGTGGGACGAAACAAAGGATGAGTAATCCATGAACTATGTTCATAAGTTATTGACCCAAATGTAAAATGACCTGTTATAGAGCACAATGAGGTCTGACTATATGGTTCCTGTTCAGACGCTACTTTTAGGGCAGAAATGCATTGACTGTAGTAAATCAAAGAGGGAAACCTTAGTGACACACTGACATGGAAAGAAACCTGCAGCCGATGGGTTCAACTATCACTGCGAGAAAGCAGACTTTGTTTCCCATTCAAACGGCACATAATGATCCAAAATTAAAAATGTCTTCTAAAAAGGCATCTCTATACCTTTTATTCAGAGTGCAGAGAGAAGACTCTCTCTGTGTGTGTGTGTGTGTGTGTGTGTGTGTGTGTGTGTGTGTGTGAGTGAGTTCTTACAGTGCAGCTCAGGGTCCAGTTTGCGCAGGTTGGGAGGGACGGTGGTGATGAGGATCTTGACCGTGGCATCAGCTGAACTGATCTCAAAGCCCGTCTCATTGGTCAGCATGGACAGCACTGAAAGCAGCAGACAGACACACACACACACACACACACACACACACACACACACACACACACACACACACACACACACACACACACACACACACACACACACACACACACACACACGGTTAGTTTCACAGAACACTCTGCAACTCGGTCTCACAATTAAGTACACCGTCGGGGTCCCGCATTGAACAAGACGCGTGTAGCCCACCCTCCGGTTCCCCCTCAGGTTGCCACTGTTAGCTCAGTTGCCCTCGTTAGCGCTGATAGCTGCTAGCCTTCGGCTCACGTCGGCACTGGATACACTCGGAATTTGGAACCTTTAAAAGCGCACATCTATTTATCCAAACAGTCCCTTGGTGACTTACCTTCAGTAGGGTCCTGTGTGCGAAGGGTCTCCACTACTTTGTTGCCGAGAGCAGCGACTGCCTCCACTGTAAAAGAAAAAGTCATCATCACAAAAAGGCTCTGAATGAAGCCCCGCTGTCATCAGGATGGCTGATGCAAAATGGGTCTTTAATGTAAAACGAGATCACTACAGTGACAGGCCGACATGAATTCTACTCATCACTCACGTGTTGGGAGGATCTTGAGGATAACAACCAGGTCAGCCACATTGTGTCCCGTCGTCATGGTGCCCTTCTTGTAAGAGCCCACCTGACGCACCTCTTCAATTTGCTACGACCAGACAACATTATTAACACGTCATGTGATTTAACCGAACAGAAGTTCAACAGTCTAACCTGCACATACTCTGTTCATTTTAAAGCTTCTATTTATCAGTTATGATCAGAAGCTCATCACAGACTCGTTGCAGGCGTTACATGGTGCAGGGAAGGAAAAAAACACTCACCACTTCAAAGTTGCCTGGTGCAACAATCAGGTTGTCGATGACATTGTTGATCTTTGTGACCAGAGACAAGATGGAGGACTAAATGCGGGGAGAAACCAACACGCGCTCCGTCAGTGAACGTAACCAGCGCAGCGCACGAGCGGGAACGGGTGAGGCAGCTTGGTGGACTCACCTGTTCTGCAGGTGTGGGGCTCAGGTCCTGGTTTCTTTTCAGCAGACACTCACTGAAGGCGGTCTCATCCGGTGCCGGCTTCACTCTGGGGAAGGCCATCTCACACTTGCAATAAACAACATCCTCCTTCAGTACTGGGACCTTCTGTTACAAGTCAATCCCTTTCTGACCGTCCCCCCCCCCCATGCATGAGGGTCTAACCCTGCAGGGGCCCTCACCGCTGACCCACATTGAATGCCCATCCCAGCTTAAGACAGAGATCTTCTTTAAAAAGAAACATCCGTTTGGTTCTCCGACAAACAAGCTTATCCACAATTTCAACTACCAAATGAAATAAATGAACGACGCAAAACACAGTGCCTGACCCAGGAGGACTGAGCGCCTTTATAGTCTGCCGACCACTCAAAGCACTTTGACACGACATGTCAACAACACACACATCTGCACAAGCATTTCTACACTGAGGGCAGGGGGCTGCCATGCAAAGTGCCACCTGACCATCAGGACTATCCAACATTCATATGCTGCAGGAACAGCCTGCAGGAGAATCTGTCCGACATGAGACTAGCGGAGCCGGGGATCGAACCGCCGATCCTCTGATTGAAGGAGCCCCCGGCTCTACCACTGTCACCCCATTATAGTGGTTTATGTTTCTGGTATTATTAATGTTTGTTTTCGTTGGCTGTTATCAGTCATTGCTCCCTGTGCTCACACTGCAGACAGCTGCCACCAGGCTCTCCTACTGTACTCTTTACAATCAGAGCGCGCTCAGTTAGACAAACTACAAATGACAGTATAATGCCTCCTCAAGCAGCTTTTACTGTATTATATTCCAGGTGGAGGTTTTTCAACATTGCCAAGACATAAAAATCACCTCATTTTCATTTGGATTATTTTGGAACAAAAAAGGCGAAATTGTGGATAACCTTGTTCGTTAGCTTTCCGATAATCCCAAAACCAAACTGTAGAGCTGCACCAATACCACTTTTTTTCAGACCGAGAAGTTACTTGTCGATACAGTACTTAATAACACCGCTAACAATAACTTTGTTGCTGACATTGTAACATTGAAAATAGTGTTTTTCCTGATAAAAACACAGCATAGTTATTTGCAGTAAATCACAGACAGAGCTTACGTAAAGACATAACTTTAAAAAAAAGGTACAATGTGTAAGATCTGGCCAGATTGTCAGTTTAAAACATTCAAAAACATAAATAAACATCATCATCATCATGTTGAGAGGTTACAGTGTTCACATCCGGTCAAAGACATCTGTGGATTGTGTAGAGGGGACAGTGAGTCACCGTAGCGTCCAGTCTGTGTCCCGAGGACTTGTCAACAATACACCCATGATCTGAGGATCTGATGCTCCGCCTCCTAGTCGATTAGTGAACTAATGCCTAGTTCACACCACAACTTCAGTCCCGACTTCACGCTCGCAGACAGTTTGAACTACAGGACAGTAGTCCAGATAGGAGGCATATCGCACACACTGGGGCTTGAGCGCCATCTAGGATTACAAAGACGCGAGCCGAGAGTCTTGCTGGTGCCTCGCAGGCACATTCCAGACAGCTAGCATTCTACATATCTGGCTCTGTCAAGCAGCCAGATAGCCTAGCCTAGCCTAGCCTAGCCCCCCCCCCATCCAGGGTTTTTTACTCACCACATAGAAATCAAATGGGATGTGTGGGACAAATGGACGGTACCTAAACAGGAATGTAGAAAAGAGCAACAGTTTGTTTCCTTATCATGACTTCAATCAGTGGCCATAAAAAGAATATCTGATGTAAAGAGTTTGGGACATCAAGCTGGATGGATGGTATTATTTCACACCAAAAGTAGCGGTAGGAGATATAGATCAAAGTTGTAATTACCGTCACAACATATCAATATCAACACGATTCCGTTTCATTCCGAATGCTCAACTTTCAATATGTTCATAATACTTCTGACAAAGTCTGGCTGAAAATAAATCATGACTTAAGACATCAAAGCATTCATTTTAAACTCTGCTTTGTTGACCTTTTTTCACGTGGTTTTGATGGACTAAATAGATAAGACAGGATATGAATATCTATGCAACGATCATCCCGACCAAAATATTTGCGATTAACGATATTATCCCGATGATGACACTAAAACATACAGCAATCACTTGACTAAACTAAGTATTGCATTGCATCCTTTTTTATTAAAATAAATAAGGTAATTATAAGTTGTAAATTATACGGATGGACGGAGCAACTTTCAATGACAATGCTGCACAAATCCCTTCAAGTTACTCGTGACAATATTTACGATTGTCCCAATAACGGAAATTCATCACCATCAAGTTTGTGAATGTTTTTTATTGCGATATAATCGCATATCGTCTGATCCGATCTCACATCTCTGGTTTAAAAGGTTTTAAGTGACACTTTTGCTTGATTCTGTTAAACTGTTTTACTGAACCGATTAAATCAAACGATCAACAGAATCAGGGAGTGTTAGTCCAAGATATATTCAGAGTTCTTCAGCAGTGACACATACGTGATCATGTTCAGGTGGGCTTAAAGTCTGCACCGCCCGGTCTAATAGAAGTTACGGAATGGAATCTGCAGTGGAGTCTGTATTAAATTACATGTTATCATGTTTAAATAGTCTTTATTGCTGCAGGAAGGACACTTGTTTTCACAGCTCTGTCTATGCAGAGCTGCTGTGTGCTTAGCTAGCTGCGTTAACTATACGTTTAAAACTGAAGTCTGTACAGAATCAACCGTGACGCCTATAAGATGTTGATCAATGAGAGTGAACTTACCCCTGGACCAGACCTCCACGGGATCCGAAGCGGCCTCCCCGGCCCCGGCCGCGGTCCCCTCTGGACACAATCACAAAACACAACGATAGCTCAGATCTGCTCATTTACGAATCAAAGCTAATGTTGAGAGTAATGATTCCGTGGCAACTCATTAGGGCACTACGTGATCCCATAGAATAAATGGCTGTTATCTCGCTGAGCTAACGCATCGACTGCTTCTTTCCCATCCGCATCTGAATACATGTCATTCATTCATTCATGTAGCTTCTTCGCTAGGCAATTCTAGCTAACGTCAGCCTACTGTGAAGCCATTGAATGTATCGTAACCTCGGTCAGAGTAAAAACACCGCCCGTGGTCCAGGAATGAAACCACATGCACGCTTCACGGTGATGGCACATAGTAATAAATAAGGCTAATAAACTGGCTAACTTACCTCTTTAACATGTTAGCTAGTATTAGTACCAGCGTGCAAACAATGCACGCCGCTAGCTTCAAGTTAGCTAGGGTTAGGGTTAGCTGACGACTACGGTCAACACTTTGGTTGTAAAAGACTACAACTAAACGGAATTCAATGTTAAAAAATGGAAATAGAATTACCTCATTGCGTACGACGTTTTGATAATATAATGCAGAAATCCTAGGAGAACTATGGACCGGCTCTCTGTGACGCTACCGCTGCGGAGGCTACAACTGATTCTGGTGCTGCTGCTGCTTCTTCTTCTTCTTGTTCTTCGGTGTCAATAGCGAATTACAACCAGATGAAGCATCATTGCCACCTACTGGGCTTCTCTTCTTCTTCTTCTTCTTCTTCTTCTTCTTCTTCTTCTTCTTCTTCTTCTTCTTCTTCTTCTGGTTTTACCGCGGTTAGCATCCATTTTATTGGTGCATTACCGCCACCTTCTGCTCCGGAGTGTGGATCAGACAATTACACTATTTATGTATACAAGTCCAGGATGGAACCAATGATCCTCTCTGCAGACCTGACAATCCGTTGTAGTCTGATTCTGTCCTGTTTGGTGGCCGATCCAAACCACACAGTGATGGAAGAACAGAGAACAGACTGGATGATGGTGGAGTAAAACAGGATCAGCAGCTCCTGAGGCAGGTTGTACTTCCTGAACTGGAGCAGGAAGTACAACCTCTGCTGGGCCTTTTTCCTGATGGTGTTGATGTTGGAGGCCCACTTCAGGTGCTGGGAGATTGTGGATCCCAGAAACCTGTAAGTCTCCACAGCAGATACAGTGTTGTTGAGTATGGTGAGGGGGGGGGGCAGTGTTGGGCGGCTCTTCCTGAAGTCCACTGTCATCTCCACAGTTTTGAGCTTGTTCAGCTCCAGGTTGTTCTGACCACAGCAGAGGACCAGCTGTTCAACCTCCCATCTGTACGCAGACTCATCACCGTCCCCGATGAGGCCGATGACCGTTGTGTCGTCTGCGAACTTCAGGAGTTTAACAGTCGGGTCCTCTGAGGTGCAGTCGTTGGTGTAGAGGGAGAAGAGCAGTGGGGAGAGCACACACATCCCTGGGGGGCGCCAGTGCTAATAGAAATCATATGGACCGCAGGCCAAGAGATTGAAAACAGGTGAGTGTTTGAATAAAACCTGTTGTTCTTTTTTTTCCACTATAGATTATTAATTTATTTTCATTGTAAATACTTGCAGGTATCAATTCACACAAACCCGGGAGATTATCTTCAAAGTTTAAGAGGGTTGAAAAACATGCGGAGGAAAAAAAGGAAAAGGTATGTGTTCATTAAAGATTATTATAATTTGCAATGGTGTTATATATATGTATATACATATATTGAACTATTGCTTTGTTTTGTTCATTAGGGTGTTGAGAGGCCTCATCTGTAGTGACAGCAGCGGGCCCAGGTGTATCGAGATGCCCCCGCGTGCATGAAGAAATCACCACAGCGCCTGTGGAGAGCCAGCAATCTAGGAGGGATCCTATAAGGTATGTACTCATTAAAGAATAGTTATTTAATTTTAATTTAAAAACCAAAAGAAACACAACCCTGGGCTCGCCTGTGTGATGAAGCGGTCGTAGCTGTGGCGGCCCTCATCCATGCTGAGCAGTCATCAGAGGAATGTTTCGCTCAGATCACGGATCAGATGTGGACCATGGTGCCTCGTCGGATTTGCCCGAGAACGTATTAGCCGTCGCTGCCGCGTCAAACAGTGAGTACGACACTGTTTCGCAGTCGGCGGAACTGCCGTGTGATATTGAACAGTGTGTGGCTGATCATGATGTGCGTGTCGAGACCCCTGTGACTGTTGATCGTGTACCGTGAGTACAGAGAGTGTTCTGATAATCCTATTCACAGACGGACAATCCGCACTTTTAATGCTTTTGAACTGAGGCAACGTGTTGATTTCAGAGGCATTAACCTCAGTGACATAGAACAAGTCCCTGGTAGACTGTGGTAGACTGCCGGGTGTAATTAATCAAGCTATAGATGACTCCCCTGCTGGCAGTGTTTTAAATGTGGTGATGCACGGTCCCTCACTATAGTGATGTACAGGCTATTCTAAACGCAGACGATTCATACAATGTAGACCTACTTATGGAGCAAATTGCACAGGTCCTGCAGAGCAATGATGAGTCTGTGTCAGACGATGAATTAGAACTGATAGTCACTGTAGCGCAAAATAGAAGTGGGGGACTAGGAAATATCCCCCATGACGAGATAATAATGATGCTTTCTGTACAATCTAAGCACCAGGGAGGACAACAATCTACGTTTGTCTCTCTGTCTCGCCCATTTTAACAACGCCGACATGACCGAGCATGATAATTTAGAATATGCATCCCGATTGCACAGATCAGCTGGCTTTGATCACAGTGTATCATTCTCTGATGTCGACACATTTGAGAGACAGTTGGGTGTGAACATTATAATATTTCACCACAATTCAGGCCGTAAACGGCTGCAATGTTTCAAAACACATGACGCCCCCCACCCCCATACAGTCTGGTTATATATATGCACAATGACCATTATTATCTGATTGAAAACCAGACAGGGTTTTTCGGTGCATCCTATGTATGTGGGTTTTGTTACCAAACAACTTTTTTTTTGTCAAGGATATTATTGAAAATGCCTCCTGCTGGCAGCCTTTATATAACCACCTCCTTAAAATAAGAGACATTAACTTTGTAAACGGGTTACCAGAGTCTCTGTGGGACGACGTGCTGCTACCTCCAGACAAAAGTAATCTGCTCATCATAGACGATTTGATGAATGACGCCAGTAATAACATCGAAGTTCAAAATGTTTTTACCAAATATGTGCATCATAGAAATCTCAGTTATATATCTAGTAAACAAATGTATTTATTCAAGGTAAGGCTAGTGGTACTATTAGTTTAAACACAAACTGTCTCATTTTGTTTAAAACCCCCCGTGATAAATACCAGATTACACTATTGGCCAGACAGACGTATCCTGGTAAAACTAAATATTTTTTAGAGGCATTTAATGACGCCACGTCCCCCTCCTACGGAAGAAGAAGACCCTCAATCAGACAGGGTTTTTTTTTTTATTGCCGCTATTAGGGGCTGTTATTCCGTTTATAATTAGCCTCATCAACAAAGGAAAGTGACCATGGAGCACACCCAAACAAATGTTATGGTCCCCCAGCATCTGCTGGAGGCAATAAAGCATCAGCACACACCACCGAATCATCATCAACAGCAGCAGCAGCAGCAGCAACCAGACCAAAGCGCTGGTTCTATAAGACAATTTGCGCAAAATGAACTGGATAGCGCCATGACTGATGTCTTGAAATGACCTGATACAGACATGGATGAGAAGGCGAACAAATATGCCAGTGTTTTTGCAGAGGTACTTGGCCCTGGTGAGACAGGGTGAGCGTGAAAAGAGTGTGTTGACCTTGTCACTACCCTCCTCCGATGAAAGCAATGGGTTCTCAAGTCTCGCCGTTTCCCAGGGTCATAACACTAATGGTGATGGGTGTCACACCTGTATGTCAAGCTGGGTTTTTGTCCTGTCTCCATGTTTGTTTTGTGACTTCCTGTTTTATTTTGGAAATTAACTCTCCTCTCGTTTCAGGTTCCTTGCCCTTCCTCATGTGTCACCAGTCTGATTGTCTTCCCTGATTCCTGATTGTGTCCACCTGCTCCCCCACTTCCCTCATGTGTACTTATAGTCTGCGTCTCCCCTTGTCCTGTGCCAGTGTGTCATGTCCTTTCGTCTTGCACACCCGCCCTATGCTAGTATCAAGTCCAAGTCATAGTTTTGTCTGTCCCGAACCTTGTTATAGAGTTCTTGGTTGGCCTTGTGCCGTTTATTGCTTCACAGCCCTTAGAATTATTTCAGAGCCTTTTTGTTAGTGACTGATTATTTTCTTGTTTCCTCCTCGGTAAGAGAGATTTTGGTTTTGCATTTTGCCGTTTTGACTTTGCAGCTCTTTGAGTTAAATCAGAGCATTTTTAGTTCTACTTTGTTATTTTCTTCTTTCCTCGCTAAGAGAGGTTTTTGTTGGCTTCCCGTCATTTAATATGGCCTAGCTCTATTAGTTTAGCCAGAGCATTTCCCCGTTCATCCCTCTTCGGAGGAGTTTTTTGTTTCCAGGGATTTCCCTGTGTATTTTTGTTGGAAATAAAAGATTGTCAGCTGAACCTCTACTCTGCGTCCGAGTCCTCCTCAAGAGCTCCCTTCGTGGGGACAATAAAACAGATCTGATTGTCGAGGATGTTATAAAACACATGCCTAAAAAGAGTAAGAGAAATGCCCAATATATTTTGGATTCCTTAACTCACGCTAAAAAAACCCCACTATATCATGGACTGATCAGGGTGAAATGATCACAGATAAGCACAAGGTCAGAGGTTCGCACCTGTATGATTTGATGAATTGTGTCACTGCCTCACATAATGTTTTAGACAGTTCTAGACCTACCGGGTGGAGGTTTTTATTAAAAGCATTAGCTGCTTTAAATATACCGTTATCTGCCGTCCTCAACACAAATGTGCGTAGGTCTATTGCAGAATATAAAATTACTGATGATGATGATGATGATGGGGTGAGACACTCTGGTGAGCTACGTTTTACGCCCCTCGGCAGAGGGAGATGCGTCGCAAGTGTATAGCACACCAAAATCCAAAGGGAGTAGGCGGGGCATATGGGTGATACATGAGTTGGATTTTGATATATGGTAACATATGTTTTTGTTTTTTTTATTGTGTTTTAGATTTTTTGGGGGATTTCTGTGTTTCTGTACACCTGTGACATATTGAATATACACCATATTGCAGGTACTGTACGATCTATTCAATGTATTTGTTTTCCTCTGTACTGTGCAGCATCGAATGTACACATGTTGTTATTGATGACGTTGTGTTCCCCTGAGCCATGTGAATAAATGATATTCTTTGCTAATAAAAGTTGTCTTCTATATTTCTTTTCTTTTTTTTCAAAAAGTTATCCTTGTTACATCACATTGTATCATTAGATTACACATTGGACACAGGCAAAGTGATCCCCACAGCACGCAGCAGGTTGTACTTTGTTAACAAAACAGGGTAACCATTGCATCATTATTAACAGGATTATTTCCATACAGGTCTATCACTCTTGAATAAGACAATCCTTTCTGTATGTGACATAGAAAAAACACACAGTGTTGTCCACATGTCCAAATGATTCTGCTCCTGTTTTCTAGAATAAGATACATCAGTACAGTTGTTCTTGAGGAAATTACATTACATTACATTACAGTCATTTAGCAGACGCTTTTATCCAAAGCGACTTACAATAAGTGCATCAACATTGGTAATCAAAAGAACTACTAGTCACCAGAAGTCATAAGTACATTTCCTTTTCCAAACAAGCATCTAAGAGCATGAAGCAGAGCATAACTCAGAGCCAAAGTACAGAAACAAGAGAAACAGTTAGTGCTATAAGTAATACGAATACAATAAGTGCAACAAGCTAGTATGAAAACAATAAGTGCTAAGTGGAAGGCTCAGGGTAGCACTTCCTGAAGAGGTGGGTCTTCAGCCTGATGAAAGATGGGCAGCGACTCCGCTGTCCTGACGTCAGTGGGGAGTTCATTCCACCACTGTGGGGCCAGGACAGAAAACAGCCGTGACCGGGTCGATCGGCCGCCGGGACCTCTGAGCGACGGGGCGACCGATCGCCCCGAGGCAGCAGAGCCAAGTGGTCGGGCGGGGGTGTAGGGCTTGACCATGGCCTGGAGATAGGAAGAAGCTGTTCCTCTCACTGCCCTGTAGGCTAGCACCAGAGTCTTAAACTGGATGAGCTCTTACAGGTAGCCAGTGTAGATAACGGAGAAAGGAAGTTGTGTGGGAGAACTTGGGGCGATTGAACTCCAGGTGAGCCGCGGCTTTCTGGACAAGCTCCAGAGGTCTGATGGCCGACGCCGGGGCTCCGGCGAGTAGAGAGTTGCAGTAGTCCAGGCGGGAGATGACAAGAGCCTGGATGAGAACCTGCGTCGTCTCGTCAGTCAGGAAGGGACGAATCCTCCTGATGTTGTAGAGCAGGAATCTGCAGGAGCGTGTAACGGATTAAATGTTTGCCGAGAATGACAGTTGGTCATCCAGGGTCACACCCAGGTTCCTCGCAGTCCGAGTTGGCGTCACCACGGTATCATCAATGGTGATGGACAGGTCCCGGTGCGGGCAACCCTTCCCCGGGAGGAACAGTAGCTCGGTTTTGTCTAGGTTGAGCTTGAGGTGGTGTGTCGTCATCCACTTCGAGATGAACTATTTCCTCTGGAAACAGGGCACTATCTGGAGGGTTCCCAAAACTGTCAAAGAAATAGCCCTTCCTATGTTTTGTAATATAGATAGCCAGCCAACGCTCACTAGCATGTTAGAAGGATGCGTGTTAACAATCAACATTGCACAGTATTTACACACCTTGGGCTTTAGGAGCTAGACAAAAAATGCAGACTTGATATTTTTACAAGAGACTCAATCGGGTGATCGAGATTTGTAGAGTTTTAGAAAACGCAATTGGGTGACCAATGCTATCTATGTCATACCTCTCAACAGTCAGGAGGGGTCGCCGGCCTGCTTAATACGTTTCAATGAGACATTGTTGAGTTATTCACTTCAGATGAGGGTAGATGGATTTCAAATTGGATTATCCTTTTTTTTTTTATAGTTTGTAATTTGTATAGCCATAATAACACAACTAAGGTAAAGATTATGTTTACACAACTTTGTATTAAAGTAGAAACACTTAAAAATAACTACAAGGAAGCACACGTGATCATTGGAGGAGATTATGATGACTTCAGCTGCTTCTCCTCAGAGAAAAGAAAACGAAAAAAAGAATAATATTACGACCCTAATGATTAACGATAACATTATTTCCAACCTCTTTCAAAATGTGTTGGTTAATTTTATAGTTATATAAGTCAAATACTCAGGTCAGTGATTGAGAAAGGTTTTACTGTGAACAATCCATTACAAAACTGGAAATATCAGAAGCAATCCACTTAATGAAAAAAGCAAAATCTTCAGGTTGTGATGGGCTTTCTGATTAATTTGATGTACATTTTTGGGGTATTATTGAAAGTCCTCTATTGGAATTGTATCAAGAATGTACAGTCACTTTTTGGGACTCTCATTTTACAGACAGTATCTGGCCCAAGGCATGGCTTGTTCCTTTTTGATTTTCCAAACAATTTTGGAAAAAGAGGAAATACTCTAAAATGTAATATTTATCAATTAACTCTTAATCTTAGGGTTGCTACAGAGTTATTGTCAAGGTGTCCAGTAATGTAGTATTTGTTAAATACACCAATGAATCAGTAAAATAAGCTTTCTTGTGACTACATCTTCTGAGAATGGGGTGCAGTGTTTAGTTGGCGCAAACAGCAAAACACTCCCATTTAAAAAAAACCCTCCAATTCTTTCATTTAACCTTTTTTTTCCTGAACTATTACTAATTAATTCATAAAGTCTATTTAATTTTCCATATTTGAAAGCGGGGCTATCTCAGCTTAAACAGAACGGTATACAGTCTGATCATTGAATTCAAATAAATTCAACAATTACAAAACATAGATATACCTCGTTATGACACGGATAGAGGTAGATACACAGTATATGTGTACACTTATATGCATAATAAATGAATGGATAAGAATTAATAAAAAATCTCTGGATGAGAGACAAAGAATGGAGGGGGAGGACATCCCTCCTCTCTCTTGAAACAGACTGTGACGGTGGTCTGCAAGGTTAGGTTGAGGGAAAAATTGCTGGCAGAACAACCAACATCTAATTTATTTTTTTTGTAAATTAAATTATCTAAGAAATTTAACTTTTTAATAATCAAGACACATCTATTTCTCACCAGCACACTGATAGTTATTATTATTATTATTTACTGGAGCAACGCCGTCAGGGAAAGCTGTCATCTTGGTTGCAGACGTTGTTCATTCCTCTCCTTTTCAGATTCTTGCCGGACCGTGTGTTGTGTTCAGTTGTTGATCATTAAACTCTGAATGAGGGTATTATTCAAAGTGCTCCTCATCCTCGGTGTTGGATGTACTGGCTGCTCCGAGAGGGATGGAATTACAGGCTCACATGCAAGTGCTTACCAATCAAAGTATAATAGGCCTTCTTTAATATATATATATATATATATATATATATATATATATATATATATATATATATATATTTACGACATAAAGTTACTTATATTTTAATAGCTAAAGGCTTGTGCTTTAGCACTCAAAACCGCCACTGTTCTAACACACTGAATGCATTTTAATCTGATTTGAGTTGATTATTTGATTATTTTTGGGGGGATTTTAATTGATTAACAACAGGACAACAGAGGAGTACAAAGACAATTTCTGAACACTTTAACTTGCATTTTGCTGCTCAGCACCTTGACACGTGTAGTTAGTAGCACCAGAGTGAGTTTAGTAGTAAATGGTAAATGGATGTACTCGTATAGTTCTTTTCTAGTCTTCTGACCACTCAAAGCGCTTTATTAACTTTAAACACTACATGTCACCCATTCACACAGTGATGACAGCTGCCCATCAGAACTATCTAACATTCATAAAACATTCATACACCACAGGCACAGCTACGGGAGCAGCGGTTGAGTGTCTTCCCCAGGGACACATGGACACGGACTAGTGGAGCCGGGGATCGAACCGCCGATCCTGTGATTGAAGGACGACCCTGCTCTACATAGTACATACAGTATGCTTGTCTTAATAAAAACTTTCATTGTATTGTCAAGTTAATCAGCTATTTAAACATATCTTTTCTATGTTTAGTGTCTTGACTAATATTTTTGTGATAAGTAATAATAGCACGGGTAGCAGACATACATTTACAAACAGAGCTAGATACAGGTACATACAAATAATAACAGCTGTGTGCGCAACTCAAGTCAGCGTAGGAGAGTGGGAAAGAATGCAGGAGTGTAGATTCATTTCCAACAAAAATGAAGCATTCTCCCAGGGCTTTTTTTTTTGACAATCAACCCTGATAATAGCATATAGTACAACATGCTCCACTACACATTTTTTTTTTTGCAATTAAATGTAATAATAGTAAAAGTAATAAAACGTTTTAAAGATATCTACACAAACTAAATCAAACCCTGTTTTCCAGCCAAAGTAAACTCTGAGGTCGTATGTGAGGCAGGGTTGCTTTTCCACCTGAATCATAGAATCCGTGATGTAGAGGAGATATCATTCATTTGTGGACCAGCCTCTAATCCCTGCCCATTCTTATCCTGAATGAACAAAACGTTTGACATGAAAGATAACAGCACCATTTATGTAATCAAGCAGCAACGAAGCGAAGATCATCAGAGCAATATTGGACTAACGTTTGCGGGTTTGTATTCACCATGGTACAACTGAGATGGCTGTGGACCAATGCTCTGTGTTTAGTGACCATGGCTAGTTCAGGTAAGAAATACTCATGCATTCATAATAACTGGTTGGAAGAATGAAATTGTTGAATGAAAACGTTGATATATGTGCCATTTACGACTCGTCAAAGAAAGTTAAATGTCAATGGACTGTACTTGTGTTTTTGCACATTTTAGCCCATTTACTTACTTAAACACTGGTATGGTTCACTAACATGTGAATACTTCATTGAACATGCCAACATCCTAGACTGATGTGCTTTGATTTGCTTGATATATTTTTGATTTACATTTTTTAAAAGTCCATCTGCAGCTCCCTCCATACTGTTGAAAAGAGATTGCATAACAATCTCATGCTCAAATTCAAAACAATCCTTCAGAGGAAATTGGAACTTAGGAACCTACAAACAGGGTCACAGGTGGAAGAAAGAGTTGAGAGACGGATGCAACGGATTTGAGGATGCAAGGCCATGGCGATATCCAGGGCTTTGAAGTGACGCGTCAGACAGATTGGACACATTAGTGTGAGTGATATTCTGGTACATGTCTTTTTTTCTCTCAAATCAGCCCCTGCAGGGCTTCTGGCTCCTCTGAGTCTTCACCTGCATGCCTTTTCCAGTATAGAGCAGCTTAGCTCTACTTCTGAACAGACAGGCTTCCATTTGCCATTGGAGATCACCAACAGAGTTTTCAACACTACACTGCTCAACAAAGCATCTGCAGACTACAAAACCCTGTATAAAGAAGTCAGTGACCTGGTAAGATGTATAATAGATAATGATAACCACTTTTGTACCACCAGAGCGGGATATACTGTTCTACCATCTAGGATAGTGAATTTGTCCAAATATGTAATCTATTCAGTGTTTCGACTCCAGAATTTGTATTCCTGGGGGGGACATACGTGTGGCAAATATAATTTTCAGAAACTACTGTATGACTGAACACTTGTATAATGTACAGGTAAAATATATAGATTAGAGTGTGAAGAGTCCCGCGACCACATCCTATCCCAATGAATATAATTGCACTAGTGTTTGCACAAGTGCTGCATGTTAGGGGAGAGCTGTAACTGTAAAGACACTCCTTCTGAGCGAAGCTACATTGACTTAGAAAATATCTACATTCTGAACTCAAAAGGGAATCTGTGAGATCTAGTAGGTGCTCTCACAAAGTGAGGGTTTGTTTGCTTGGGGAACCGATAGCATGTAGTCATCTGGTCTTACATTTATATGGTTCAGGTCATGATAACACTGTTGCTCAGCTGTGTGTAGATATCTATATATCTATGTCTATACATGTCTATACATATATCTATAGTATCTCTCTCTCTCTCTCTCTCTCTCTCTCTCTCTCTCTATATATATATATATATATATATATATACATATATACAAAAATATAGTTATATATATTATTATATTATATATATTTATATTATATATATTTAGTTTTTTGTGATTTGTGCCCCACAGCATCACCAAAATATTATAGTAGTCTCAGGAATGCACAGTAAAGGGTAAGGTAGCTTGCTTCCCATTGGTTGGATTGCTTTGTGATTTGAGTTTTACAAAGTCTGGATGCAATCCAGCTGCAAGGTCGGGCCAGCAGTAATTAAATATGTGCTCAACATTACATTATAGTACATACCGTCCATTGTCAGTGCACTGGACTATTACCTCGTTGTTAAAGTTAAGGATAATTTGTTGATTTGTATATGTTTTCTTTTCTTCTTTTGCAGTTAGAAACCACCTATGGCTGCTCTAACTGTGAAACAAATTCTGACTATGCAGGTGTCAGCGCAATGACGTTCAGGTATCATCAATATCATTAATCTCTGAATCATAAAGTTACTGCATTTGGGTGTACTGTATATAATATGCCAGATGATAGTGGCAGCACAGACTTCCTGGCCAAACCATAAGTGGAACAACAGCAGGTTGGAGGCTGGTATTAAGTATTTCACTATTTTTCAAAAGAACTACTACATATACATATAGATATCAGTGTTTCCCCTAGATTTACAACTTTTTTTTGGGGGGGGGGGGACACCGACACAGACACAAACACTTAAAGGAATCATGGTGTTCATGTGTTTCTTTTATGCAATTGGGCTCTTTTCTGTACTTGGACCCGGAGCAGGAGAGCTACTCCGGCTGCTACTCGCAGGAGAGCGAGTGTTGTCATCTTCACCACATGAAGATATTGTTGTCTGCTTTTCAGGTGGTTGACGAGACATATTTTCCAACGCGCACTCTCTGTCCGCCGGTGGGAGTGTGCTCACCTGTGTGTGTGCGCACGTGTCTGTGTGTGTGGGCATCGGGGCGGAACTCCGCCGTGCGTGATAGCAGAGGAGAATTGTAAACGCGCAACCATGTAGAGACAGAAATGACATGCCGTTGTATAAATAAGATAAATAACATAAAGCTATTTAGTTTGTTTAATAAAAGAACAAGGTGTAGACCTGTTCTATAGGAAAGGGAACCTTAAATGACTTCTGTTGTGATCTGGCGCTATATAGAAAATAAAATTAAACAAAATTATAATTATTATATATATTATATTAATGGTAGGGGAAACACTGGATATACAAGTAGATGTACATATTTGCAAAAATATCATGACAAATGAAGAAATATACGTATGTATATAACTTATTTTTCTTGTAATAATACTTTCTTTCACAGCTCTGGATCAGTGATCGCAAATGCAACTATTATCTTAAATACCAGCTACCTGAATATCAACTCAGGAATTATCTGGAGCTTATTTTTAAAATTCTACGAACCCCAAACTCTCGAACTAAACCTGAGCTATACCAGTAAGATCTAATTTTGTACACATAAGTCCAATTTGTTTCTCCATCTTTAAAAGCAGCATTCTACATACGTAATGAGTACTTCTTGTTTTTCTTTAGGTAATAAAGTAACACAATTTATAGTGTCTGACACTACAACAACTACGACGACCACAACACCTACAACTACAACACCTACAACTACCACACCCACAACTACGACGACCACAACACCTACAACTACCACACCTACAACAACCATACCCACAACTACGATGACCACAACACCTACAACTACAACACCTACAACTACCACACCCACAACTACTACGACCACAACACCTACAACTACACCTACAACTACCACACCTACAACAACCATACCCACAACTATGATGACCACAACACCTACAACTACCACACCTACAACAACCATACCCACAACTACGACGACCACAACACCTACAACTACAACACCTACAACTACCACACCTACAACAACCATACCCACAACTATGACGACCACAACACCTACAACTACAACACCTACAACTACCGCACCTACAACAACCATACCCACAACTATGACGACCACAACACCTACAACTACAACACCTACAACTACCGCACCTACAACAACCATACCCACAACTATGACGACCACAACACCTACAATTACAACACCTACAACTACCGCACCTACAACAACCATACCCACAACTATGATGACCACAACACCTACAACTACAACACCTACAACTACCGCACCTACAACAACCATACCCACAACTATGACGACCACAACACCTACAACTACAATAACCACAACCCCTACAATTACCACAACTACTAGACCCACAATGCCTAACACTACAATTACACCTACAACTACTTCAACAACTACAGCTACCACACAAACTACAACTACCACAAGAACTACATCTACCACTGCACCCACAACTCCAGCACTCACATCTGTTACTACTACAACCCGAGATACTACAACAACATCTTCAACCACCAAGACAGATCATGGAAGCCATAGTGACCCAACAGTGAACAACACAACAACTGTGATTGCCAAACCCAGCAGCGATGGGAGCAGTGACAGGGTACCTGGATGGGGCATTGCCCTCTTAGTATTGGTTGCTGCCATCTTGTTGCTACTCATAATCATCTGTATCATCGTGGTGAGTCAACAAGCAGGTTTAATACAATATCATTTTTCATTAAACAGTTTTAGTTGCTCTGCTCTATATGACATATTTCAGTAACTACATATTTTGATGACAGCTGGGTTTATTTAACTTTATATTCGGATAATCTGGTTGATTTTAATCTGATGCTTTGTCACATGTTACGGTCCATTAAAGGCAAACAAAGAAAAAAAAATGCCTATGCATATATGCTGAACTCGCTTCATAGTATAGGCCCCAGGTACAGTATTTGGGGATAGATCATAGGATCACTCTTTTGACTCTTTTGAAGTTTATGTCATTTGTTGGAGGAACTGAATTGGGATAGAGCTTCCTGATAAGATTGTTCACTGTACATCTACTCTCTGAACTCTGCTTCTATGCTTTGTTGTTTCAGTTGGTCCGATTGTGTTGTATGACAACAGAAAGTAGTCAAATGGACACTACAGAGGATCCATATTACAATGAAAAGGAACAACCGCCTCAGGCCCCTTTGCCTGCATACTCACCTCAACCCCCAGTGACCCCTGTCATTATTGTAAGTACTGCAAGTATAGTAAGACCTGTGCAGTGTGTATATTTTGCTTATATTTGTATCACTTTGTATATGATACATGCATGTAAACACATTTAGTCTTCTCATGCTTTTTCTACAGGGGGACATACCCAAGAAGAACAGAACAGGGTTCTATGAAGTAAATCCCTGAAATGATCTGGACGAATGGGAGCCAGCAAGCAACAGGTAGCACCCTTAATTCAGTAGATCATTGATCGGCTGCCCAGGAATATGGGAAAATTCCTTTTGATTCTGACCCAGTGTCCACAAGTAATAACTTTAAAGTTTACAGCAATATAAATGAGTCACTTCCTGTGCTCAGAGGTTTTAGTTATTTCTGCAATATATGCTTTAAAGTCAAATCTAATTGCCTTTGCTTTTTTTCCGGTTTCAATGAAGCATTTTGATTGACACTATCAGGTGAACAACACATTGCTGATTGATTTCAACATCCATGCATGAGAAAACCACATACCTTCAAATTGATGGGTTTCATATGGCCACATAGTCACATAGTTAAAGGCATGTTTATGAAAATGTTAATGAAAATGCTATCTCTCCATGTTTGGTCATTTTTACAGTTTCAGTGAAGTTGAAGCAGTGCATTCTCTTTCATGGCTTTAGGAAATGCTCCTACCTATTGGACTCATTACACTCGATGCGTAATAAGGCATCGTCACCAAGCCCAACACAAGGCTAGGTCCTGAAGAGTTGACATGTTGGCGATACAGGCGTTTTATCAACAGCAACAATATGATAAATGGCTAAATAAATAAATACAGTTGAATTTGGACTGCATGCTTAGTAACTGATAGTTATATAATGCCGTGTTGTAATGGAGAGGGAAGTGTCTCTGACCTCTCCCACTCTCTCAACAGTATAGATCTTAATCACCGCTTAGTCATTCCAACATTTGTTTGGCACTCACACCAAAGCGCTGTCTTACAATACAAGGAGGCTGGGCATTGTGTGTTTTCCTATGCATTTCTGAGTTTATTTCTGAGTTTGTTACCAAGGGCGCATTGAAACAAGCCTCGTTTAGTCCGGTTGAACCAAACCCCGGAGCGTTTACAACCCCGGTGCGGTTTGTTTGGGTGGATGTGTACGCCATAGACTCAAACTCTGGTGCAGATTTAAAGACATTATCCAACAACTTAATGCTTCATCCGCAAACTCTTGTCACAGTGTAGGAAAGCACATCGCATCTGTCTAAGCAACGGTTGAGACGTACGAGGAGTCAACTATATCGAGCAACATTTACACCACATGACTTTTGTTTACAATTTCTGGACTGTGTGAGTTTGGCCTTCAGGAACGCAACCCGGACCAGTTGGAAAATTGAAACAATGTATCGTGCTTTAATTTTGTTCAATGGAGGAATCTGACCTTTAGGTGTGAACCCACTGTAAGACTCACCAGTCTTAAGAAGATAAAAGTGTGAGCAGTTATGTCTAATTGAGGGCTTTAAGTTACATTGTGTGATTTGTGTCATTTCTGGTGAACTTGTAGGTTTCTGTTTAAATCTGAAACATAGCTCAGGTCAGTAGTTACTACCATTTTAATCAATACTGCTATTTATTAGTAATACTTATTACTATTTATCCACTATGCCTGTCCTAGTTACATTAATGTAACCAATTTATAGCCAGAATGTCAAAATAATGATTAATTAAACACAGACATTTCAAACACACAAAACCACACTATCTCCCTTTCAGGGTCTGAATTGATTGCATTCTTCCCAACCGGTAATTGTAATAGCAAAACTAGTGACATATAAAGCCAAGTTACATTGTATTGCAACTACGTTATCGAGAAAATGTTTCACATGTTTTTGTTGTACAAATGGAATATGCAAATCATAGTTTGCTTAAACTGCTAACGCTTTTACACACAAAAGGCATGATAGTGAACTCAAGAGCATTGACAAGATATTGTCTGAGTTCATCAGTTTCTTCCTTTCACAATGAAATCCACTCAATGTTGATTAAATGTTGTTCAGCGCCTTTGAACACTGCAAGGTTCATTTTAAAACTGCTAGATTCTAACCCTAACCCTTGAGGCCCCCAAACAGACCTGGTCCAGCCCTGAACATTTATCATGTCAAATGTCGGTGTCCATCACTCCAACTGAATCATGTTTGTGCATGTCCTTCCAGCCAGACTGCAGTGAAGAACCGTGGACTCCATCAACATGGATGAACAATTGTCAAGATATGTTATCTATTGCACCGTTTTTTCAACAGAAATCTGACATATCATAGGTATTACATTTTTCCTCAGTTGTTTACACACCAATACTTGTACTTGTACAATTACCACAACCTGTAACTCATTTACCAAAAACCTGAACCCATACGTCAGAATTGGCCAGACCCAAACAGAAAGCTTTTTTTGTTGTCTAAGTCTACAACTTAGTGCTTGTTGGGATGTATACAGTATATTTGTGTTTCTATATTTGAGTTTAAAACATATTTTACAACAGATATTGTACATACATAGTAAGTGTAACGTTGAACATATAAAAGGCATAAGTCCTGGATAAGGCATTCATTCTAGTGTTTTACATACTAGTGTTTTACATTGAGCACACCATTGTTCAACTGGTTCTTATACATGTCTGTTCATATCATGGTGTGTGTGTGTGTGTGTGTGTTTTCAACACAAAATACCATTTAGAGAAGACATAACATTGTTTCATTTTGCAGAAGATTTGTGGAGTTTTGCCTTTTGTGTATGTGTTTTTGGATTTGTGTGAAGAGTTTTGAGAATATGAGGCATTCTTTTAGAAAACGTGTTAACAATTGAGAAAACAATAGTATAAATAGAGATCACAAATGCTAATATAGATAATGAAAACTTTTCTCTGCATAACAATTATTCAACACAAGCCAATGATGAATAGCTGATATGTTTTTCTTTAATGTTTCCCTGCATGATTTTAGGAACATTAATTCACATAATAATTGTTACCATATTTGTTAAGCATGTCAAATGTTTGTTGTATGTTATATATTAAAATATTAAATATTTCTCAATATGATGAAAGTACCATGCTGATGTTTGTGCATTGCTGGCCCTTTTACTGTATATTTCTACCTTCCAGACAGTTGGATTATTTTCATCCAAATATACAATAATACAACATAGCAACAAAACTTTAAACTTAACAAAGAGAGTTTTATGAGTTTTCAAAATTATTCAATAATTTATAAAAAACTAACTTTGTCACCATATGGCACATGCACAGTTCATACGATCTGATATTTTGGACCAGTTCCTGCTATGCTCAACAACAAAACTTTTGACATTTCTACTTTTCTATTGATATTGTCTGGGTTAGATTTGTTTCAGAGATATTGTTAGAGTAAAGTACATTAATATGTTGACCAAACACAACACACAAAGACAAACACTGTGAAGTATTTATTTCACTGCACATTGTTAAAATTAGTCAATACATCAACGCATTTCCAAAGGTTGCATTTTTCACGGAAAATCAGAACAGAACATATTCTAAATACTGTAGAATGAAGTACATTAACACTGCAAAAACAGTTGTTGAGACAAAAAAACCCTGTGTCTTATGTAGAGAACAGTGTGTTGTAAAAAGTGTCATGTTGAATTGCATATTTGGGGCAAAAGCAGAACATGTCTTTATAGTTTTGTAGATTTGAGAGTCAGTTTTAGTAACTGTTTGATTTGAGTGTGTTAGCAATAAAAAAAAAGCCACAATAGAAAATAGTAAAAATCAAGAAAAAACAGTGAATGAGGAGGTGTTTTGAAACTTTTTACTGGTACTGTATATGAAAGACTTTTACCAGGTGAGGCAGTGTCCAGAACATTCTGTAATTATACACGACAATATGGCGTTTCACCATCTCTTCCAGTCACATAGTGGTTTACAGCTCATCCCAGAACGGCCGCACTTTTCCGTCCACCTTACTCTACATTTCTCAACCCCATAGAGAATGTAGTTTCCTTATGGAAGTGGGCAGTTTATGACTACCAGCCACATAACCAGATGCCCTTCTTGGACACAATGAACACTGGATGTCTGGACATATCTGCAGAAGACTGCCACTGATGGATCAGGCATGCAGAAAGATTATTTCCCAGGAGTAATGAGAGGACATATGGTGATGAGGATGAGAACATGTGGTCAAATACAGAGGATAGGGATAGAGATATCTGTAGCTATCCTATATACGTTTGTATAGTTAACATTTTTTGTAATTGTTAAGACTTATTTTAAAACTCTTTAACACATTTCACAAAACTGCACGGCCAAAGTGCAAAACACCTCATACATTTTGCAAAAATGAAGCACTGCATTCAAAAATCAATTAACACTTTTCAAATTAAACTTTTGCACAAAATGGTGCACACATTCATATCAAAATATATATTTGTTTTCAATAGCTAACACATTAATATGACACATAAAGCACAATTATTGAGACACTCAGAGAGCAAAACCTCTACTCCAGTGGTGAATTGGGTGCAAAGCAGAAAATGTGTCAAATGTGCTTGTAAATTTCAATGTCGAGTAAAAAAAAAAGAAACAGGAGACTTCATCTTCTAACTAAAAATGGTGAATACTAAATTGATGTAGATTACTTGAATACTTACCTCAGTGAAAATAGAATTTATAAATCAAAAATCTTTTACAAAATATGAAGTGTCATGGAAAGTCATGGTCTCAAATCAAAAGAACACATTAATGAATAAAGATATGAAAAAAGCTCCATAGATGTGTTTCCATCATTTTAGAGGACATTCATTCCCTGAACCCTAACCCTACTTATATCTGCTATTTGCCTAATCCTAACCTTAATTTAAACCTAACCTTACGCTGATGACTGACTGCTAATTGATTAGCTCTGTGACAGATGTGAGACTTCTGTTCTTTGAGTTGTCATAGTGTAAGAATGAAACTGAACCCAGTTATTTGTCATTCACCAGATCCATTGACTATAAAATAATAGGTGACGTGAAAAGGTGCATCCTGCTATGAAGAATGTAAATATTTGATGGTGATGCATTTGTCAGGGTTACACAGGGATGTGTGACGTTGGCATACAAACACATACTTGCTTGGAAGCTATTGTCTCATTGCAGCTATGGTTTGAATGGTACCACAGAACTGGGCAGGTAACACTAATGACAACTTTGTTCTCAACTCTTTTAACAGTTCAGTTGCTTATCAGTGCATTACTCACAATGCTAAAAAACTGTGCTGTGTATAGAGTTATTCGTGATTAACGTCACTATATGTTCCTTGTTTGAGAAACAACATTTACTCTGAGCTTTTAATAGGAAGATTAATTGCTGCTGCATTGTCAGCAGAACAGTAGACGGCACAATGGCCACATGAAAAGGAAACAGCACAATGCAGGGTGTAACCAAATACAATGCAAATAGTGCCACATGAATGTACCTAAACCACACACAGAAACACAAACACTCACACACACACACACACACACACACACACACACACACACACACACACACACACACACACACACACACACACACACGTGGAGATTGGGGCCCAATCCCAATCTTCACCCTCACGGACTTTGAGGCCCGCTCCAGCGAAGTCCGTGAGGGTTTAGTTCTGTCCCACTGTCAGATCATCGAGTGTTTGAGGCTCTCTGGCAGACACTTTGAGCCCTTTATGAACCCTTTCCGTAAATCAGCATTAGACGGCGACTTTTCCTGAGGGAATTACCCACAAGTCATTGCAATGTGACGTTAAACACGGGGTAACCAGTGGAAGCATGGAGATGTTAAAAAAAAAGGTAAACAAAGAGGACGGCTCACGTGTGTTCAGCCTGTCTTATTATATTTACTCAGAAACATTAAGGGTTAAAGATGGAACACAAAAAAACATGACATCAGAGGATATTTATTTATTTATCCATCAAATACTTGATTTTGTCATTGAAGATGTTTTGACAAAAACAAGTAAATAGATTATATGAATGACCTCATCTTGTGAGGAAAGAGCCTGGAAGACGTTCAAATCAGGGAGTACAAAGTATAACATAAATACACACAATTATACATCTTATTTTTTGTCGTTTTCATGGTGATATGTTGCAGCAAAGTGCTGTCCCATTCATATTCACACCATTTCAAGCCCTCACAGTCTCTCACACTCAACCACTTACCAGGGGACGTCAGTGAGTCCTTGAGGGTTCAGGGTTTGAGGCTTTAGGGGGGGACACTGGGATTGGGCCCCTGTTTCACCATTGAAAAGTACCTTTGTAAAATATCTGCATATTTTTAGTCCTTCGCTTACATTTCTGTATCGGCTAGTTTCAATACATCAATCAAGGCTCAATACAGTTCCTTTTGCACCGCTTGTCTTATAGAACCAGTGTTTTGGTCCTGCTGCGACTGCTGCTTTACCTAATCCAGCTGGTACTGTGGTGGGGAATGCTCCCCACAGAATGAAGCACAGGGTGTAGTGTTGTGAACACAGCCCTGGCTCCTCCCCCAACCAATTCCCAAATCACTGCCAGTTTAGAAAAGGCACCTGTTGGCATGGCCTCATTCCTTTTTGGCCCATGTCCCGTCTCTGTGGTGGCTCCTAGCGGTTTTTCGTGTGACTCTATGTATTTGATGTGATCGGTTAGCATGCCAACCATTAAGAAATAAAGCCGCTTTTATTAACTCTGTACCGACATGTTGGCTGAAAATGATTTTAGAAGCTCCATCATTGTCCTGCTGTCGATGAGTGACTGCATATGTTAGTACCGCATATACTGTGCGAGGTGGTAAGTCGTCACAACCTTAATTTGTATTATTTTGCAGCACGGTGAGCCCTGTTAATCCTGGTTTTTCATTTGTAGCTTCACCTGCTGCTGTTTTGCCTGAACGTTTTGATTCTTCAACAAACTGTTTTTTATTTGTCTGGATTCTTTTTGTTAGTTCCCTTTTTCTTTAGGTGAAGTCGAGTGCCATTGTTGGGAGGCTGGGCACCGGCGAGGTCCCTACACCTTATGCATGCATGTATAAACACTGGGATAAGAGTGTGGACCACACTCCTCAGTGTAGTCTGCCTTCCCACCAGTGGCCTCTACTAAAAACCCACCACTTTGCCTAGTTTATGTTGGATAAGACATTTTAGGATATTGGATTATAATTAGTTTTAGAGTTTTTAGTAAGGCCTGTTTAGCTTAATATGTAATTAAGCATTATTTAAGATCCCTTATTGGTTCCGGTAATTTTCATTTGTCCATTAACATTCTTTCCTCCCCGCAGCTCCCCCAAATTTGATTATTTTCTTTGAATCCATAAATAAATCATTTAGTTAATTATTACAAAACAAGTCTCTTGTCTAATTTCAATAACTAATCTGTGCTTTAACAATTCTAAAAACAATATCTTAAGGTTGTTAAGCATATATTCCTGTGGTGTAATTCTCCAGGTGGCATTGTTGTTGCCCTCATTTTCCCCCATCAGGCCCCGCCACAGCACCAAAAACCTGTTTTCACTTAATTTCACTTCCCACTATTTATAAGACTAACTATATAAAAGGAACGTCCATGTCTAGTAGTGGTAATAAAAAAAATCTGATTTATAGTCTCTTTCTTTGAAAGATTGACATTTTATCAGCAACCAGTCTGATATGAGTCTTCCTTTTTTTAACAGATTGCACTGTTTTTCAGTCAAAGGAATATTGCCTCTCAACACATTGACTATGTCTCAGTGCAATAATGAAGTCGCCGTTAGCATTACTCACAATGACCCCTCTAGCGCTCGGCAAAGTTTTAAACATCAACTCCAGCAGAGCCAAATTCTTCTGCATGCGTGACGACATTGTCCCCCCCTTTGCTTTCTAGGAGCATACACAACTGGTGCTTTGATAGCAAAGCTGTTCCGAGTCTTAAATAATCAGGTGTCTCGGCTCTATAATCTGAGATAGCTATAGGTGGGGCTGCTGGTGATTATGTAAAGGTTGCCAGCAGGAATAAATGTAAACGACATTATCAAAATGGTGAAATAACCTTCGCTGCATTTTCAATAATATCCTTGACAAAAAAAAAAAATGTCTTTCCACAGTTTGATGGTCCGCTCACCACCAAACTAAAAGTATGTTGTAGTCCGGCATCAAATCCACGATCAGTTCAAGAATCCATAGGATCGTGTCGTATAATCGGGCAAAACCCTGCGCTCATTGTACACATCCTGGACTTTTTAAAAACTGCCTTCCCTTTCAAAATAGTCATTGACATATTTTTCCTGCTCTGCCAGGGATGCCTGAAGCCTCTTCCTTACATTTCAGAAATGTTTTGACATAATCCCTAAACAATGCATGCGTCTTGTTGGGAAAATGCCACACTTCATCAATGGACACAATCGGATACCCCTCTTTGGACTCCCCTCTGAAGCTCAAACGACACCCGACGTCTGTCTCTCTGTATGTACAGTCACTAGTCTGGTAGTCTTCAGCACACCTGCTACATATACCTTCAAAGCCTGAGGCAGCAGGTGTTTTTGAGAAGCTTACGAGTAGAAATCCAGCGCTGTCGGATTGCTCTGTCATACAGCAGAAGAACCCTACTTCCTCTGGTTTCCCTCAAAGTCCACAGCCCATGCATTTGCCTCATGCTTGCCGTTATGATAGTCTCAAAATCAAACAATATGTAATCTGTTTGCGCTTCTTTTTTACAGGGCTGAATGAAACAGGCATGGGACTCATCGCTCTCCAATCGTTGCTCGACTCGTGCAGACTTTTGCCAGTCTTGTCCGTTTTTTTTTGTTCAACCAATCAGATTTTTAGTTTGACATGTTGGGCGGAGTCTTTGACATGTCGGAGCCTTCTAGGTAGCCTAGCCGAGACAATATGTATTTTTGATATTGGGGGGAGCGGCAGCAGCAGCAGGAGTAGAAGGAAGAGACGCCGCGCAAACACAGCTGTTCACCGCTCGCTGCCCGGTTCTTGTTAAAAATGTCCGCTTAACAATAAAAAAAAAAAAAAAAAAAAAAAAAAAAAAAACTGCGTTAATGTGCGATAAAATTGTCGGCGTTAATTAATTAATGCGTTAACGGGATAATAACGTGTTAACTTGCCCAGCCCTTATATACACACATACATACATACATACATACATACACGTGAGTGCTGGGCACGTTAACACGTCATCACGTCATCGCATTAATTAATTAACGCTGACAATTATTTTATTTTTTTATAAATGCAATACACACCGCTGATGCCAGGAAATCACCCAAACAAGCGGTGGAGGGAGACTTCAGCAGACCACGTTGGATGCAGCGTGTGGGAGAAGTATAGATCCACAAAAGCAAGACAAGCTCATACCTGCAAACTCCTAAGAGGTGAAGAAGGTGACCGTCCTTACAGTGAACACCTTTATCCAGGCCCAGCTCAGCGCTGCGTCAAGCTGCGCTACACAAACGGCCTCCTCTTCATTAAGCTCTTTGACCTCATCTCATCAGCATCTGGGCCTCATGTAGAATGAGGTGATTTCATGGTCATAACTTTAATGACCACGAAATCACCTCATTCTACTTTGAGTTAAAAAAAACCAAAACAACCAGATCCACCGGTGTTCCGGTTTAACGTCAATGAGTGACCGGAATACTGCTGTTAAAAATAACCTGATTTAATGAAAGTGTTTGCAAACCAAATGTTGTTGCACTTTTGTTCATATAGCAGTACTCTTAAAATAAAAGGTGCACAATACACTACTTTTGAATTCATTATTGAACTTTGCGCATAACAATGCGATTAATCGCAGAAAATCACGCGATTAAAAATTGTAATCGCTGCCCAGCACTACTATACACACAATTCTATTGTTAAAGATATGAACCAACTCAAACCTGAAATCAAACTTCACTTCATATTTCTTCAGCTCAGAGGAGACATTGAACTACAGACACTCGTCTGATGACATCATCATCATCTTCTTCTGAAAGATAGAAATTCTCTCTCAATGGACCTGGTTGAACATTAATTGAATAACCCTGGTCTAGATGTATACATGTTGGTAACCACGTGTATCAGAATCAGAACCGTTTATTGCCATGGTATGTTGAACATACAAGGAATTTTGCATGACAGGAGGTGCATAACATTTAACAATCAACACAGTGCAAAGTATATAAACATATTCAAATTTACAGAGACATTTTTTTTTTTTTTTTTTTAAATATGTTTATATACATTGCACTGTGTTGATTGTTGTAGAATTAAAAAAAACAAAAAATAGTCTCTTGCGGCTATGCTCTAAACCCAACCTGAAGTCGGCCATTTTGAATTTTGTATGAATTTCCTCCTCCATCCCTCTCCTCCCGTCTCTTCTCCTTCAGCCAGTCCTCCACACTTCTGCCCCCTGAGGAGCTTTGACAGAAGTGGAACATGGTTCTGGACTTCTTGTTGAAGAAGCGGCTGTGACCATAGTGTTTGGTCTTTGGCTGACGACAGAGGCTGCAGACGCAGGCGAAGGGCGCCTTTATTTTGAAGTCCTGACCCCGTCTCTCTGCCTCCTGCTTCTTCTTGTCAAGCTTTCTCCGCATCCACAACGTTGTCTTTGGTAACTGAGGAGGTGAAGGAGCAGCATTGGCAGGTTCAGCCTCAGCCTCAGTGGTGGGACCAGCAGCAGCTGGTAGGTCTGGGGCCTGGGAGGGGCCCGGCTGGTCGGAGACAACTGGTAGGGGCTGGTCCAGGGGAGGGCTCTCTCTGGCGGGCACATGGGCCTGGAGGACGTAACCCTCCTGGCTCTCCCTTCTCCAGTTGAACCTGGAGTTCATAGAGGTTTTTTTTTTAAGAGTAAAATCTAAGCACCTTGAAGACATAACTGTACTTTATACCAGCACTGTAAAGGACTTCTTAGTTTAGTTTGGATACTCACCACTGTATGAGCATCCTCTGGTTTATCTCAAAGAGACACAGCTTGGCTCGGAGGGTTGGATTTCCCAGCACGCCCTCTCTGATGGTGCAGTAGCTCCTGAGGATCAGAGACCAGCGGCTGATCCGAGCTCCTGCCAGAGAGCGGCTCTGATGATGGATCCTACACAGCAGGATGCAGATAGCCTCCATCAGCCTGTTGGCGTCAGGCCTCGTGAAGGGGCCACTGAACCTCCCCTGGGTGAGCTGGTCCCTGTAACGTGGGGAATAGTTAACAGGGTCCTTGTCTCCCTTGGGGAGTTTCTCCCACAAGGCCAAGATCTGCGCCTCACGCACCACTGTGACTCGGCCCGCCACCCGCAGCTCCACCAGATACTCGGCCAGGTTCAGGACATGCTGGTACCCCGGGGAGCCATCAGGGTCCACACACTCCTACAGAGGTCAGATGAAAACAGTCATTTGTTCGTCATGTGGCTTTGAGAACGGAGGAGACGGAGCTGATGTAAAAAGGTGAAATGATCACGTACCTGCTCGGCGGTGTCCTGGAGGTCAGCCGGCTCGGACTTCACCGGCTGTCGGGGCTGTGAGGCGTCTGAAAGGAACTCTGTATCAAACAGGAATTCCTGAAAGCCCTCATCAACCCCTTCCTCCTGCTCCACGAAGTCTTCGTCGTCATCCTCCTCCTCCTCCTCCGCCTCTTCCTCCGGGACGTCGGGGTCGTCTGGCAGCTCCTGCAGCACCCGGCCGGTCTGGGAGAACAGGTAGTTGACCCCTATCAACTCCCCTGTGGCAGCACAGAACATAATAAACCCAAATTATGAACACAATCAAACATACAGACAGCTTTCTGAGTTTCTCTCCCTCCCTCCCTCCCTCCCTCCCTCCCTCCCTCAGCAGTTACCTGTGTACTCCCGTATCCTGGTGCAACTGTCAACTAGCCTCCTCCCGTACAGGCTTTGGGCCAGCTGGTTGATAGTATCCAAGTCCTGGCTGCCCCCCCCCTCCACCGAGGCACGCCTGTGGTCCTCGTTCCACCTTGTCATGCCCTCCAGCAAGTAGAGCTGGAAGTTCACGGCGCTAGCACTGGTGCCTGGAACATTACACAGAGAGGAGTGAAGCAAGAAGCAACGGACTCGCAGTGAAGATTAACTTGCGTGTTCAGGCTTCAGACACTTACCAGGGATGAACCTGTTTAGGTGGAGGTGGAATGAATCCAAGGAGGTGGAGCCACGGGAACAGCGGTACACCGGAAGACTGACCCCTCCCCTGGTCAGCTGGCCCGTCCTGGTGTACAGCTGCAGCCCTGGTGGGTCCTGGATGCACTGGAGGTGGCGGCGCTGGGTGCTCCAGATGCCCTCCACCCTCTCCTGGTCCAGCAGCAGGATAGCCATGCTGTCTTTGGCCGACTTGAAGTGGTCCAGGGTGTCCTCAATGAGACGCTCGGTCTCCTGTGCCCCACGCGTGTGGCGGCGACAGTGCCGAGCCATCTCCTTGTGGGAGACCCTGCTCCAAGCCCCGGGGTCCTCTGCCTCCTTGGCTCTCTTCAGCAGGGCGATGTCCTCCTGGTCCCAGGCGAAGATGGAGGCGGAGAGGCGTTGCATAAATTGGGCATAGAGGGGGTGGCTTTTGGTGGTGACCATCTCCGCCAATCTCCTTATAAAATGCCCTATGTCCAGCCTGACCACTAGCTGGGTCCACTCTGGGAACAGAGCGGCAGCTGCTGAACCCCCAGTGATTGAGCAGCAGTCCCTGTCCACGTAGAGGACCAGAGGTGGCTCCTCCTTAGCCTGCTGGTACCGCCTGACCAGCCCGGAGGTCATTTGCTGCAGCCCATAACCCTCGGCCCCAGTGAGGACCGACATGAGCACCTGTCCGTGCTCGTTGCCCACGTTGGTCACCCACTGGGCCGGCCCTGCCGTGTGACCGGACAGCTTCCTGGTGATCTAAACAAACAGAATCACAATTACTGTATTGATCCCTGTGGGGAAACCGGGAATCTATTCTAAAACAGGAACATATACGACCATGTGAAAGCTAAATACAACATAAAAATGTCTAAACAGTCTACCTTCTTAGTGGAGTCCATTTTTAGGATGGAGCCAAAGACGGAGGTCACCTTGGCTCTCATCTCCTCCAGACGGGCGAAGCTGTCGGTGGCGAAGGCGGAGAGGATCCACTGCCTGCTGGGGACCAGGTCCATCTCTGGCAGGTCTGGAGGACGAGGAACAGTCACACCCGGCGTCATGAACTTCTTGTATGTTGACATGAAGCGAATGCAGCTGTTCATCCAGGCCGCCGTGTGCTGCTGCACCAGGCAGGAGCGCAGACGGTCGGCACTGTTGCCGAGCGACCGTCCCCTCATCTGCACCAGGACCCTCTTATCACACGACAGCCTGCAGATTAGATACAACAAGTTAGTGGACAGAAAGTTAATGTCAAAGAACTGGCCAGTTAAACTCTCAGGCTCCTCCCTCCTCAACCCCCCCAGAGTCTTTGATGTACCTGTAGGTGAGCACTGCAGGGAACGTCCTCCTGTACTCCTCATCCAGCTGGGACAAAATGCTCCTCGCCCACGATGCCAACTTCTTCCCACAGCGGCGACACTCAAGGTACTCTGTGCCCATAAAATACCATCCGTCGCTGTCCAAGACCTTGCGTACGGTCTTGTACAGGCCACATCCGGTCATCCTGTGGGCACAGACGGGGCAGCTGATGGTGCACTGCCACATCCTGTAGGGCACCCACAGGAAGAACGGCCGCTGGAAGAAGGCGTCGAAGGAGGCCGGTGGCTGGTAGTACAGCCGGCGGGGTCCAGGAGGATAGTTCCAGGACTGCAGTTCTGTGTTGAGGGCGGGCTTCCCACTCTGGTCCCTGGTGAACAGAGCCCGGCTCACCCACCCATGCTGCACACTGGGCAGCGTGCTCCTCCAGCTCTCTGGGAGAGGAACCTGGAACACACAGATAAATACAGAAACAACCGTTGGCAAAAAGACTAAAACTTGCAATATCACATCTGCAATATGAGTGTTTGGATTTTAATCAGAGGACTGACATCAGCTGGGAGAGGGCCACATGCTGTCGCAGGGACCGCTGGAGCAAAGACCACTGGTTCATCTGGAGCAGGGACCACTGGTTCATCTGGAGCTACAGACATGATTGTAAAAAGAAAAACAACTCCTTTACGCTCATGCTTTTCTTACTGCATCCTGTTAAGACAAGTGAACAGGAAATAAAATACCCGGTCACATTGTATTGAGCTTGTTACATGAAACGTGATTCTGCTGTCATCACCTGAAGAAATGGACGGCCCCGAGGAAGATGAGGAGGAGGTAGCTGTGGAGGTTGGTGGGGCAGAAGGTGAGGAGGCTGCTTTACCCTTCTGGTCCCTGCTCATCACGTACCGCTTCAGGTGGTCCATGCTTGAGCCCGTGGACTGCACACGGGCTCTCCTGAGCCACATCCTGTAGCTGTGGAGGGATGAAGCCACATTAGATGAAAACAGGAAACGCCTCACAGTGACGCTTTGATTAAGACTCGCTCTGTGACTTACCTCTGCACTAGAGGATCTGCAGACTCGTAGAACTCCCGGTACGAGAGTCCAGCATGCTCCCCGAATCCCACCCGCCTGCTGTCCAGCGCTCCCTCAGAGGAGGAGCCGTCAGACACCCTCCTCTGCTGGACAGCAGACATCACACAGGGGAACAGCCTGGCGTACCGGGACAGAGCATCCTTGTTCTGCTTGATGGGGCTGGTGTCGAGGTCCCCCGACTCACGCTCCTGATGATGAGCCGCCAGGATCACGATCAAGTTGCCCACATCGTTGCTGAGAAGCCAGTGGAAGGTCTGCCCTCTGTACTTACCAAACTGGATCTCATGCCGGCTGAGAACCAGTTTGGTGTCGCTGCAGTCCCCTCCACCAGCACTGACCCGGTCCCTGGCGCCCTGCATTGTGGCTGCAGGGTTCTTCGGCCGGTGGGATTGGACTCCCTCCTGCTGACTGCTGAAGGCATCCGCCTCGGGAGAAGGCTTCAGGATCAGGTCATTTGACGTGTAGCTAACCCTCAGATTTGGTATGTAGTCCATCTGTTCATGAAAGAGAGACAGTAGGAAGACCCAATGAGCCCAGTGATAACACAGTACTGGACATGTAGTAGAAATATAGAATAATGTAGTATTCTGATGGGATTATGAGATCATAATAATCATAGCCACATAGCTGGAAATAAAAAGACAATGCATAATTATAACAGTCATTACTGCTGTACAGAATAACTGATTTTGTGTTTCCCAGCGAACATGTTTCAGGTGAAAAGACGTTTTTCACCGACTATTTGAAGAAGTTGATTAAATGTTCATATTTATACCAGATTTCATCTGGATTTGAACTATTGAATTTGTTCATCAAATACACTGTGCTGAAAATAGTATATCCTCATTTTAGAGGCTAACTAAGAAACCACATCCACATTTCTCCATGGAAAGTCAATATTGTAAATCCCAGCGAAATCTGGTCTAAACATGAACATTTAATCAACGTCTTGAAAAAAACCTTTCACTTTAAAACATCTTAAACTACACAAAGCTCTCGGTAAAATATGTGGCAATCAAATACCTAGTCATAGTAACACATCAACAGTTTCCACTACAGGACAAAGAACATGTGACAGGCAAAAAAGTATTTGTATGTATTAAGCAACAATATCAATATAACATGAACAATGTTCTTTAAATAGAACCACAATCTCGTGCTGATGTTCTCTGTGAGGCGCTTCTCTTAGAACATCAGAACTATTTTGTAGAGTTAAACAAGATAAACATGTATTCATCCTCACAGGAAACATCAATAAATAAATAAATATAAATACCTGAACCATCTGGCAATAAAGATTCTCATCAATAGATAATAAAGATTCACGAATGAGTCCAGGATCCAGTAGCTGGAGGTCCTAAGTGAGAACCAGACGGTGCAGGTCTCACATTTGTCCTGTGGGGGTCCAGTCTTGGATGTGGTTCTGCGTGGCGTTGAGGGCGCTGTAGAAGAAGAACACAACTCCTCATCTGAAGAAGAAGAAGAAGAAGAGACTCTCATCACTGTTCCGGCTTCACCTCTGAGGATTCTCTCTTTACGTCTCACTCACAATCCTGTGTGCCCGATAACAAATACTTTTACTTTGAAGGGTCTCACCAGAAGTCTGCTATCTTAATGCATTATCTTCACTCATTAAAATCTAACTTCTAACAGATCATACCGCGGCTAACAGCCTCTTTACCCGATATTGACCGTGTGCAACAGAACTCCGTTCAAAAACTGTTGAATTATACAAATACTGCTGCTTAACTGGACTAAACGTCATCATTAATATCAACTGAGAGAACTTTTCTGAACCAAACGGAGCCGCTCTTAAATTCGGCGAACACAAAATCAACCGAGGAACAAACATGTCTGATAATAATCACACTTTTTGTCACAGTTTGGACTATTTCTTGTGGAGAACTCTCAGGTTGTCTTCGTAGCGGTTTATCGGCTCAAACGTTGAACTACATCTGGAAAACACGCGTTTATAGTAACAAGAGTGTTCAAGAGTCTTTTCAGTTTCATTACTGGACGTTTATCTACGAAACAAAGCAAGTTTCTCGTCCACATTCCAGGAAACAGACACATTAAAAAAGACGATTCCACAACGAGGTTTGGTGGTAAACAGAGTTTCTATCTCAGCGTTCGTCTCTTCTCCACAGCTTCAACGGAAGAATTTAAACTGACGGTTTCACACTAAACACTAAAGAGTTTCTAGAGTGTTTTACATTCATATTTAATACTAATTAATAAGTAATTTACTTACGATCTCGTAGCTTTCGAGTCACAGTTTGAACTGAGCGCTCGGTAGAGAGAATCCAAGATGGCGGCTCAAGATTTCACAATTGACACAAACAAGCCATCTGATTGGATGATGAAAACTTGGAGAGTCTGATTGGCTCCTCAAAGTTGACACACAGGTTGAGAATAGGCTCGTTTTAGATAAACCAGGCCTGCGCATAATCGGTCACCGGCGATCGGCGCACAATGCAATGCCGGTTAGAATTGTGTCCGACTTGATCCCGACTTGCTCTGACGTCATGAACACGCGGGCAACGATAACCACACGAGAGCGAGGCGGCCGCAGATTTTAGAGCCAGGCACAGCAGTTGCTCTCCACCGACTGCATGACCCCAGGGGTGCGTCCCAAGTCTCTTAATTGCGTCCCCGTTTCCCTCACTTGGGTCCTTTCCTTGCGTCTTAGTCCCTCCCACCAGGGATGCATGGAGGAAACCATGCGAGGAGAGAGGAACGAGGAAATATGTTTTAAGACACATGAGACGTCCTTTCCTCTGAAGCGTCACATGAAGCGACGTCTGTTTCTGATGACGGCGGCCGTTGATCAGCTGTCAGTCGACTTTAACAGCTGGAGAGACTTTTGATAGTTTGTGTCTGCTCACATGATCACTGTAATTAATAATACTAACTAATAATACTAATAACTAATAAAGTCACACATTAATCATCACTGTAGAGGTGTTTTCTCTGTTCCCTCTTTAATAAGCTGTGTTCTGTTTATAAGCACAGGATTGATTTCTAGTGCAGAATGCGTTTGTCATATTTATGACTTATTTTCGTCTGTACGTTTTGAAATTGTGACTGTGACGTGATTATTAAATAAGAATATGATTATGGTTTCTCTTAAATGACATAACTCAGGAATGATCAGCCTCACGTGACTGAATGAAATGATGATAAATTATCTAAAAAACTCTCTCTGACCTTAATTATCCATAATAAAACGGGACACCACGCCGCCGATCTGCCTGCCCTCCGGTGTCGATCCACGGGACACCACGCCGCCGATCTGCCTGCCCTCCGGTGTCGATCCACGGGACACCACGCCGGCGGTCTGCCTGCCCTCCGGTGTCGATCCACGGGACACCACGCCGCCGATCTGCCTGCCCTCCGGTGTCGATCCACGGGACACCACGCTGTCGAGCCGCAGCGATCTCCAGTTCCCGCCGCAGGGCCAGCATCCTGTTCCCCGGAGCCCCGACTCTTGAGAGTCCGAGTCTGGTCCTTCTGAGCACCTGTGCCCTGTCAATTCTATGTTTTTAGCTCTCTAATTAATTATATATCGTATTAATACAATTGTATGACATGATGATGATTATAAAGAAGAAGTACTGGAAACAGTTTAAGTGATTTTAACAAAACTGCAGCTCGAAGAATAAAATGATCAAAGTTACGTCATAAAAGAAGTTCCAAATGGTATTTGAGTTTAAAAACAAAGATTTTATTCTACAATAAAAACATGTGACCTTCATCACTGACGGGTTTATGGATATTTTTGATATTAGCATTATTTACCGGTATTATAATTGAATTAACAGAGAGTTATAAACTACTTCATCATGTTTTCGTGATCGTGATTCACTGGTTCACGTGTTGAATACATGAAGCTGGACAGAATCTAGTATCAACACTTTTATGCAAAGTGTCTCTGAATAACTGCAGGTAGTCGCTGATCATAGTACTAGTATCAATACTAGTACTATCAATACGCTTATCGGTTCTTTTTGATTATTTGGTGAAAAAAAAGATAATTAATTTAAAAAAGAATCAACATTGCTTTATTAGTCATATGTTAACAAATAGTGTTAAACAGCAACAGCAGAAATGTTTAAATAACTCACTATTGTTGACTCTACTGTCTCCATGGCAACAACAAATGTAACTCAGAACATTCCTACAGGGAGTATATTATTATTATATATTTGGAGTTGAAAGCTACTACTATTGAACTATTAAACTATTTAAACTTAAGTGTTGGGTGGAGTGGTAGTGGGACTAGCAGCTTCAAAATAACTTATAATACTAACTTATAACAACACAGCTGCTCCTCTTATTAATAACTATGTATGAAACAAATCAATATACACTGACAGACCTATTAGTTGTTACCTAAATCCCTTTGACTCTACTGTTGAGAAGGGGTGCAGTCTTTAACAGTGAACTGTTCTATGAACAGCTCTATGAACACTCGTCCGCCCTCTACAAACACAGGATCACTCTGAAGAACTGCTCTCCGGTTGTAATCGTCCGGCTTCTGTGAGATAAGGGAGTAACACAATGTAAACAAGAACTACTTTGATGTGCATCTCAAAGCCGAACATCACAGACTCTACAAAAGGTTCCCTAATCCTTAAAATCATTCTCAGGTAAACAATGGTCTAAGTGATTATTTTCCATTGATGACCCTGTTCTTCTGATCAAACTCTGCTCCACAAACACATTGATGTTCTGCTTGTTTCTTTCATGTTGTGATAAACTGCTGCTGCTTCCTCTCTTACTTGTGAGGGTTTTATTGTGAAAACAGATTCATGAAAAGCATGCAGACCTTAGAACATGTCCTGTGATGTGAAGGGATCACTTTGATTCTACTTATCGACACCTTCATCTGTCAGCTTCTAGTCAAATAAATATCTTTAAAAACACAAATGTATAGTTTCATTCTTTAAAAAAAGGCTCAGTAGTAGCTTAAAAAAAGCTGGTGGATTTAGTTTTTAATCAAACACACTTTATGTTTCGTACTGATGAGTTTCATGCAGATCCAAACGTTAAAGTGTTTCAACATCGTCTATGAGATCCTGTAGCTGCCGACTCATACATGTAGCCACAGGTGTCCTCAGTGTTAACCAATTCATAAACAGACAAACCCAAACACCACATAAACAGCAACATCATTACACTAAACAAATAACGGAAAAAAAGGTGTATCATAAATCTAAAGTGTAGCCAGGAAGCCTCTGTCTCTCATACTGACTGATGGGTCAGTGAATCTATACTTATGCTGAGCATCGTCTCCTGAGACACTAACTAGACAGCCTTCAGTCACATGAGGTCCAACCATGTAGATTACAGTTGGAGGTTGCCGATGACGAGAGACAGCGCTGCCAAAATACAGATTTGTAAGCCTGTGGACACCCAGAACACACTCACTGGTGATTTAAATGACTTTTTACATCCCTGGATCGGCCTCTTCTCAGGCTCGTGTCTGTGTGCACAAACCGCTAGTTTGAAACTGAGCTTGATTAACAGCTCTAGTGCATCTGTTAAAGTAGGACGGATTACACTTTGATCATTCTTATTAGTACATGGAGGCACATTGTTTTACACCGTAGCTCTGCCCATGTTTAACCTGAGCAGAGGTCTGATCAGAACAACTGTGTGAAAAGCAAGAGAACATAAAACACATGACATGATTTTAAAGGAATCAAGAGTATTTATAAAAACAAATTACTTTGATATGTCTACATATAATCTGCTCTTTTTTGGACAAAATGTGCCTGGTTGTTTTTGAGGGCACTTTCAGCATGTTATGAAAAGCTGGTAAAAAAACTAACAAAACAATTGTTAACTTTTGTCGACCTCTACTGGTGATTATTTGGAATTGCAGCAATTGCAATAAGGGTCAAATGTATTTCTGTCCCTATGGTCCCCTGTAATTTGAATTTAACCCAAAAATGTGCAATTTAAGTTCATTATCCACAAGCCTAAGTTTTATTTTGACGGCAAGTCCTTTTTAAAAAAGATTCATAGTGTAGCAGCAAGTGAGTGCAGGTGCACTATAAACATATATCCCTTATTGTGAAAGGTTTGTGACTTCCCTGTTTAATTGAATTGACAAGTATGGCCGATTTTGGTATCTAGGCCTCTGTAATTACCCTAATGTATTTAACATAATTGAAGAAAAAAAAAATGTTTATCATCAAAGGTATCTTGACTGAGGACTTGAATTTGAAACAAATATGGGCAACAGGAGGACAACATTCTCCAACAGGTATGTTGACTCTTCATAGGTCAGCTTTTATTTGGTCACACAAACAATCATAACGTCATCAAAGCCTTTACCTGGAAGAACAAAAACTGGATCATTTTTTTGACCCAGGCAAAGTTAACAGATATAGCTAAGCTGTAATTTTAAGCTAATGCTAGATTTCGGTTTTACATATGCTGTTGAGAAGTATATATATATGATATATTTAAATGTAATTTAATGAATGTTGATACTCGTAAGAGCTCATATATGTTTTATCTGTTCCGTAGCTCTTACTGTGTTTTCTGGAGATTAGTCATAAGGAGAAAAAAGTCAATTTGTGTTCATCAAAATAAGGCTGACGGTTGAGCATAAATAAAGGCCTCTGGAAACAGGGTTAGGAGCGATTGGGAGTCACAGAGAGAGTTGGGAATTTAGGAAGAGTTTCCCTGACAGTGAAATTTTAGCAAATCTACAATTGGTACCCTCATCTAAGTATTAGGCCATGTCCACATTACTACGTTTCCATTTTAAAACCCACATCTTTTGCTACGTTTACACTTAGCGGCCACACTAATCCGGAGTTTTAGAGCTTTAAACGTTAACGTTTTTAAAGTTTAAAAACGCTTCAAAGGACGGATAAGTTTCAAAACTCTGGGGTTACCTTCTAGTGTAGACAGGCGGAAGTGCATAAGTTTGGAAACGGTACCATGGACACCCACGTTTGCTATTTGATTGGGTCTTTACAGTCACGACTAGTACTCCCTAGTCACGGTTGGTGGCTTTGAGGAGGAAGACAGACACAAAACGGAGGACTTTCCTTTTCTTAATAATGCTTATTTTGTTCCGCACAACTATTGTGAAGTTCACACATAAACTGTCAAGGAACAAAAGCATAAATGCTCTCCAGTGCGACGGAGACTTCAGCCTCCAGCAGAGCTACAAGTTTGAGAACAGACAACAACGAGAGGAAACGAGTGACAACGGATAACAGTGAGAAATGTCTACAGAGGGCGTAGCAATGGAAAAGGAGACAACGACTCAGGGTGGAGAGGGTGAGAGAGTGATGGAGGAGAGTTCAGATCACGTCTTTGTACTTTTGCTTTGTGGATGTTTTAATGGTTTAGGCTAGCCTCCTCACTTCCTGTTAATATAACTCCTAAGGGTACAACAAACAATGACAGTTCATATCATATTTACTTATTATATTATTTCAAAGTCCCTTTTGCATGTATTTTTATATTGTCTCTTCATGCCTGTGTGTATGATTTATATTTTGTCTTAATGCCAATTGAGTCAAACGTAAAGCACTGTGTATTGCCTTGTTGTTGAAAGGAGCTGTACAAATACTATTTCCATGGCTTTCCCTTGATATTTCAGACTGTATGGTGTGCATTCAACTTCGTGGCAAGAGCTTTTGAAAGGGCCCTCTTCTGTTTCAACACGACAACGTCCCCAAGGTGCATATATGGCTTGTTCATATTGGCATTTGCTCTATTCTACTGCCCTCTGGTGGATTGTAGTTTGATTACAAATCAGCACCACGACCATTAATTGATTAACATGGGTTTGGACCCAACTGTGTCACAGTAATATATTTCACATCGTTTGCAGGAGGACAGAGCTCCAGGTTGGAAAAGTAGAAGCACATTAATGCATTTATATTATTGAAATATTTTAAATTAAGGTTCACCTCATTACGGGGTGGTTAGCATTCTTGTACTGGGTCGCATCTTCATAACTCATGCACCACCTGGCTAGCACGCTAAGTGACCAACACACGATGAAGCGTGACCGACAGGTGCATGCTGGGTGTCGATATGCTAATTCTGAAATGCTTTCGGTGGATCTTTCAGAGTGATTGGCTCCTCTGCTTCGGGACGTCTGCTTTCAGTAAGACTGTATAAGTGTAACTACTCCCTAACATATTGTTAAACAACTGTCTCTGCATTTGATTATTGTTTATTCAAGTATAAACATATTGTACATGCAGTTATATAAATGTAAAAAATATTTTTAAGCACATTTCTTTTATTATAACATAAATTTGAGCTGCCACAACTTCCCTTGGTAGTTGCCGCTGTTTGGGAGAGGTACCGTGGCAGTTGCCAATTTTTTCGTTATCTGACAATATGTGACAATGAATTAACCCGCGCAGCTTTTCTGGCCTCTACGGTACTCGTTCAGCAGTCCGGGAAACACACCGACCAATTACATGCGTTAAATATTCTCACGCGACGCTACTCAGCCAATCAAAAAAGGGACAATTTATAGAAAAAATATAAAGTATGTGCATATGTGTTACTGCAAGTTAATAAACACGTTTGCTGACATTTGTTTTGCTGCTGTTGTGCTTTTTAACTGTCCTCTGCCTGGAGTATCCAGTATCCAGGCTCTTTTCTCTACTAGAAAGATTCATTGATAAATAAATAAATATATATGTATATATATATATATATATATATATATATATATATGTGTGTATGACTATGCGACTTTGTGCGGTATGTACGACTGTGTAAAAGGGCCATTGAAGACAATATGTAAATCAATTATGGAGCCGAGTTATGGGGATAATATTCCAACAAAAAAAAAAAAGATTTCCAAGATTAAAGAGTTAAAAAAAAATCATACATTGCAGTAGAAAAAAAACCTCAGAGACCAAACGCTAGAGGTGCTATAAAAAGACTTTCCACATCTCTAAACTGTTAGTAAATATACTTGATATTGTGTTTGTATGTCGTCACTGATGTCCTCAAATCAAATGTATCAGTCATTGTCAGGAGTTTCTTTTTTTCAGCAACTCAAAAAATCCAATACATTTCCCTCACAATTTAGTAGTATTTTCTTATTTTATTTATGTGGGACTTCTTGTGAATATATAGCCAGTAAATCTTATCACATATATGTATTTTGTATACACCCTTTGTTATCACCTGATTTTGAAATTTTTTTGTATTTATTTTTAACCTTATATGGCCCTAGGACGTCGTCCAAAGTATGCGTGTGTGTGCATCTGTCTATATTAACTATACGATGCGTGTGTGTGTGATTGGATAGGGTTGTGTGTGTGTGTGTGTGTGTGTGTGTGTGTGTGTCCAGACACTGTAGGTGTCTCTCCTTGCTTTCAGGGTCTCATTATTGAGCTTTGTCAGATACAAATTTGTATATTTCCCTGCCTATAAAACATTCAAATAAAATAAAAAGTAAAATGTAAGACTGTTTTAATAACACATTGAAAGCATTTTAATACATATTTTACACCGACCAAACTAAGAAAGTTTGATGGATAATACGATTAATGCAACCTGGTAACAGGCAGAAAATGAATAGATTGATTAACCAATTAAAATAAATTCATAAAAAAAACAGATAGTGAAATCATGTTTGTTTGTGTTCATGTGTGTGTGAAACACGTAGAATGACCACTCTTCATGCTCTTTGCACCAGCAGAGCACTTTCCGGATCCGGTTCAGAGATCTCTGGGGGGGGGGGGGGGGGGGCGATTAATTACTCTGTGGAGAAGCAGACCACACTATGGAGCACTGCCTTGTCTGCCCTCTACTACCCAACCCTTGCAACTCAAAAGACCATGCAGTGTTCAATAAAAATGCAAAGGACTGTGTAAAGAAATGGGAAACTGTCATGTAACCATCACGCTTCAGCGAAACGAAAAGAAGAAGAAGCCGTCCGTCTTTGTCCAAAATACTTAAAAAGACATTGCTCAGAATAGAGACAAAGAGACCAAGGCCGCATTGTTGTCTGTAAAACCTTGTAAAATCCTCATGTGCTCGGTTGAGTCCCAAACCAGACTTCTTGATCTATCGCTGTTAGAAACTGATGTTGTCCTCATTGGTATTTGTAGGTGCAGAACCTTCCTCGGGGGCTGAGTTGATCGCAGTGGATATGCTGGGCCCACGGGGAGACAGAAGGTCTTCTTGTGAAGGGTTCACAGGGGTCACGTTGGCAAGAGAGGATCTAGAGCAGCATGTTGAAGTTTTTTCTGTCAGTGTCTCAAAGTCAAATCAATTATTGAACAGGTGCATGTCGATGAGACTGCACAGATACAAGAAAAAGCAGTGAAATCACTGAAATGTATGTATCTGGTGGATCTGTCTCTAAACAGACACGTGGGCAGAAAGGATTTGTGTGTGTTCATGCTTGAAAATGAAGATGACAAACAGCATTATCATGCAGAGTGGAGGAACATACATCAACAGTAACGTCATATATCAGCAAATGTGTTGATGATGCGGCGATCACAAAGACAATAAAATCAATCCCCAACCAGAGAGAATGGACAAATGGAGAGGTGATGGCACTATCCAAAGCCAAAAAAGCTGCCTTTTGTTCAAGTGATGAAGAAGCATACAGCATCGCCAGAGCAAGACTGAAAGCTGGCTACATCAATGGAGCAGATGTGGAGATATGGTCCTCCCACATCTCTAGAGTCTTAAAAAGTAGGATGGGAGCCAGAGCCTTCAGCCATCAAGATCCTCTTCTGCAGAACCAGCTTCCAGTTTCAGTCCGGGGGGCGGATACACTCACCACATTTAAGAGTAGGCCGAAGACTTTACTCTTTGATAAAGCTTATAGTTAGGGCTGGCTCAGGTTTATAGTTAAGACTGGTTCAGGTTTATAGTTAGGGCTGGCTCAGGTTTATAGTTAGGACTAGTTCAGGTATATAGTTAGGGCTGGCTCAGGTTTATAGTTAGGACTGGTTCAGGTTTATAGTTAGGGCTGGCTCAGGTTTATAGTTAGGACTGGCTGAGGTTTATAGTTAGGACTGGCTCAGGTTTATAGTTAGGACTGGCTCAGGTTGATAGTTAGGACTGGCTGAGGTTTATAGTTAGGACTGACTCAGGTTGATAGTTAGGACTGGCTGAGGTTTATAGTTAGGACTGACTCAGGTTGATAGTTAGGGCTGGCTCAGGTTTATAGTTAGGACTGGCTGAGGTTTATAGTTAGGGCTGGCTCAGGTTTATAGTTGGGGCTGGCTCAGGTTTATAGTTAGGACTGACTCAGGTTGATAGTTAGGGCTGGCTCAGGTTTATAGTTAGGACTGGCTGAGGTTTATAGTTAGGGCTGGCTCAGGTTTATAGTTAGGGCTGGATCAGGTTTATAGTTAGGGCTGGCTCAGGTTTATAGTTAGGGCTGGCTCAGGTTTATAGTTAGGGCTCAGATTTATAGTTAGGGCTGGCTCAGGTTTATAGTTAGGGCTGGCTCAGGTTTATAGTTAGGGCTCAGGTTTATAGTTAGGGCTGGCTCAGGTTTATAGTTAGGGCTGGCTCAGGTTTATAGTTAGGGCTGGCTCAGGTTTATAGTTAGGGCTGGATCAGGTTTATAGTTAGGGCTGGCTCAGGTTTATAGTTAGGGCTGGCTCAGGTTTATAGTTAGGGCTGGCTCAGGTTTATAGTTAGGGCTGGCTCAGGTTTATAGTTAGGGCTGGCTCAGGTTTATAGTTAGGGCTGACTCAGGTTTATAGTTAGGGCTGGCTCAGGTTTATAGTTAGGGCTGGCTCAGGTTTATAGTTAGGGCTGGCTCAGGTTTATAGTTAGGGCTGGCTCAGGTTTATAGTTAGGACTGGCTGAGGTTTATAGTTAGGGCTGGCTCAGGTTTATAGTTAGGGCTGACTCAGGTTTATAGTTAGGGCTGGCTCAGGTTTGCCTTGGACCAGCCCTAGATAAGCTGCCATAGGCCTAGACTGCCGAGGGACTTCCTAGGATACACTGAGCTCCTCTGTCCTCTTCTCTCTCTCCTTCTATATGAATTCATGTCCCATTAACACTCATTAGTAACTTTGCTTCTTCCTCAGAGTCTTTGTGTTTTCGCTCCTCACAGGTTTCCATGGATCGTGGTTTATCTGGACCCTGGTCCTGCTGACACCCACTGCTAATATCATTATTATTAGTCACATTTCTATTATTATTACTGATACAATTAATGCTTCTATTATCATTATTATTCTATTATATCCATTGCTGGTGTTATTATTAGTAGTCGTAATTTCTCCATCATTATTCTGCTTACTACTCTCATTCTATGAATCATTTCTGTCATATACATTGAATGTGTTGTATCTCTGTTGTGTGTGTTCATTGTGTACACATGACATCTATCACACTTCTGTCCATCGTGATAGAGGATCCTCCTCTGTTGCTCTCTCTGAGGTTTCTTCCTGTTTTTCTCCCCGTTATTCTTCCTCCTTTTTTGGGGAGTGTTTCCTGTTCTGATGTGAGGGTCCTGGGACAGAGGATGTCATATGTGTACAGATTGCAAAGCCCTCTGAGGAGAATTTGGGATTTGTGAATTTGGGCTATACAAAAATAAATTGAGTTGAATCTCCATCCTGGTGAAGAAAGCTCATAACCGTGTTAAACTAACAATTCCTGATATATTATCTGTGTTTACAGCTCGCAGAAACAAGTGACTCCTATTAACCATGCTGTTTTCTCACAGCGTCCCCGCTGAGATTGAGTGGTAATTCAATGTTAAGGCTTCATACCATGACAGGAGTCAAAAGCTCAGGAAATAGCTAATTATTTCTGTCTTTCAGTACAACATCGAATCGATCTCACCTCATTACATGCCTTGCATCCCTGAGAAGCAAGACGTCTGCTGAAGATTTAAAAAAGTCCATAACAGCTAGAGGCTGAGTTTTGGAGGTTTTGAGAAGTCAAAGAAATAAGGCTTGAAGTCCAGTGTGGAGGACACAGAGAATCATTTTTCTACTGAGAGTATTCTTAATAGACCAGGGTAAAATTTGTATGTATCTGAGAGAAGATAATCATCCTAACTGACTAAAGAAATCTCAGAGTGAAGAATATTTTGTCTAATAAGCTCAAGAATAAACTCATATTTTCATAGGTTTGAAAACACATCACACAGTCTTAATTTAGAGAATGAAACTAGCTCACATGAATGTTCAGAGATGCTCTCTGGTGACAAATGAGAATGTCTTCCTTGATCTTTCTCCCGTCATCCACTGACTACTGGTTGGTGTTCTTTGAACCCTTTCCAGTGGCTTTCTTTGTTACACATAGGCTACTGTTCCCGGATGTCAAGAATTAAATTCAATGCTCAAATATTGTCCTACTTTAAGACATGGGAGGAAAATCTGTCAAACTTTCTTAAGCTGGAAACGTTTCTTATCTCCTTTTGGATTTAGATGACCCGCAGGGCTGTCTTAGCCTGTCAGGAGATCCCATCAGCATCCCATTGGATTCTCTATTTGTGGACAGACAACAACAGTCTGACTTTTTTCGAGGATGCAATTGCAGACATTTACAATGACATTTTTAATTTTATGTGTTCAGTATGAAAGTGACAAAATAATAAAATTTAGATTCCATCAATCCATCCAATTTCATTGACTTTTGTGGGTTTGCAGGCTAAGCAAAGTATTAAGGACCCTCTCCTCAGCAATGTTTTCCAGCTCTTGCTGTGGAACCCTAAGGCGTTCCCAGACTAGTTAAGATGTAATATCTCGAAAGCGTTTGATCGAATCAAATGGAAATATATGTTCAATGTTTTAGAAAGGTTCTCTCTGGGTAATACATTTATAGGTTGGGTAAAATTACTGTACACCTCTCCACAAGCAATGGTTATGGCTAACTGTCTCACTTCACCCCGGTTCACTTTTGGGCGTGGCACCCGTCAAGGTTGTCCACTGTCCCCACTTCTGTTTTCCACTGCCATTGAACCTCTGACCGAGGCTATTAGAACACACCCACATATTAATGGTATTCACATCAGGAAAATGGAGCATATTATTTTGTTGTATGCAGATGATATACTGCTATTTTTCTGCAACCCTAAACAATCAATTCCCTCTGTGCTAGAAACAATCAATGCATTTAGTAGTCTCTCTGACTATAAGATCAATGTGGGTAAGTCTACTGTCCTACCACATGGGGGCAGTAGAGACCAAGATAATGGTATAAGTCTCCATTTAATTTGTCTTACAATGGCTTTAAATATCTGGGAATCAACATCTCCTACCAACTGGAAGATGCGTCTGTCTCCTATCCTTAAACAGGTTAAATTGGATTTATTTAGATGGCTGCCACTTCAAATTTGTTGGCTGGGACGGAAAGCCAACAAATTTTGTATCCCTTGCAAATGATACCTAATGATATCCCAAGTAGCTTTTTTAAAGATCTGCATAAGATCATATCTAAGTTTATCTGGAAAAATAGACATCCTAAAATGAGACTGAGAAACTCTAACTGCCAGTGGTAAATGGGGGTCTAGCAGTACCAAACTTTCAATACTGTTATTGATCTTTACAATTAAAATATGTATCAGAATGGGTGGCACAAGACCCTAAATCAACAAGGTTAGACTTTGAATCGCAAGGATGTAACTCGTTTTCATTATCAAGCATACCATTCTTAAATAATGTTAAACAAGCATCAGACACTATAGGGACAACTTTATTGGAAGTAACATTCTAAGCATATGAATTAGGGTAAAGAAGGTATTTTCCATCGAAAGAAGATACTCTGTTTATGCACCGATCGTTAATAACCCTGATTTGGTTCCTGGTTTTTAAGAGTGGAACACATATGGAATTCAGGTGATAAATGATCTCTATAAAGGTGGTACCATGAAGTCGCTTACCAACTTCAGGAAGAGTACGGGCTACCCAAGATGCACTTTCCCCAATTTTTACAAATTTGCAGTTTCTTAAACCCCAAAATAAGGAAGGTTGTGGACCAGAGCAGATAAAGACCACGTCTGTCATCGGAAGAGGAAAAAAATAAGCTGCATTTACCATAAACTGTTCTCTTGAAGTAATATAAGTACTCACAGCAGCAGGCAATGGAAAACAATCATGTTAAATAGCAAAAGAATATGTAGTAATTCCAGGAAATTCAGTTTAAGATAATACATACATTTCAAACTACCCCATATTCTAGAAGCAAATATGACAACGACTAAGCAGCATGTAGGCACTTATGTGCATTTAATGTGGCTCTGTAATGTGACTCAATTTTTGTGCTGAAATTGGTAACCAAATATCCTCCATAATACAGTGTCCTATTGAGCTCAATCCTCTACAATGCATCCTAGACGCTGCCTCACCTGTATTAAACAGATATAAGAGAACCCTCAGTCTTCTATGGTACTGTGCACGGTTATCAATCTTACAGCATCGGCTAGACGGCGCAAAACCATTTGTTTCAAGTTGGCTTTACAATGTACAACGACTCCCATTGGAAAGGCTCTCAGGTGAAATGAATGTTTTTTTCTCTGTTTGGAACCCTGCTATGGATTTTATTGGAGAAGACTATGGGACCCAAGTGATCCAGTAAAGGGATAAGTCCACAATATTCATTATTATTTATTGTTATGGCAGGTTATGGAGGAAGATGATCTATGATTGTGCTGTTTTGCCTGATTTTGACCTTTTTTTTCTGTTTGTCGCTGAGTCTAACTGTCTGTATAGTTAGCCGCCACATTATATATAAATATTGTTGAGGCAACATTTGGCGTGTGACATGTATAAACTGACAATACAATGGATGAAAGAAAGAGGTTTTGCAACTTTATGTTCCAAGGCACCCCCGAAGAGCTAAGTTCACAATATTCATTAATATTTAATTGTTAGTGCAGAGTCAATATGGAGGATGATGAACTATGTTTGTATTGATTTCTTGTGTGTTTCTTGTTTTTTGTTTAGCTGTGTTGTGTCTGAGTCTGATTGTTTATATAGTTAGCAGTTATGTTACGTCATGTACTATTCTTTTTGAGGGTAACATATAACCTATTAAACTGAAAATGAAATGATTGAAAGAAAGATATAATATCTCTCTAGCGTGTTCTGGCTTTACCCCGGGGCTTCTTACAAGTTGGACGTACCGGAAAAACCTCTAACAGGAGGCGGCCTGATCAGATGCCCAAACCACCTCACCTTATCAAAAATCAGGAGGAAGAAGCCGACAGACCCGAACCACTGTCACAACCAGGACTGGAGCAGGACGTTTAATAACTGCACTATGTAGCTGACTAACTAGCTGGAAACACCAACAGTAGAACATTAGGCTGTTGCATTAGTCTACAGGCCTATGCTGTGGTGTAAAACACAAGTCCTCTTTATCTAAGTAAGGCTAGCTAAGAATTACACTCACGTTGCTTCAGTAGGGAAATACTGTCAAACTTAGCTACTAACACATCCCTGTTAAAACCTGTTAATGTGTTTTATTAGTGACTTTGGTGATGTTATGTAGAGGCGACTGTGGAGAGCAGGGTCGTCCTTCAATCAGAGCATCAGAGGTTGTGAATGTGATAGTCTGATAGGCAGGTGGTACCTAGCCAGTGCCATCAGTGTGTGAATGGGCGAATGATGACAAGTAGCGTGAAAGCGCTTTGAGTGGTCGGAAAGGCTAGACAAGAGAAATACAAGTACAGTACAGTCCATTTAGAGTACAGCAGATTTAGACAGTACATGTTTGTGTTGTATGCAGTAACAACACTAGTAAAAATGTCATCTTAACTGTAGCTGCATTTTAAAATCCCATCCTGTCTGTTATTATGTTTGTAATCAACAATATGATCACACCATTTTATTTGAAGTTTCCTGGATTAATATTTGTCCTATGCAGTGATGTTTCTTCCTGAGTCATGGTTTACTTTATTACAACAGTATTTCTTGTAAATTAGTGTCTTATTTCCTCATTAGGTTTTGAGATGAGTGAACCAGGTTCCAGTCCCTCCTACATGCATAGTTCACCATCCTGGCCTCGAGCCAAACTGTTTGAATCCATAAACCCTGCAGAACATCCACAACATTTACAGATCTGACTATGGACGTTTGAGGCGTAGAATATTTTAATTTTAATACATAAAATGAAATCTGTGTAAACTACATCTGAACACCGATATTTCTTTATAACCCAAGATCATGAGAACTAATGAAGAAATGAAAATGATTTATTTTTCCTCCTTCCTTTATTTCTTTTCAAATATATAAAAAAGAAACATTTGGAAGTACTGTAATACTGTTTTTAGCTGCACTGATAATGATGTGTGATCCTCTGCCGGCCTCTCGTCTACCGGAGCTTTGTCAGCTGGTGCTATTTAGGACGGCACTTGAGGGTCGCCAACCCGTCATTGGTATTTTGGAAACGCAGGGAGTTTCCTTATCCGGCTGGTCAGAATGTGGGTTTCAGGCTGCTCCTTGACTGAAGCAAGACACATGGCGGACAGGACCTCCTCCTTTGAGGGTCTCAAACTGGGACGACATGCCCTTGGGGATGGGGACTGTCTTCAACTCTTCAACAAATGGAGTTTCATCAGCCTCATCAGTTCATCCACGTACTAAAAGCAAGCATTTAATAGTAATTTAGTTGTTTTAAACTAAGTATGCTTCCTTCCTTATTTATATGTAAAAGGTAATTCACATTTTATGTTCATTGTATTGTTTGTTATAAAAAATAAAACATATTTAACAACGTACTGTATGTAGGGTCTGTTTTAAATGTTTTTACTTCACTAATCAGTCACATTGTTATAAGAGGTTACAGAATCCATTATAAAGTGTATTTATTACCTGCACAACATTCCATGAAAGTGAAAACCACGTTCTTGGGTGTGGAACACAGGACCACAGGATTTTGTGGAAGTCCTGCAGTGATGATGTCTGGTAGAGGTGACTCAGCTTCTCCACATCTTTGACATGAACTCTCTTGTTGACCAGGACTTTCTCCTCTTCGTGGAGTGGAATTGACCCTCGAGTAACATCACAAAATGTGTGTAAAATATCAGCTCATAAAAACAGTCAACACACCAATCACTCAACCTCTATCAAGCTAAATAGCCTTGTCCCCTGAAAAATCAGCAGACCACAAATATGCATGAAAACAGATGTACACAGAGTCACAAAATGTTTTTATGACATAAATACAGCCCAGCTGTCTACTGTTGGTTATAGAGCTTGGCCTCCATATAACAAAGCTACGGGTAAAATGTTCATCTTTTGCTGGGATGTGTCTACTGTCTGGTCGACTTATTGTCAGCAGTATTATGAAAAGAGACCAGTGGATCAGAACTAGCTAACATGCTAGCACTACAAGCTAGCCGCATGTACGCTGCTCTCATTACGATGTCCTACGAGCAGCTTGTTGACAGCACTCAGTCTATAGTTCCACATTTGTGACGTTTTACATGAAACATTAAATGTGTTCAAATCATGTCTTCGTGTAGACCACTTTTCACCGACCAGTGTAATATGACTTAGGAGAATAGTATCGTGTCTCTTTCAACCTACAACTGAACAAACCATCAACATTTTACAACAAATTGGTGTTTTGTGACACGTTGATGTTGTATTTTAGCCGGTTGAAAAGACGGTGAAAATAGGTCTTAGACGTTCAGATCAAATTTCAACCAATATTCAGCCAGAAATCAACGTTGAAATCCTGGTTGATGCTAACTCGTCATTTTCTCATAGATGTCTATACAATCAGACTTATTTTTGAGTCGCCCCCTATTGGCCATTATAAAGAATGCGTGATTACGCTTGGCAGTATTCTCTGAAACTACTGCAAACTGTCTGTTGTTGACTTGTAAGCTGCAGTGATAAGTTTAAATTAACCCTGTTTCCACTAGATGGATCTAACAACCCGTTATGAAACATGTTCCTGCAGAGGCAACACACACAATAATAAAGTACATGGCTATTTTCAAATGTAACATTTCCAGTCACCACATTTCTTTTGACTTTGTAGTGGCATAGCGTGAGCCAATGCTACATGGCTTTGTTTTAGTTCATCTTGTTGCAGGAAAAAGGTCAGAAAAGACAGCCTACAAACTGCTGCTGCCTTTTTAATGATATGAATTTACATATGCAATGTCCAGGTTTGTAAAACAGTGGAACTGCTAGGCAGAACCACTTTAAAGGTTCTTAAAAGTTCAGGTTATCAAGTTCCTGATCATGGCCTCAGCTATATAGAAAAAAACAAAAACAATATTTAGAACAAATTTGACATGGTTTTAAACTACAGAACAGTTGACTTCTGTGATTTCAGGTGGGACTTTAAGAAGAGTGAGGAAAATGGGTTCGGTTGCCCCCATTTTGAAGTTGGCCTTCTTTCCATAAAAAAACACCCCCCTGCCGTCTCTGGTGTGGTACAATTTCAGAAATGAACAACTTGGGCCACTTCTTCCTTTTCATGACCTGGATTTTTCATTTTACCGGAAGGTCCGATGGGTATTAAGACCCCATATAAAACCCCACATCATCTGTTGACCTATTTATCTATAGTCTGAGTCCTTACATTCTTGTTCAGGTTGTAATAGGTCACAAAAGAACAGCGGTGTTTCCTATATAGATATCCATGTCACTATCCTGCTTTGGAAAGAGAACATGGAAAAGAACTTGCAGCTTAAAATCCACTGGAATGTTATTTCATTAGCAGATTTACTCTGGGTTTGCACAAGCATCATTTGGAGGAATTGGATTGAAAGAGGCTGTACATATAATGTAATCTAAGCTCCCCATGCTGACATATCGTGACACAGATATTGACATTATGCTGAGCTGATTTAATTTAATCTACAGCAAGTTGCTCTGCATGTCCACCCCAGCTTCATGCTAATGCACAACAATGTTCCCAACGGTGACTGCTGGAAACGTGAAACAAGTCAGTGTTGAACACAGGCATCCTTGGTTTGACTTTGAATTGGAATCACAAGCAGGACTTTAAATTTCAGCTCTGTAAAATGAAAAATAAACATAGTCAATGTGTTTTTTTTGTGTGTGCATGGCTTCACCAGGCAGGCAATTGTTATGCCAAGGGGTAGTAACCATGAAAACCCACATATTGTGCACTTTGCCAATTCAGTAACTCTGTGATGTGGAATCATTCGGCGCGGAGCATGTGATTGGTGTTAAGCAGCATGACAGGCAGAGGGAAGGATTGCACCAGAGCCTGAGGTTCTTGTCTCTGGGAAGGAATGCCACTGTAGAACTCTCATTGGTAGAGCCCCGAAGATCCTGGGGGGTCGCGGGAAGTGCAGCAGGGAGTTCGGGTGTTGGGGGATGGGGAAAGGAGGGGTTGGAAAAGCATGGGGGAAAGATGAAAAACAAGCCTGCGTGGTTCCTCCAACCTCGTTACAGCGAATATCCCGTCAACTATAATTAACGCTGCCACTTTGTAGTGTTTCTAGTTCTGTCACTGGGGTCTCCAGAGACCTGGTCTCATTACTACACCTCTGGATAGTGCGTTAAATCCTTGTTCAAGCTAAAACATGGCCCATTAAATATAACCACAGCCAAAACAACGACAGACTGTTAGCAGTAGGACACAGAGGAAGCTTCTTTTCTCAATTTTATAGTTGGAAATGCCAACCATCCGAAGGATTGGTCTGATTTGGTGTTGTCTGGGGTTAAAAGTCAGACAAAGATTTTAAAGAATTGTCATTATATTGCTGTGTATATATAAAAATATATGCTTCAATATGACATTTTATGAAAAGAGAACAAAAAAAAGCTGTTTGGAGGGGCTGCACGGTACAGCGAGGAGCTTAACGTGCTCACTAAGGAGCGCCAGGAAGCCTTACAAAGGATGCATGCAGCATGTCAGCAGAGAAGCAGCTTCAGTCCAATAATACACAATCAGTGTAGCTTTGCATGTACAACTGAATAAAATACGCTGTTACAGCTATTACGGTGTAGAAATCTGCATTTATTGAATATAGACGTGTATCTGTTCTCTTTAGATGTGATAAAAAAACATGCCTCCTGTGTGTTCAAGCCCTTCGGTAGCTTCAGTTCTGGTAAGCAAATTTCTGTTGTGGGTCAATGTCCCTGCTTCTTAGGTGGAATACATTTAGTACAGGAAAACCATTCTTTTTTTCCCGCCCAATTTATAATGTCCTAATGTATCCTCTCTGCACTTGCCATTGCTAACTCTACAGCTGTGTTTCACCTTACATAACATGGTGTTGCATTCAGAAGGGTGCATGTGGGACTTTACTGATATCCATCCCAACTTACCAGTGGGAGATGCTAGTATGCAGCAGGACAAGAACCCTCGCCATCTTCTAACCCGTAACCCTTACGAAAAAGTAACTCCTCATTTTCGTGCCTACGACATTTCTGGTTATTACATACACACACAGTCATTTCAAAATGAACTTTCTTCTTCACAGGAAACAACTTAGTTAGGTTATGGAAACAAAATGACTCAGGTGGGAGAAGATCGTGGTTTGGGTTTGATTACTGTACTAGTGTTACTTGACAAAGAAATAAGCGTTGACTTCTCGTTTCACAAGGGCACATCCAGTGGTCTCCTGGGTGAGAGTTTGACCCATCCACCTCCACTATCTCTTTATATTTCCTGGTTATGTGGATTACATACAAATTGACTTTGTGGGTTATCCATGAATTACAGTGCATTCATTTTACTGATAGCAACGCATTTGAGAAGAGTCTGACCCGTGGGCACAGCTGAGGTGTTTGTTGGAACATAAGCTAGAGATAGCTTGATAGCTAGAGATAGCACTACTTGTAATAGTCTCTGAGGAGATGGACCTTAATGCTACATTTCCACTGTATTGCACGGCACGGCTCTAGTCAACTCGCTCTTTCTGGTTTTCCGTCAGAGGTAGTACCTGGTACCTGGTTCTTTTTTTGGTACCACCTCGGTGGAGATTTAAAGCTAGCTAAGCTGATACTAGAATGTCTAGTTCAAACACTGCAGACCACTGATTGGTCAGAGAGAATCATCGTTTGTGCGACATGTGACATCCTGCACAAACCTTTAACAATTATAACTGCTACCACTGCTATTACTACTCTCATATCTATCTTTTCTGTCTTTTGACTATGCTAGCATTTTGCAAAATGCTGTCCATCTCGGAGAGGGATCCCTTCTCTGTTGCTTTCCCAGAGGTTGGGAGTGACGGTGGCTCAGTAGTGGAGTAGGATCTTCGTCGGTTCTATCCCCAGCTCCGCTAGTCCATGTCCACGTGTCCTTGGGTAAGACATGTTGCACGTATTAGTGCCTATGGTGTGTGAATGTGAATGAGTCCTGATGGGCAGGTGGCACCTTGCATGGTAGCCATGTCATCAGTGTATGAATGGGTGACTAGAATAGTTATATTAATATAATATAGTTTCGTTTGGGGAGTTTTTGCTTTACCAATATGAGGGTCCAAGGACAGAGGAATGTCGTGTGTTGTACAGATCGTAAACCCTTCTGAAGTGATATTGGGCTGTATAAATAAAATTGAATTGAATCGTGTCGAGCCGAACCATGCGGTCGAAATGAGGCTTTAGATCACTGTGGGATGCAGATCTAACAGCACAGCACAGAAAGACGTAATGTGATACAAGAAGAATTCTAATTCTAGAGCTCTGGTATATTGGAACGTTGTGTCTTGTGTCCTAAACTGAATGTGGCATGAGTCAGTGTTTACGTCTGCAGTCTGATCTGGGGCACACAGCTGATAGGAACGTGGTTTGTTTACGTGACGTGAGTGACAGAAGTGCACATTTAACAGATTCAATGTGGACAGAGAGGGTACCGTGTCAAACATCATCGCTTCTTATTCTGTCAATAAGAACAGGTATTTAAGAATAGACCCAATTGTTCATCATTGCAATACATTATTCGTTCTATTTAAAAAAACAAAAAAATAAATATATATATATATATATATATATATATATATATATATATATATATATATATATATGGCATATTATATATATAATATGCCACTGTAAGATTACAGTGCAGCCAGGCTTAAACAAGGCAGGCGATGAGGTAAATGACAACTGGACTTGCATTTGTGTAGCGCCGTACACTACATGTCATATCATTTACTCATTCACACACATTCATAAACGGACGACAGAGGATACCAGGCTATTAGGACCCTAAACTAATTCACAATCACACACATTCATACACCCATTGTTCAGTCTTCGGAAGCAATTTGGGCTTCAGTGTCTCGCCTCGTAACCTGGTTTCCAGTAGAGAAACTTCTGTTCCTTTCGTATCTGAAAGCATCGCAACACATTGTCAGTAGGATCCAAAACACAAAGTACACACAAATTTACCAAAAACATTTCCTTAAAATAATATGAAATAGTCTTCCTGTGTTAAGTAAAGCTTTATTATTCTACTGCGTAATTCATTTACACCTACCCATTTCTTGGAGCGTTGGGATGTTTAAGACAGTCAGACTGTGGGTCCCAGAGAGCTGACAGCTGGTGCGTCACAAACACGCCGTTCTTTGTCTTTGCATCATCAGCATCCCTCGCAATTCCACTCGGGATCCGAGACCTGATGCCGGCGCTACATATACTATAGTAGCAAACCGTCCTGCTAATGGTGTTAATGAGCTTGCTAAGACACGCAGCAGGCCATGATGAAAGGCCTCTTCACCCACGCTGCTGTGGGTGTAATTGCTGCATTACAAATCAATCAATCACCCCCATGTGGAAGATAAGATAAAGAAAATGAGTTAGTATACAACGACTCGTGTTCATTTAATGATCCTGCAATGAATATTGGCAGCAAATTAGATTTTCAGTGACTGAAATGTCACAGTGCAGGATATAGCATGGACCTTATACCCTATAACTCTCATCCTGATCCTTATAAGGGTATTAAAGGAGCTTACAAAGCAAGACAGAATCACTCTTTCCTGAACTAATCCCCCAACATGAGTCAATCATTTCACATTGGCTTCACCACAACAGAGTTAAAGGGACTCCACATCTCAGACGGTCAGTGAACGGACTCAGCAGCTCTCCTATTTGCATGCAAATGTCACTTTAGCTGAACATTTAATTTGAAGGCATCTGGCGCAGCGAAGATGATTTCAGTTCAAGAATCTCCACGATAAAGTCAGATCACCGTTGAACTATCTGGTCCATGTGGTTGTATTGGATTCAGTTTTAAGTGGACAAAATGTTTGTCTGATTATCTATCAGCGCAGTCTTTTTGTGCTTTTGGTGGACTCAATCAGGGTTGAAGTAAGACTCCGACAATATAGTTTCCAACCAAATTAAAATTCATTCTTTCAAAACTAAAAGAAAAATCTGCAATCATTACCTTTTTGGCGCTGTATGCTATTGATCTTATTGAATCAATCATTATATAATAGTTCAGCAATGGCAGGGATGAATACAGACATCTTCATACAAGTTGAAACTGTATCAGCTGCCAGCAATTTAATTGCACTTGATAATTAAGCAATACTATGGAATCCTAATGAGGGTTTTTTTCCCCTTAATTGCAGAGGAAACTAGGAATTTGGAACATGGCTACTGCCACTTATTCCTAATTTCCCCCAAACAGAGTAATGTCTTACCCACCATCCTGCTGCTCTCACTTTTCATTGGTGAGTTTTCACGAATCAATTGGAGTCGATGTTCTCCGTAAGCTAACTAACATCCAGTTATCTTCATTTGTTTCTCTTTGTGGACATCTCACAAGGCATCATTGTTCTACAACACATTCATTAAGTTTCTATTTGGTTTTGGCCTTCAACAAGTCATGATCATTGCTAGGAGCGCTTTAAGCCTAGTTTTTCTCACAATGGGAAAATCTGAAATACATTTCTGGTCCAAAGATCAAGTGGAGAGGGGTACATTGGTAAATACTGTGACCTCAGTATTTTTAGAATCCTGGTTATGGCTCTGTTTATTGATTTCATGCGTCTTGAATGTCAGTGGAGATTTTTACTTCCTATTGTTCTTCATCAATGACAAAACTGATTTTTGGGGGAGACAATGACTTTTTGGCATGTAAATAATATTATTAATAATAATAATAATAATAATAATAATAATAATAATAATATATAATATATAATTAAACTGAATCACTTCTTTAAAATCTCATGAGTCCAGTCGGAAATCCTCTTCTGTAGCTGCAGTCAGTGCGAGTAATGACAGGAAATCAGGTTGACAAATAGTTAGGCCTAGCTCTAACACAATGGCCTCGTGTTTGTTTGCGTGGTTCCTCAGAGGTTGCTCTTATGTTGTGTGTAGTAACCCAGATAAATCCTCTTTTTGGGGGGACTTTTTCGGGGCTAAAAGCAGGGTCCCCCCCCTGCTTTGTTCCCTCAATCTGGTTACCGGCTCTGAGCCAATGAAGCGGAAGACAATGGAGAGCTTGGGATGAGGCTAAAGGCCAGTTGCAGTCGTGGCCTCCGCCTGGCTGAACTCATTTCAGGGATGATTTGCTTTGACTCATATGAGCTGCTTGGATTACTGTTGAGTCTCTTTGTTCTTGATTGGGGAAGGGGTCAAAACAAGCTCCTGAGAGCTTAACAGTTCCACGTAACGTGCCCTCTGACAGATTTAAATTTGAACACCAGTGCTGTTGCTCATATCTGTGCCCTGCACACGATTTCACGGTTCTGCTCGAGATAGATCTGCTACCCCGAACTGAATTTGTTCAATTGCTGTTTGTGTTACAGTGGCTCCTAAGACTGCTTATTTTTCTCATTTGACATGAACAAATTAACCTTTTCATGGCACACGTCACTTCACATTTTAACACAAACCTAATCTATAATTTTTCTCTCTGGAGTCTTGACAAGAGGCAGTGTTCCCTTTTTCCATCATTCTAAATGCGATAATTGATTTCTCGATAAAACAAGCCAATAATAGTAAACATTTAATTAGATTATTACCTGTTTTGTTCTCTGTTCTCCCTCATTGCCACCTTGTTTCTCCATCCTGCTCAATGCGATAACATTAGCATATCTAAATTGGATGTGCTTGGCTGGGCCTGTAACACTTGATTCATCAGGTCTTGTCCTGGGTTTAGGTCAGGGTGGAAATCTCATGTACAATGATGACGTTCATTTTCTCTCTACCCTACACTTCATCAGGGGTCCTTACAGTACCAATGAAAAAAATGCTTGTGGTGTGTTCAACACTACAAGAAACTCAAGATTTTCTTCTAATCTGAACTGCCTTGCTGAAGAGAGAGAGAGAGAGAGAGAGAAACAACTAAGATGGTAAAGTAAGTCAAAAACCATCCGCTTATCATCTGCAGCCTCATGTTATGGCAGCAGCTCTGAGTTATGATGATGCTCTACTAATGGAGACAGTAATAACTCCTTTATGTGCCTCTGTCAGCGCTTGAGTGCCGAGAGGGTTTTATTACATGGCTCGCTGTGATATGTTCAGTCTCTAGCACAATGCACATAAGTGGTGAACTGAGTGTTTGGAACAGCAGAATTAATGTGTTGTGCTGGATTTGCACTAGCTGTGATATGCATTTGTGTGCCTGTTGATCAGAAACCATCAGAGAGGAGGCTTTTGCTCTAATACACACTCATCATCATCTAACCTGATACATCTCTATGGAGACCTGTGATATATCTCTTACACACACATGCATAATATTCCTTTCGTGCCAAAACTCAATTTGATGATGTACTCATGGCTCCGGTGAATCCATCTAAGAGAAGCCTTAAATACCCAGCATGCTCCTTCACTGGCCGTGGGAATAGCTCTTCATAGTAGCTCTTGGCTCAAACATAGAGAAGGATGAAGAAAGAAAGAATTGCATAAATAGCACATAGCATTTTATTACACAATCTGTAAATTTGGTAGCAGCTAATTTACAATATGTGTCTTGGGGACGATAGAATTAATTGTGGAGCTCACCCTCTATGAGCAATCAACTTTATTTAAAGCAGAAGTCAGCAACCTTTTTGATATGAAGCGCCACTTATTTTAAAATGGTCTTGTTAATTAGTTTAAGGTTAACATTAAGTATAACTATGACAGCACAACAAATGTTAAATCTCCAGATATGTAGTTTTATTTCTTTCACATAGGCAAAGTGCATTTAAAAAAACACATTTCTCTCATAATCAGGACGTTGTAATTATATATGAAAGTATTATACAAGAAGGCTGCCACCCAAATACATCGACATCCAAGTTGAAATCATGAACCTACCAACCCTTAACCAATATTGTTCATCAGCAATATTTGTGCTATGCAGTGATGTTGCCTCCTGAGTCATTATTTACTTTATTATAACACAGAATATTTTACAATGTAGGGTCTGTTTGAACTGGCTTTACAATGCATTCGCTCTTCATTAACTTGGTGAACACAAACTTGTAGACAGATGTTCCTGCAGATGTTTGCTCACGGTCCTCATTTTCATTATAATCAATGAAAAGGTACAACCCAGTCGTAACAACAGTCGTAACACTTCACTAATCAGTCACATTGTTATAAGAGGTTACAGAATCCATTATAAAGTGTATTTATTACCTGCACAACATTCCATGAAAGTGAAAACCACGTTCTTGGGTGTGGAACACAGGACCACAGGATTCTGTGGAAGTCCTGCAGTGATGATGTCTGATAGAGGTGACTCAGCTTCTCCACATCTTTGACATGAACTCTCTTGTTGACCAGGACTTTCTCCTCTTCGTGGAGTGGAATTGACCCTCGAGTAACATCACAAAATATGTGTAAAATATCAAGCTAAACAGTTATGTCCCCTGAAAAATCAGGTACACGGACTCACACAATATTATCTTATGACATAAATCATCTTTTGCTGGGACGTGTCTAGTTGACCTATTGTCGGCAGTATTATGAAAGGAGACCAGTTGATCAGAACCAGAAAACCAGCGACGTAACAGTCATGAAAATAGCTAGAAAGTTGGCCAAACCAAAGTGGATAGCGGCCGTAACATTACAGCTTGTAATCACAAACCTACCTCCTCACTTCAACTCCATCAACGATATTCAATCATCGTCGTATTCTACACAATGTTATGCTGCGTTCAGACCCCGCATGTCGATGTGTCCTTGAGCAAGACACTTAACCCCAAGATTGAGACACTTAACCCCAAAATTGCTCCCGTAGCTGTGCCTATGAATGTGATAGAATCTGATAGGCAGGTGTCACTTAGCCTCTGCCATCAGTGTGTGAATGGGTGAATGATGATAAGTAGTGTGAAAGCGCTTTGAGTGGTCGGAAAGACTAGAAAAGCGCTATAAAAGTACAGTCCATTTACCATTAACCATTATCAACTAAGCCACTTATTTCCGCCATTAACCATGGAAGAAATAACCTATTTCTGCTTAGTACTTGTTGTGGAATGTTCAGATATCCCGGGAAACGAAACGCCGTCTTGTCTGGGTTCATAACATCATCCGGAGGCGGTCAGTGGATTTTATCGAGTTGTATTCACTGTGTCTAGCAAGCCACACGTTGGTTGGTTTACTACAGCTGTATGAACACAAAATAACAGATTTTGATGCCAATTTGTAAAAAGTTTAAATTCATGTTTTGTTTCGACGACACGCAAATAACTTTTAAAATACCTTTTTTCTCAATGGAGCTTGGATCGATTGGCGCTAGGCTAACATTCTAATTCAACAACGGCATGACGTCAGTGATGACAGGAGGAGCATCTCAACGCTGATAGGCTATCTATCGTGACGCAGCGTCATGCGAATTTCTCGCCCGAGTTGAAAAAATGCGTTTTCTCACGTCTTTGCCTTGACTTTGTATGCAATCTACTTGCGTGAAAAATTTGCACCACATTTGGTGTGAACACGGCATTAGGTGACAGTGGGGATAAAGCTGATTAGCAGAGCCATTACGACACAATAACGTTAGCTACCAACTTAGCCAAGGCTTACAGCTGAGCACTGTGCAACATCAAGCTCTGGACCGGAACCTGTGCTAGTAACGTTAGCTACCTTGGTGGCAGGGGCGTTTCTAGGATTAAAAGAAAGGGGGGGGGGGCTTAGCCCCAAGGGGAGAGGCATGTTTGCGATTTATTTTGGGGCCCATTTGGGGCCGTGGATATCCATTGTTTCAGACAGTTCATAGATTGGTTCAATCAGAAAGAGTGTGATTTTGCTCTGTAGTTTTGCTTGCATTCAGTATATGATAACACAAGAGACAGAATTTCAGGGTCATAGTGAAATTTGACAACACAAATATGAACTTTTCTCAAAGAGAGAAATAATTTTCCTGCTTGTAAAGGAAAGACGGATAAACTAGCTTTCATATCAGCTTCACTCCCAAATCCTAATTGTTAAAGGGACCGCACACAATGGATGGAGAATGGACCTGACACTGTCAACTTTTGAGTTGTTTACTTGTTTTATTATGAGCAGAAGGGAATAAGATTTTGATCAACATTTACATCTGTTTTGTGGTCCGTGTAGTTTTTACATACCAGTGATATTTTATGCTCATTTGGACACTATCAGTGAGATAAAGATGAACTAGTTCAGTGTCTAATATACCATTAACTGATTATAAACAACAACATTCTATAGGGACTGAAATTATTGTTTCAAAATACTAGAGAGATATATTAATGCAAAGAATAGAGAGATGTCGATAGTTATTTCTTGTATTTTGAATTGGCTTGTTCACTCTCTTGATCACTGGAGACAGTTTCTAACAAAATAGCTAGCTAGCTAGTTAGCTTAGTGTTAACATAGCCCACTACAATATTCCCTTTCATTTGCCTTTACAGATCTTTTATATTTACAAACATATATACAACACAATAAAAGGAAAGGGAAAAAGAGGAAAAGCATAATAGGACCTCTTTAATCAAGGTACATTGTGTAAAATGTCAGTTTTTTTCTGGGAAGCTAAACTTAAACATATATTTAGCATGCATAGTAGTAGAAAACAATTGAAGAAAGATTATGAAACAGTATAGAAGATTTTTTAACAATTTCTGGTACAAACCCCACCCACTTCTAGTATGAATCTGAGTACAGAGAGTATTTTACACCCCTATAATATACTAAACTAGTACTAAACTATAGTATGCTGTACCATTCGACATGACATGCTAAACTCTGCTTCCCCATGACTAATTGAAGTCTCAGGTTCATCTAGTATTGTTATAATACAATATAATCTAACATTATAATCTGTTTAACTGTATGTCATTAAGCAGCGCTGTCCTTGACTTGCTGCACAGGTCTTCCTTTGGTACTTCTGCTCATTACCAGTATCTGTTTGTCATTTTAAATGCACAGAGACTGTAATCCCACCCAGCAGATTCCCACTAATCAGGGTCAGATTCAAAGCCCTTAGAGCACTGATAAGCCCTCCTTTAGCTCCACTATCACTCTGGCTTTCTCCTTGCTCCATATTATTCCCTCTTGAGATGCCCTAGTGACCCAGTGTGACCTCTTGTCCGTGTTACAGGCTGTCCTACCAAATGGACACCTGGTCCTGAATGGCAGTGGGGAATGTGGGAAGTGCCACACATTCATGCAGGAGCTCCTAGGATCATTGAACTTCTGATGAGGATTCCAGACTGGTTGTCTTATTATCTGGACATTATCACAGGATTATTATTCTTAAGTTCCACAAAATGTCATGATGCTCCTCATCAGAGTCATTACACGTTACATTTTTAAATTCTAAATAAATACATTTCAAATGCAGCCTTCTATGTTATCTTCTGATTTTAGAACATGCATGTTATGACCATTCAAAGTTTGTGTGTTTATGATTATGGCTGGCATGTGTGTCTTAACAAGACGCCAGCTGGGTAGTTTGAAAAAGAGGGGGCCCACCATGGGCGGTACTGGGCTAATTTGTTGTGGGGTCCACAACGTAGCAGCGGGTGAAACGTTCCTTTATTAAGCTAATGGCTGTGAAATGACTGAAGGGGCCTAGGGGGATTAGGTAGGCTGTGCAGAGACCAGAGAAGGTCTGGGGGGGGGGGGGGGGGGGGGGGGGGGGGGGGGGGGGTCAAGACTGGCAGCAGGAGTGTACACATGATGTGGCCAAACGCCAGTAGAAGATGAGGAGCTGCTAACAGTTTGCAAATCACTGGTTACATCAATTATTGGAATTAAAGCTACTGTATTGTATAGATGTTTGATGTCTTTTTGTGACTGACAATGCATTTGTGTTAATCTATGTACGGTTTATACAGCTTTCACTTTGGGGAGACAATCCTTCAATTACGTCCTTTAAAATTCAGTTTTCATATTAAGATTGCAACTTGTTTTGTGTTATTTAATGAATGGTGGTGTGGAATTGTTTGTGTGATCACAATATGTTACTTTTATTTAGCATTGACTCCACAGGGTTCTCACGTAGCAAATTTTGTGAGTTAGTGAGAAATTATGTCCACATTCAGCAAGTTGTATATGGCCGATTGTACATTGTCAACATGATGGTTATACCTAGACTTGTCACAGATCCTGTAATAATGTGTTTGCCCTACTGCTCTTGAAAGCAATTCTTGAGGCTGCTCTCATGACTAGCCCCCAAGTCCCTTTGCAACAATAACAAGTTTTGTAAGAAACATAATGGTACTTAGATTATATTTGTATCAACATAATAGGGAAACTTTTAAATGAATGCATTCTGTAAAATGTTCTCAGACAAATTCATCCGCTTGAGACACCTGTGTTTTAATGGATATGTTTTGGCCCTTAGTTAAATATTAATAATATCAACACTGATTTAAAGCACCAGACAGGGCCTGTTTGCTTTTTCAATATTTAACCAAAACCACAATCTTTCCAAACCTTAACCAATGGCTTTAGTAGCCTGAATCAAACACAATATGGCAAGTATGACGTGGATGCTGGTCCTATTTTTCACAAGATGAGAAAGGTTTTCCCAAGGCTGTATGACCCCACATCATACAGACATGCATACCGACATACACAAACAAAAGAAGGTTTGCAAGGAAATAACAGAGAGAGCTAGAGATCCGAATGCATTTTGAGATAAGTCTGAGTTTGAGCTGTCACATATAGCAAAGGCACGCTAGACAGATACATGATCAATGGGCTTTCAACATGTCGACAGCTGTGGCGGCTGCTAGTAGCTAATGGTGCTAACAACTCGAGCAGCGCTAACAACAGCAACAGCTGACAGAGCTAACAGTGTTTTACCTGGTGGGGGAATTGGAGGGTGGGCACTACACTTACCCCACCACCACGACACCATAGGTGGGGATGGCATATAAGAGCGGCGGCCATTAGCTAGCCAGTGGGGCACAACAAAGAGACCCACATGCACTAACATGCACTAAAAGGCACACGCAGCCGGCTGGACTATGTAAACACAGAGACGATCAGATTACAACACACTCGGAGGTAGAGAGATGTTATTCTCTACTACAGAGCAATACAAAACACAATGTTGTAATAAAAGGGCCATGAAGATTTAACAACAAGCACCGGTTCAGTCATTATTACATGACAGACAGATCCCCCTAAACTGTTTTAACTTAAGAAGCCAAGAGTCCCATGCCAAGTTCTTGTCAGCCTTTACAGAGGAGCAATATAAAGCATCCTGACTGCAAACATTGAAAACTGTCGTGGGATGTGTATGGCTCAGGACAGGAGGGCTCTACAGCGGGTGATTAAAACCACCCAGAACATCACTGGTACCATCTGATATTGGTGAGAAGAGGAGCCAGCGAAGAGCCAAAGGGCTATTAAAAGACAAAACCCACCCGACCTCAACCTGTTCACCTACTGCCGTCTGGAGAGAGATACAGAAGTATCAGCTGCTGAACCACCAGACTTATTAAGAACAGCTTCTTTCCTCTGGCTGTCACCCTCCATATATAATGAAAATACTTGTTTTTGTAATTTTCCAATGTAGCAAAATGGAATTACAATCTGAATTCCGTTGTGCAACCCTATTGTACAATGACAAATACAATTTTTTTTAACCTCGTTACCTTGTAGATGATCCCAGTCAACAGAGTTCTGCATGTTCTCCCATGTTCCAGATCATTGGTTTTCTCCCGTCAAATCGGTTTCCTCCCACATTCCCTTTCAGATTGAACCACAGCGAAAGAAGATATTTTAAGAGGATGTCAGAGAACCTCGTCCCCCGATCTCCACCTCAACATCTAATCACCCACATCTTATTAAACCTCCTGTGTACACTGAGCATCTGTGGATCAATACAATGTCATCTGTTCACTACAGAACCACTACTGCTTCTACAGACAACTCCCTCTGACCTCACACACACTTAAGTGTTTCCTGTTTATAAGAAACAAACACAAACATATTTTACAGAAAAAAAACAGCAGCAACAAAACAAACTGCGATCATAAAATCATGTGGATGGTTAGGGTTTTATTCGTCCAGGTGTTGAGATAATCTGACTCCACCTCAATACAACAAATACGAACAAATTTACGTCTAAAAGGGGAGCCATGCATGCAGCTTTATCTGAATAATGTCAGATTTTTAAGTGATGTTACTTAACCTACATGACAAGGTTTCTTGAAGATTGTATTGTGTAGTGTTCTTTCTTTGTGAACCAAACTCCAGAAAAACTGATGGTTTTAGCCCTACTGGACAGCCTCTAGGAAGTTAATTTGGGGTGACCGTGGCTAAGTGGAGAGCATTTCAATCAGAGGGTCGACGATTCGATCCCCGGCTCCTGCTCCGCTAGTCTCATGTCAATGTGTCCTTGAGCGAGACACTTAACCCCAAAATTGCTCCCGTAGCTGCGTCTACGGTTGATAGATACTGAATTGTAAGTCGCTTTTTGATAAATGCGTCTGTAATTACTGTAATGTAATGTAATGTACTTTCCTCGTTTGAAACATGTACAATTCAGATTGCATATAAATTGGATTGAGGATGAACCCTTTCTAATTTAAAGTATGTATTTCTGCATTTTTAATTGTATTCATTTGACAGGGACAGTGCACAGATTCTTCGCTTTAGAAGCTAATTTACATCTGTAGTCACTGAGCAGGAAACAGTGAAGAAGAAGAGGTTTCAGTAGAGGCATGTTAAACCAGAATGTAAAATGTTTTATTATTTGCATGTCACTATAGTTATTTATTCCATCAACTGTTCTGACTTTGTTTTTTGTTTTTGTTTTTTTAAACAATCGATCAGACCTATTTACATGTCCCCATTCAATGAAAACTATAACCACGTATGAAAGGACAATGCTTTTAGGATGAGTGCAGTACCACGATTCAGCCACCAGATGGAGACACATTGTTTTCACATGAAGGCTGAAGATGCAGCAAAGGTTAGACAGGAATCATGGCTGTTTAATTGCTGCTGGTTCAGTGAGTTTTGGTCATAGAGAGACACGACTGATACCCTTGGATCTGTGCAGTCTCAGCTTTCATATGGACACATCCTATCGTTTGTGCGGATTGCATGAAGAAGCAAAATCTCTAGCATCATTATGTGTACATACAGCAGCAGTTTTTACTGTGTGCTCATATAGTTGCTGGGTGTTGGATTTTTGTTTTGGCAGAGTAGGGTGGGTAATGACATTGTGGGATTTGTAGTTAAGGTGATTTTCAAAGTCATGCATGCTTCCTTGTTAGGACGGGTCCTTACAAGTCGTGTCCTACAGAGGTTAGGCAAGACTCCTTCCTAGCTTTCGAAAAGTCTGACTTAACTAAGCTTGACTGAGGCATCCGCAAGGACGGTGTCATAGTAGTCTACTTTGTGATCTTTAATAACAGACCATAAATAAATGTTTACTCGGCCCACCCAAGTAAAGTCAATGTGTCGGAAAAACAGCAGGCTAACTTGCATATAAACAGCAAAGCAACATAAACATGGAAAAAGTTACAGAATCCAAGATTGAAGTTGTGTCACGGACACTTGGTATTAATCCACCCTGAGTTTCACTTTTGAAGTTAATCCTGCTGTGTCCTGACCCTTATTCAGAAAAATTATTTTTGTGGGGACGTTTCAGTCAAAAATGAAAAGGTTTATCCACATCCTCAGATGAGGATGGGAGTACAAGCAGACTATTCTGTTGGTTCTTGGTGCCAGCATTTCAATTGTATTCAATATTAGTTATATAGCCCAATATCACAAATCACAAATTTGCCTCAGAGGGCTTTACAATCTTTACATCCTCTGTCCTTTGCATCAGAAAAAGACAACTCTGGGATCCCTCTCACAGAATGTGCATATGACAGCAAGTCCAGGTGTAACCCTGATCCATGAAAACCTGCGAAACAAGAAGGCACAGAGACTCTGGGGAAGAAGTTGGTTCCATGCATTAATGGGAATCAATGAATACAGATGCAGAGGGAGCTGAGTGTAGCCTAGGAAGTCCTCCTGCAGTGTAGGCAAACCTGAGCCAGCCCTAACTATAAGCACTATCAAAAAAGGAAAGTCTTAAGCCTACTCTTAGATGTGGTGAGTGTGTCTGCCCCCCCCGGACTGATACTGGAAGCTGCTTCCACAGGAGAGGAGCTACATTTTGTGAGTGCAGTGCTCTAGCAAGAGAACAAGTAGAGTGCTTTGCTCGTACCATGTTACCACTTTGATGATAGTGAAAAAATGACATAATGGTGGACAGAGTTAGATTCACTTGGTAACTCTAAATGAATGACAACCAGCTGTAGGTGATTCTATGGCACACAAAACCCATAGGATGTCATATCCAATTTACTTGTGATACTTTAAGTACGTTTTGTTGATAATATTTCTTACATTTACCTGGAGTGGAGTATTTTCACTGCGGTGTTAGTACTGAAGTACAGCATCTGAATACGTTTTCCATCACTGACCTTGTGGATTCCCTATTTCACTTCCTTACTTTTTGGTAAGTAGTATTTTAAGCCATTTGTGTTGTCCATTTTACCAACAAACACACCTCCACCTGCCAGATCGGAGTGCAGAACAGCTTCACTGAGCCCTTTGAAAAAGGGATGAGAGACGAGTGAGAGGGAGGGAGGGTAGATAGGCTATAGAGGGCGGGCGTGTGTGCATGTGTCTGTGTGTGAGAGAGAGAGAGAGAGAGAGAGAGAGAGAGCGAGAGAGAGAGAGAGGGAGAGAGAGAGATAGGGAGAGAGCGAGAGAGAGAGAGAGAGAGAGAGAGAGAGAGAGAGAGAGAGAGAGAGAGCGAGAGAGAGAGAGAGAGAAAGAGAGAGAGGGAGGCGCTGCATCAACCCGGCATACAGCAGCAGCAGCAGGCTGGGCTTAGGGATCTATTGTTCCCTGTTTTATTACTGCCAGACCCTGTTCTCGCTCATTAAGGATCCAACAGAGAAAGAGAAAGAGAACGGACGAGGAGAACGCCTTTGCCTGGGATTACTTCTTCTTGGTCGCACTGGTGTGGACAAAGCAGAAGCAGAAAACACACACACACTTCAGTCTAGCCCCCTACCTCGGGCCAGGCTTGTTTTTCCCCCCCTTGACTGCATTGGGAGCTACAGTACTTGCCGTGCGGTGGCCATGGGGCTGGCCAGCAGAGCTGTGGGGATGCTGGGGGTCTCGAGAGAGGCACAGCTCCCCTCTCTCTGGAGGATAGCGCTGCTTTTCCTCTCCATCTGGGAGATGGATGCACAAACCGCAGTGGAAACTAAACCCCTGTACATCTGGCAAACAGGTACGGTCCACCGTCTTTACTATTTCACCACCTGGGGGAGGTCCTGGAGAGGCCGAGTCGCTGTATGGATGTCCCATCTACTACTACTCTTGCAATAAAAGCGTATTGCAGCGTGCAGTAAAGCTGGTGAACTTGCTCAAAGTGTTCTTCTTTATGGTTCTGGTGTCTTTATTTCCATTGTATTGTAGTCTTTACTTTTTTATCATTTCATCAAACCATCCTGCAAATGAAGGGAACCTTCATTTAAAGCAAAAGTTTCTTTCCGACACCTCTTCTTTTGCAGACATACATGTGGCAGAGGTTGATGCATTGGAGCCATCTTGCTACTGTTTTAGTGAGGTAACATATTTACTGCAGTCCCTGAGGTGAATGTCTCTTTGCCCCCAGACTGGGGGGGGGGTTAGAGGAGTGTGCATGTGCTGGCTGTCTTTTGGCTGAGCTTGCCCTGTTCTGGACTGAGGCAGCTGGGACTCCTCGGCTGCCCTGCGTTTTTCTATTGACTCATTTATCACAGCTTGACATATAGTGCAATTGATGAGAAATGGTGTGTGCACTGTAGCTGCATGTGGCTCTTTCCTGAGACGGGGGAAATAAAGCACGCTGTACTCTCCGTTGTACATGCAGCAGTGTTTTAGCGCAGATGCAGATGTTTGATTTGTACAAAAGCAACCCAGAAGTGAGTTATAAACCAGCTAGTTGTGAATAGAGTAGCTTCACAGTGTAGGCAGCTGTGCAGTACAATACAAGGCTCCTCGCTGCTGCTGCTGCTGCTGTTTTGGGTGGTGCCTCTCATTGGTCGAAGCTTATGCACTGCAAGAGAGCAGCACATGGTCAGAAAGACACAATGCTGATGCATAGCAAAGCGAGCAGAGTGAAGGAGTGGGAGGAGTGATGGGAGCCGGAGTGTGGGGGTGAACCCCCCCCCCCCCCCCCCCGCACCCATTGGGACAGGGGTGCCCTTTGGATGCAGCTAGAGATCAATGTTTTCTTTCACTTCTGCCTAATCTCTCTCTGTTTCGCCGGATCAATGTACTGGTTTCACTGGGATCCTGACAATGCAGCTCAGCCTGGGATGGGATCAATGGTGACTTTGGGTGGAGTCAAAAATGTAATCTACTGGTTAATAATCTGTGTTTGTGATATCCAGAATGTGCATGATGTAATTACCAGAGTGCTTTTTATAGTCCACCAACATATTCTTGTTCATTTTGTTTGAGCAAAGTTGTAACAAGAAAGAAGTCATTTAACTGTCGATAATGTTTGTGTGGTAATTTGATTGGAGAAATACCTGCTCTGTGTATTTTCTTTAACATTTGATGTTTCTGTTTAATTGTCCAGCATTGCTTAAGCAAACAGAGGGACACTGAGAGCTTGTTGGCCTTAGAAAGTATTTAGTGTAAAAAAAAAAGTGTTAAAATGAATTTGGCACAAAAAATAAAAAAATAATAAAAAAATACAAATAGGTCAAACTCTCTTTACATTCTCTGTTGTTTTACCTTAAATGATGATTTGTTGTCCTCTTGACATTATATTGTTGTTTACCAGCTGCATTGCTCACACTCTGTAAAGGAATGGAAATCCTCTGGTATTATGCGCTGTACCTCCCACCGTGTTAAAGCAGGGGAGGAGATTATGGGGAGAGAAACCAGAGCAGATTGGCCTGACAAAGTTAACCTACATACCATACAGACGTGTTCATGTGTGTCTCCTCTTGGCTTAAGTGCGCCGGCACTTGATGCTAGTTTGGCTAGCTGACCGGACGGCTGAGATGAATGGTGGTGAACCATTTTTGACTGTTTGTGTGTGATATTTCCTCCTGGAGCCCCAGTCCTTCCCCATGTGCTCAACAAAACACCGCATGAGGCTTTTCCCTGCACCTCCTGTCTGGGTGCAGGAGCAAAGATGAAGTCTGTTCACTCCTTAGAAAAGGAGGTGCAATATAGATATTTGCAGTGAAGAATTAGCTTAACACACACCCCTGGTACAGATGGGCGGCTGGAATTAGCCCAGTGGTTTCAAATAGGTTACTCCACCGAGTAAAGCGGGGGTTTGGCTTCTCCAGAGACGGCTCTTCCCAGCAATATGTGCGGAAGTGCCAAAGGAAAGAGTGCGGTTTCACTAAACGCTTTAAGGAAATATTAGTATTTAATGCATTTAATCATCCCCTGTGGACTACTACCAAAGCTGATCTGTAACACAGCCAAAAATGTTAAATGAAACAAACAATAAGTCACGTGTGTCGCATTAATCCTCTACATGTAAGGGATTTTGTAGCGATGTGTGATCTGACACTGTGTGTTAATGTCTTTTGGCAGCGGACCTGCTGGTATTGTCTCTGTTTGGAGCACAGAAGCCACGGACAGAAGGTTGGGGGATTAAATTCCTGTTCCTCTCTGAGTGGAGATTGCAGCTTGATCTCTTGGGTTTCGTCTCACTGTCAGCTAGACCGGAGAATGGAGTGTCTTTGTTTGTTGAATTTTTCATTTTTTTGGATAAATAGTTTATTGCAACTTAAGTCAGGAATCTCCGAGTAAGTTTCAGTAGGCAACTGAACGCTTCTTCTCTCCACATCACACTTGAGTACGTTGCACAGATTTAAGATGAGCACAGAGCAAGTACTGGTATTCACATCGACATATAGTCACGGTGGAACCGACTTGTTTTATTTTGTAGTATTTTGATATTCTCAATTTCACAGCATAAGAGAACATATGTTTTTCAGTTCAGTAGTCTGTTGTGACCTCTAGACCTTTGGGCCAGTGTACTACACAAGTCTTTGAAATGTCCCTTATTTTTTAATTGACATTGCTAATGCTACCTCAGTTCCTAGCAGGAGGACTTTGTCTGTCTGTGACACAACAACTGGTGTAATAGTAAAGATAGTGTGTGCAGTCACTTATGTTAATATGATAATATTGGTATGTCCAATCTCTTGTGGGGAGAGGCTGACACAGCGGACGAAATACTTGGAAGTATGTGGTGGAGAATGTGGGTTTTCACTGCTGATAGACAAGAGGGTGGATACTCAGTTTAACCCTCAGCACAAATGATGAGCGAATGTTGAACTGAATGTGCATTTCCTCTCGAGTCTCCTGCTGGCAGCAGGTGGCGGCTGAGGTGGATGGCGGTGGTTGGTCGCTCCTTGTCACATCATATCTTTACACCCCAGACGCCAACACGGCGGTGTCCGGGAACATGGCCAGTTCAAACGTTGGTGAAACATTTAAACGTGTAAAGATCACAAGGTGAAACTGGAATATTGATAAATATGAATATGCCTGTAAATCATATTTAGTCAGAACATCACAGGGCTATGAAGAAACACATCTCACTAATAAGTGGTCATGGCGACATTGAATCTAGAAACACAGTTCATAAACAAACCCCAGAGCTACGTATATCCTATTTGAGAGAAATAATCTGTTGTAAACTCTCACACAACAATCACAGTTTACAGATCAACTTTAATCTGCTGTACTTACTGTTAATGTATTGCAAAGACATTTCTTTTAAATCCACTTTAAACAGCACAGGGAATGAATTTCCTGAGGCAGCTTCACATCTTTGGTGTGCAGATGAAACATAAAAGTAACATATCCAGCCTCGCTGATTTTTGCTCTGTAGGCATGTGCCTGAGTTTGCTTTAATTTATCATTATGATAGAAATGTTGAATAAATATAATAAGGTGATCAAATAATGACCAGCCTTGCTTGGATTACGATTGCAATCGATTGCATTGCAAATTAATTTGTCTTCAAAATGTTCATTTTGGACAAGACAAGTCAAGACATTCAAAGCCAATTTGAACCTCAAAGTTCTCAGTGTCTTGTCTTATGTAGAAAGGAAGAAAGCTTAGTCCCTCCTTGTGGACCACTCCTGTCCTGCTGCAGTGTATATAGAAAATAATCATTTTTGGATGAATGGCATTCAAAGGCTGACAAATCACAGTTGCCTTCAACAAACAGGTAATGGTGCTGCATACTTTCATGGTGCCCTTATTGATGCTGTCACTGCACTCCCATCACCACCACCACGACCAGTGGACACCACAAGGCTTGACACGTCTTGGTACTGTGCAGGACAACAAAAGTCTTTGCAGAGTCAAACAAGCTGGAGCAACGACTGATGGTAATTAGTGGGGCAGTTCCCCTGTAAAGACCCAGTCAGCTTCAGAAAGACCGGATGAATGGAGGCTATTTAGGCCCGTTTAAACCTCACACACACACACACACACACACACACACACAGACACACAAAGAACAACACAGTGTCTCTGTATTGTCCTCATGCAGCGTGCGGCTCTGTTCAGGCCCTCTGCCGCAGATGCTCATGTCCATGTGGTGCACAAAAGAAAGAAGAGGCTTCACCTCAAGTCACATGACCCACTCTTTGTTCTTCCTCCGATGTCCCCATAGCATCCCCCCCCGCCCCCCCTGCCCCATCACACCGTCACCACCCTCTCCCTCTCTCGAAGCGACCTTTAACCTCAGGGCTGAGAGGGGTCTCCAGAGGGTATCGACAGTGAAAAGGAGGCGGGTGTGGAGGGTGAAATACGGCAGCTTCTGCAGATCAGGTCTCAAGTGCTTAATTCAGCCATTTACACCAGTAAATATAATAAGGTCCTGGTGAAGTGGAGGTCGACTGATGTAGGTTTTTAAAGGTGACAGTGATGCCGATACTCAAGGTGCCAGTTATGTGTGTATTTAAAGCTGAACTGGTCAATATTTTCTAGGGCCGTAACAAATGTTATCTTTTTCAATTTTAAGCTTCAATTTAGGTTTTGAATGATGCCTTGAATGCAGTGGCGGGCCGTGTGTTTTAGACCTGGGCCTTCAGTGTTGTCCTACTACAGTTGAATCTCCTCCTAATAACCTCATTATGACGCCACAGCTACTGGTTATTATTTGTTTCTGGGGGTGTAATAATACACGTATTCATATTGAACCGTTCGGTACGAGGCTTAAGAACCGAACAATACGTTAGAATAATACTAGTAGAAGCTTAAATTGTGAGGAATATAAAGTTTTCGGTGGACTTTGCTCAAACTGGCAACCCACCACGTCAGAGACACTCTGACCCGGGAACAAAACATTGTACCCCAATGAGGCGCGTGTGTTCTGGGAGGCTATGCTAAACTAGCTTAGCAGGAAATCCAACAAGCTACGAAACTCTCCCCGCAGCGATTAGCTGTTCCCTGCTGATTCAAACAGGGCTAAAGCAATCGCCACACAATCCTCATTTCTCCAGACCATAATTCTTGCTTTGTAAAAGAAAACAAAAGCCCAAACAGAGAATCAAATGTCCGACCCTAACCCTGCGATGACGGGATGCATATAGTCAAAATCAATGTAGCTGTGCAATGAGAAAATAAGCTAATGGGAATTATAATAAGAATATAATAAATAATTAAATTATAAAATAGCTATAACTTTGTGATTCTGTGTAGACCAGCAGAGAAGGCTTTGCTGGCCCTGACGGCCCACCACTGCTTGAATGCCTGTCGTTTGAGACATCATCATCTAAAAAAAAAATTCCATACTTTCTCTAAAGCAATTCATCAGATTAAAAAAATTCATCTTTATTTTGTTGAATCAACTTTCTTCAATGCAGTGATTCTCAACTGGTGGGGACCCGTTTTCAGTGGGTCCTGGGCCTTTGCCTGAAAAAAACAAATCCTGTGCTTTTTTTTTGAAGGGGATTTTTTTATGCAGCGGAGTTATTCACACTCCCTAACAGTATTTGGCGTTAATGCCTTGTAATGCTAATACACACCGTATTTCACAGTATAGAAGAACACCCACAAAGTTTGTTTTCATGCTAATTGAGCGAAACGCAAGTACGACACCGACTACATGAGAGATGGATTTTCTTACGTTGAGGACAAAAGAGGATAAAAACCTCAGTGTGTTTTGTGCAGCGAGGTTCTGGCACCAGAAAGAATGAACACAACTCAGTTATTATGAACTCAGAATGCTATTTTATCACACGCCCGCCCTAACTTGTGATATTTTTTTGTTAGCTTACCCAAACCCGCCCGACCCACTGGCATCACTATTACACAGCCAGCACTAGAATCTAGTTCTACAAATAGCATTTTACTGATGATATTAGTGTTGCCTATTCTTTTATTGGCAGAAATAGCTTTGAAGCACAAAAAAACTCATGCAAAAAAAGTTGAATTTGAATAAAAACAAGAATAATATAAACAAGTCTGTATAATAAACAAGCGTATACCGTCATATTACTTTTGACTCACCCATGTTTTACTTTGGTAAAGACTGAAAGGGTCAAAAGTAACAATGCCCATCCGTTTAAAATCAAATTACACCAAAGTCGTTCCACATTTGTACAAAATAACAGCAGGTATTGATCGAACATGCATGTGGTTGATCACAACAACAACGTGTTTCTGTCTGTAACATTACCTTTTAAAACGTTTATCTGAAAAGTGTTACTTCAGTATCGGCTCTGATATATGTAGTCTATCTACCGACTGCATTTACAACTTTAGAATTGCATGTAGTAGGAACTTCTTTCGTGACAAGTATCTCACGTTGTATACACAATGACTGCTGAAGTAGTGTGCTGTAGAGCTGCAACGATTAATCGCTTAATCAATTAGTTGTCAACTATTAAATCAATCGCCAACTATTTTGATTATCAATTTGTCTGTTTGAATAATCTTTAAAGAAATTAAAGTCAAACTTCTCTGATTCCAACTTTGTGAATGTTAATATTTTAGTTTCTTTACTCCTCTATGACAGTAAACTGAATATCTTTGAGTAGTGGACAAAAAAAAAAAGACATCTTGGGCTTTAGGAAACACTGATTAGGATTTTGTGACATTTTATAGACCAAACAATTAATCAACAAAATAATCAACTGATTGATTGACAAAGAATAATTGTTACTATCAGACACACAGTGACCTGCTGTTCACATCCCATGTCCTACCAACAGTCCGCAGTGGTTTCTTTGGTTTTATCTTCCAATAATGTTGCTGTTTTTCCCAATGCAGTATGACTTTCATTTCAGCTAAAAGCTTGAATACTTCTCCCACCGCTGCTATTTCAAAACTGTTGATCCTGACTATGAGTTTGTCATTTTCATAACTTTGATTAGAACCCATGAGTCTTGGACGTATTAGTGACTATCTTGCCACTTTAGATAATAATAATAATGTCATACAACTCGTAAAATCTATTAATCTTCTGATTTTACTGTGGTAGCAAACAACCGTCTTTCCTTAAATGTCCGAATGTGTTGATGGACCTCGACGTACTTCGCAGCATGTGCAGCTTTTTTTTTTCTTTCTTTTTTGAGCGCTTCTGATGAACCCTTTTCAATGAAAACATATGGATGTTCACAAGTGATTAAGAGGTGTTTTTTGTGTTGAGCAGACACTTGAGTGTGAGATTGGCCATCCAGAAGGAGCTGGAGGAGCGCTATCAAGGCATAATGGAGGCGGGTGAAATTATTTCTGTTTTCTCTGGGATTCATCAAGTGCCAAATTGCAGCCATTATTCTGTGTGGGCTTGAAAAAGCTGCATCCAGCTGTTCAATTCTGCCTGGCAGGCCATCCCAGGTGGAGGAGAGGTTTGTGTGTATCTCACACTCTCTCACACACACACACACACACACACACACACACACACACACACACACACACACACACACACACACACAGGTGCACAATACACACCACTGCTCCACTAAACTCAGTGCTGTGTCTTTGTCATTATCTCAGCCGTCTGTCTCTAATCATCCCTGTAATCCTCATTAACATTTACACACTCGTAGTCCTGCTTTTTCTTACTTGACAAGTAAAAAAATATTTATGATCCGTTAGTTTAGCATTGCAACGCCCTCACAAAAGCTGAATGACACTTCGTCTCGCACCCACCTCCTTGCTACATTATGCTATTTATTTTATTTCTCACCCACACAAATAGCTACAGCAACACGCACACACACGCACACACACACACACACACACACACACACACACACACACACACACACACACACACACACACACACACACACACACACACACACACACACACACACACACACACACACACAGGGATGGGCTTTGCGCTGAGTGTGTGCATGTGTGTGCTGTGTGCCTCATTACTCTTAGTGAGAGGGTTGACAGTGGGGGAGGAGTGTTGCTGTCAGTATCTCACCTGCAGGCAGTGGACACAGGGAGGCTGAGTAATTACATGGGAGCGAGGTTTGTTCGATCCGGGTGCGACTCCACTGCATGGCTGCCAGTTTGTCCGTTAACTGACAAGAGGCCAGTGCAGACAAAAAACACACTCAGGTTTGACTGATAAATGGTTTTACAGATGTATGGGGCTGACACTGGCCAGGTATTAACACAATGAAATGTCATGAGAGTGGCTGGCAGCCCTTAGAGGCCGCTTTGTTCATTACACCCACGATAGGACAGTGTTAAGCAGACCAATAACAGAGTCTAAGTTAAAGAACGGCTATAATTGGTGTTTTTCACGGTGTGGGGATAAAACTGAAAAGTCGGTCATGAGGATGCGCTAGAGGGATTTCAAATAAACAGGGTTCATCCTCTTTCATTTTGCTCAGCAAATTTGAACGGTTAGTTGTTGAAATCTGCTGTATACAAGGGGAACTATCGGCCCCATCGCTGGAACTAAAGAAACAGTCTGGAAGAAAGACATAAGAGCCATGCTCTGGAATCACGACTATCCATAGCAAATTTATAAAAAAATGTGGCCATTAGTTTTTAAGTACCTTGTCATGTGATCGTAGTGGTCTTGGGTAAATTTACCCTGCGTTAAGCCTCACCAGAGACTGTTACTCCGTCAAACTGTCGGAGCAACCATGCACTAACTGCCCTTACTGCATAAATATCACATCTTTGAAAAAATGAAAAAGCTATTTCAGAGAAAAGCAGAGAGAAGGGTCTACAATATGCCTTTGAAGGATATATCCAGGATGTCAAACCGTTTCAAGAGTGAAAACAGACTGAAAAGATAAAGATAGAAGCTAGAAGAAGTAAAGCCGGGTAAGTCTTTATTCACTGTTACAATCTTAACAAGAAGATCTGAAATGATTGCAAGAGAGTCTATGGAGCAGAGCTGCATAGTTGTCGGAGCCTGGTCAATGTCATGCTTTGATTGGCCAGGGGAGTCAACAACATCTTTAGGGATCATCCTCTTGGGACCATGAACATACACAGCACATTGTGTGGTATATAAATAATGGTATGAACTGAATTTCCCGCAACAAGTAATGTCATCTACAGGTACAGTTTGGCCATCTATTTCAATGATATTCAGTCACTATAATCTCTGTAATCATTCTTTGGGATACCTTGTCATGGAACGTATTAGTCACGGGTACATTTTGGCCTGAATGTGGTGGTGGACACAATAACAATAATCGTTAGGGGTTATCCTGAAGGGACCATGAACATACGCAGCAAGTCTCATAGTAATCTGGCCAATGACAATATCTTGCTTCGAACCAAAGTATTGGATGGACAGATGGATCAACTTTACTACTCTTAGGCACCATAGAAAAGAAAAAGAAGACAACCAGCTCTTCATGGTGACTTTTATTTTATTAAAACAAATTGAAATGTACAAAAAGATGTCAGGAATATGGGACACACTATCTGATGAGCCGCTGCTGCAAGCTACCATCATCAAACATAATGTAGCTATGCTGTCCCTGCCTGTTCCAGTAAGCAATTATTTTTGGATGGTGTAAGTCCAATGAGTACAGGGTTGAACTTAAAGAGTAATAATGGCCAGTTTGGTGTCCTATTGCCTTGATTTTCAGTCACTATAATCTCTGTAATTAGCCGTCAGAGTCATTGATCTCCAAACCTATCAGACCTAGTCATGAAAAGACAGAGATAAGAATGGAGGTGTGTGGAGCATGTGGTGAAGAGGCAGCACTGTTGAATGCCAAGCAACTGTTTGTGTGTTGGTGCAGCTAGTGGTCCAGAACAATAGCAGTCCAACTAACCACATTACAGTGATTAGCGATGTCTTCCTGCTCTCAGATAAACCCTTGTTTCCCTCTGACTTATCCATGCTCCCTATGTGGCTTGATTAGCCCTGGGAAACGTGCCAGGGGATTGGCCTAAGCAGCATAATGAGCTTTTCATCAACCTGCTTTTTCTTCTCCATGCCATCCTCTATTTGCGCTCACCCTCAGCTAAACCTCACCTCAAGGATCCAAGGATTCAAGGATTCAAGGATCATTTATTTTCATTATACAACACAGGGATGCACAATGAAATTCAGTTGTAGATCTGCAACACAAGACAAACATGACAAACAAAACAAAATAAAGTGCTACATTCCTGTAGTGCATTCCTTAAATTTGCATTAGGAGGAATGTAAAGAACAACAATTTTCTGGGCAGATAATATGGCCGACATCTTAACATTACATATTTAACAACAGAAAAACATCACCTTTGACTGTGTTTGAGCACCAAGTATCATTGATGTAAACACAGAGTCCACCTCCTTTAGTCCCACCGGAGTCCTGCGCTCTGTGCTGCTGTCCGCCCCTTCAAGTGCAGCTTGGTCTGGGATACCACAATGGAGTCAGGTCTCTATAAAGATGTGGGCTCAACATTCACCGATCCAACATTCGTCGCCTGAAGTCTTATTCCATCCATCTTTCTGCGACCGGACAACAGACAGTTGATATGAAGCTCTATCGTAAGTTCAGTCAGGAAGACAATGCTCTTGCATGTCAACAAAAAAAATACATGGTTAGCCTATCATCTTGCTGCTGTCTCTTTTAAATATGATTGTCTCTCTAACTTCAGTACGTTCTTGCTGCTGTTACGCAACCCTCCGTGACATTCAGGTTGCTGCTACACGCGCTCTCCATCAGCCCGGTGTCTCTGTGTTTTCATTACGATACGACACGATTGGCAAACGTCCACATTACCTTTTTCCAGTCTCGTTTTTTGGGAGCAAGCCGACGTCCAGTTCATCAGCAGAAGAGAAACCATGTTCTTCCTCTCGTTTACCCTGCTGGGAATCTCACCGGTTACTCCAGGTCACTCTGATCAGCACCATGCAGTGTCTCCTCGTGGCTGCGGCTTCATGCGCTCTGCATTTATTCCACTTCAAGCTGCTCAACAATCACGGTAAAGACATTAATCAGCGTGTCACACTCAGACTGTCCTCTCAATCAGATGAATATGGTCAGACTGCTGTCAATAGTTTTAGGTGCTGTCCAAACCGTAACATTGTTTCATTCTCTTGGTGTCCCCTGTTCAATGGGCGAACTATTACCGTAAATTCTGTAAAAGCGGCGGGCCTCAATTAACCTACCTCTACTACAAGGGTATCCTTAAGGTTCGTTTGAAGCAGGAATATTAGAGAAACATGCTGTCAGGATGTATTTAACCTCTCTGTTTCCCCTAAAGGGTATTAGAATAGCGTGTTTGCTGTGTTACAGGCTCACTGAGGTGAAACTTGAACAAATTGCACCACAATAAGCGTGTTCAGTTAGCATAACGGCAACTCTCTTCCATTGTGTACCGGTGTATTCTTGCAACTCGTGTCCATCGGTGAGCTTTTGAAGGATGTCACGGTCAGTAGTTCTCAGACTCTGGCCTCCCTCTACTCCAGATTTGATATAATCTGCATCGTGTGAGATGCCTCACCAAAAGCTCTCATGTCTGGGGCAAGCAACGGAAACATAAAGGTCTCTCACGAGTAAATCAGTCGTCACAATTCCTCAATGTGAACGTTCCTCTTCACGATTCATTCGATAGCATCATGCAGTTAGCTTCCACACAAGTCTTCATCGCAACCTTTCACATGTTAGTGAAAGGGCTCGCTCTGTAAATGTGCTTTGCTTAGATTCTATGTACATATACGTATAACTGGTGGTGGAGTTTTTGCTTCACAGCTACGTCGCTGGTCATCGTCCTCTTCAATAACATTTGTTTTTCTGGTCATAGCTGAACTCAACATTACATTCACGTCTGGTCACAATAATTCAGATCACCAAAGTTTACAAAAAAAAATGCTATACTTTGGCTAGGTACTGATTCTTAGTCACTTAGTGTGTGGCTGGTATTGGTTTCAACTTGTGCGAAATCATGGACATTTTTTTCCTGTTGGCAACTTCTGTAGCAGAACTACCACAGAAGTGATCTTTAGTACTTTGTCAGTTGGTTGTCTGCCTGTCTGTCTGTGGTCAGATTTGTCACAGTAATAGTGTCACAATAGATTCAGTCACAAATCGTTTCAGGTGTATCATAGGATCGTAGCCCTGGTTCAAATTGAATCAGGGCCCTTGGCTGAATGTCATCCCCTCTTTCTCTCCTCTTCCCTCCCTTAAAGAGCATGGCCGTCAGGAGTAGGTGGGTAAGAAGTGGTGAATGGTCATTAGTAGTGATGTAACGGATCACGGTTCTGCACACTTTTTTTTTGTTTAATCATCATAGTGTGTAATAAAGTTGTACTGCTGCTGTTCCTTTTCAAGTAACAAGTCCCCGAAAATCAACGCAGAGTATCAATGAACAGATATAAAGCAGTAGTGTGTTCACGGAACGGAGCGAGTTAAAAACATAACGATGAAAGTCATGGCGAGCGGAGGAACTTCAGAAGTCCCCGGCGTCATTCAAGTGGCAAGTTTGGGAGCATTTTGTCTTCCCCGTAACTTATAATGACGGGTTGAGGGTGGTGGACAAAACCGTTAAGGTATGTAGGCGTTGTTTAAAGAGAAAGACATGCAACAACGGCAATACATTGGGCGCCACCATCCCAGTCTGTCAGCAACGGGGGCCAAGGCACAACAACAAGGTATCATCGCGGCATTTAAGAAAGCGTTTGTGGCAGAATCAGACCGGGCTGAAGCTATTACAACATCTATTGGGGTCTTTATTGCTGCAGACATGAGGCCATACTCAACAAAGGATTTCAAAATATGGTTAAAGTGCTCTGCTTTCTCTTTTCTTCACTTTTTTGATGCTGTAGACACTGGCTGGTTTTTTCTTTCAATATTGATCAAAGGAAGAGGGTATCAACATACCTCATGTTGCACTTAAACCTAACAGAATTTAGTATTCTTGAACATTTTATTTTTAATATTTTTATTTAATTTTGTTTGAAATTGGACAGCTTAAATATTTTAGTTTTTATGTAAGACTATAGCCCAAAGTAAGTGTTCTCGAAGTTCTTTAATTAATAAATGGATCCGAACCAAACCCTAGGTTTTGTGATCCGTTGCACCCCTCATCATTAGCCCAGCTTACTTTACACCCCGACCTGTTTTGGCATTGTGGCGGCGCGATTCCATCACAAGATGGCCTCCTGTTGATGTATTCTACTTATTCATTCATTTGTTTATTATTCATTGCGTTCTTCTAGATAACTACTATTTATAGCTTTCTACCAATTCCTCCAATCTGTCGTACTCTGGTAAGTGGGTCACTGTATCATAGTCTATTGCATTTCAACCTATCTTAACCCCAGTCATTGCATCATAGTCCTCGTGACCTCACATGCTGGTAACTTTATTCTGTAAGGTGGTATCGCATTTAGCGCAGCAGCAGCAGCAGCACTTGATGATCTGTCAAATAGAATGGCATTTGTTGCAGCAGCACGGGGGATCTGTTAGTGGAATCACATACGTTGCAGTAGCATCATTACGATCTGTTAGCGGAATCACATACGTTGCAGCAGCAGCAGCATTGGGTATCTGTTAGTGGAATCACATATGTTGCAGCAGCAGCAGCATTAGGATCTGTTAGTGGAATCACATACGTTGCAGCAGCAGCATCAGGATCTGTTAGTGGAATCACATACGTTGCAGCAGCAGCATCAGGATTTGTTAGTGGAATTGCATACGTTGCAGCAGCAGCAGCATCAGGATCTGTTAGTGGAATCGCATACATTGCAGTAGCAGCATTAGGATCTGTTAGAGGAATCACATACGTTGCAGCAACATCAGGATCTGTTAGTGGAATCACATACGTTGCAGCAGCAGCATTAGGATCTGTTAGTGGAATCACATACGTTGCAGCAGCAGCATTGGGGATCTGTTAGTGGAATCACATACGTTGCAGTAGCAGCATTAGGATCTGTTAGAGGAATCACATACGTTGCAGCAGCAGCAGCATTAGGATCTGTTAGAGGAATCACATATGTTGCAGCAGCAGCATTAAGATCTGTTAGCAGAATCACATACGTTGCAGCAGCAGCATTAGGATCCGTTAGAGGAATTGCATTTATTACAGCAGCAGCAGCATTCCGTTTTGACCTGCTCTATAGAATAAGTATAGATAAATTGTTTGTTCAGGCTCTGCCCATACTTCTTTAAGTGTGCCTTAAATCCCTCGTAAGTCATGTTTTAACTGGTGTTGGAGTTTTTGCGACTGCTACTATTTTAATTTTGTTGCCTGCTGTCATAATCTGCTATTATTGCACCGTTAAGCATCTTAAGTAAATTTTGCCATTTACTTAAAACCATTGTATTTTGCTAATAGCTACTTAGGTTTATTCTGCAATTGTTCCATTTCCATCATATTTTACTAATTGCCCATATTAATTGTCTTCTGATGTTCGGTGTCATATCAATCATATCGGGCTAGTGGTGTTATATCGTTATATCTGCTAAGTAGCGCCATATCCATTCTATTTTTACAAGTGGTTCAGATTCTCGTATTCTCATAGGCTATCTGCTACATTTTCATTGCTTCTGTAATTACTCTTTTCTAATAAGTGACATTAATAAGTGACATCATGTACATCGTGTATCGAAGTAGTATCGGATCCATTGCATTGCTAATTCTTAGGTCACTGCTTACCTCTTTCTGTTAAATCCATTCAATGTTTTATGAGTGATGTATGATTCATTAGAAGGGGCAAGTAATGGAGACTCCCTGCTTGGCAAAATCTATAAAATGTCATGACGGTCAGTCCAGCACACGAGCCACATAGTCTTAGCTCAAACTGTTCCTATTCAGGTCACTGCTGACCATTAGCTATTGCTGGCTAGAGCCTAGACATTGCAAGCCGGACATTGCTGTTCTCAAGCCATTGCTACCTAAGATTAAAAAAAAGTCGATCTTGCAGATGCTCTGGTCAGTGCTGACCTAGTCATTGCTTTTGTTCGTGTCTACTCATTCATGGTAAATCGCTCATTCTAATCACTTAACCTCAAGCTTCTGTCATGCTCCTTAGCAGCTTATGCTATAATCGATCATTTGTGACTCATTTCATTACTGCTTGGTAAGTAAATATTTTGGGGGAAATATTAGGCTGTGGTTTAATCCCCCAAAAGGACAAAAAATAATGTTGTTGCTGCTCAGGGCAGACGGCCCTCCATTACAAATCTCCCTGAAGAGTCCAAGCACCAAAGACTCTGCCAAGACGTTATCATCACATATCATCTGTTTATAATAAACTATTATCTTTTCTTTTCCGACTTGTCTCTCCTGATGGAAATGGCAATGGGAGGTGCATGTACTCTATATGCTGCTGCCGTCATGGTTTTCTGTGGTTGTGCTGACCTCCCTTTAAATGCATTACATCTTAGAAACCTCATCATATCAAATTTATCTTAAATCCTAGCCGTTAAGTTGTGTTTCAGACCAGTACCATAGCTACCATTAAAGACAATTAGGCTATGTATATTAAAATTGCTTTATGGATATTTGGGGGTTTTACTGAACTGGACTTCTATGCAATTAAAATGTCAACCTGCTAAATGTATCAACGTTAAATAAAAGGAAATTTATTTAATTCATGTAAAACAAAAACTTAGCAAATTTAGAATGGTTATATTGGATAATTCAGATGTGTTCAACTTCATTTAAAATTTTAAATGGCTGCAGATTCATTCAGACCACGAACCCTCAACCTACCATTGTTTGTTAGTGCTTTGGTTAGGCGTTAATAGGAGATACGGTCTGATGGTGTCAACGTTAGACACTTTCTATATCCAACACCCAAAAGAGTGTACTGGCCATCTTTCTCTGTTAGACAGTTTGGAATTTAATTTTTGAAGTTTCCGTTGTGACCTCTTGTGTGTCAACCACCATCATTTAATTTGGGTTGATGGGGGAAAGCCACAGCGTCTTATTTAGTGGTAATGGGGCTCAGCCACATGATATAATTTGATGACAGTGTCATGCAGTTGCGGGCCATCAGACTTGGACACATTAGTGTTACTCTATAATATCTCTACACTATGAGGCTGTGCTGGCAGAACCTTAGTGACAGACACATACACTGACGTGGAGGATACTATTTTAATTCTGTGTGATGTGATATAAATAGCCAAAGAGCTGACACAGGCAGAGATTCACCTCTGGCAGTCACAACTGTGTAGCTAGCCAAATAGGATGGAGCACAGAACACGCACATAAAAAGAGAAAGAGAGGAGTAAAACAAACGGGTGATTTGGATGGCCACAGTAAATTGCAAAATATCCCATTGCCATGGAGAGGAAATCTAAAATGTATTTATTTAGTAGAAAAATATATTTTATCCTGCCCACACGTCAGTGGGAGGAAATATGTTAGCATTTTGTTAATTAATATGGCTATATTTTGCCAATAAAGACTTGCAGTAGGACTGAAGGGCATCCCTGCATACCTTAACAAACACTTTGGTTCATGAAAAGACAAAACAACATTTGCTGGATTTCCATGAAATTCTCTTTGGATATTCTTGATCTCTCATTTGCCAAAAGTTCCCATATGGTACTCAAGACACAAATCTAATTTTTACATTGCAATTATTTTTTGTAAGCAGTAATGCAACTCTTTCTTCAAAGGAACAATGAGTAATTAGTTATTAGCAGAATATAATGGATTCCAATATTCAAAACTTTGTTTTCATTAGTGTATAATCACCTGAAACTAATCGTTATGTCTTAATTGGCTCAGAAAAAGTCATTTATATTTATAGAGGAGGCCGTCCATGGAGTCCGCATTGTTGTACCGCCATGTTTCTACAGCAGCCCAGAGCGAGCAAATCAAACACTGGCTTTTTTTTTTTTTTTTACAAACAAGCTAAAACAAAAGCTGTATTCTAGAGATTTAGTTTAGTTTGTTCTTGTAAACTTCTCTGGTAGCTGAGACAAAGCAGCCCCTCCTCCCTCTACCACAGGACCTACAGGAAGTGAATCAGCAAAGGGAGGACAGAGGAGAGGAGGAATGATGTTTGTGTTCTTCACTCTTCTTACAAACTTCACTTAGGAATGTTATTTATTTCATTGACATTTGTTTCCAGTTATTATTAATGACTTTATAGAGAGACTTTGCAGTTCTAAACATTAATGTTGCCGCTTTAGAAATAATATTTAGTGATATCAACATTTTTAATACATTATTAACCTTTTCTGAATTTATTTGTTTTTAAAATTCTATTTCTGTTCTTAAAAAAAAAAAAAGATTTAGTAAAGAAAAAGAATCAAGTATCGATAAGAGTAGTAGGGAGGCGTGAGCGGAGTTGGTTGCAATCTGCATCATACCAAAAGATGCCACTAAATCTTACACAGTTATTTGAAAAACAATGAATTGGCCAATTGATACGTTTTGGTAAGAATGCTCAAAATTCCATGGAGATGAACCCTTCTGATTTTTGACTCTTGACCTTCTTCTCTAATGCCATGGATAAAGGTAAAACGATGTTCTTTAACCACAAGGCATTTTGGAAACCTTTCAACCTTCATTCTCTTTATCATTCATGGTCCAGAAAGGATTAACTAATGTTTAAAGTGACTACCGTAACTATTTAGATAGGAGCAATAGGATGAACCCTTTCCACCATCAGGACAAACTGTTTGGTTTATGGAGCACCTTTATACTCCCAAGGAGACCAACTCTTCTGATTATTTGACCGCATGAGCTTTCCTCCGTGCCACCATCAGTGCAATGTGCACATTCTCCATTAAGAGCACAACTCTCAGTACAGTATTTCTCGTACTAGCACTAACACTTTAGTGATGTGGTGTGTCATGAATACTGTATTGCAACCTCCAGGGGGTTCAGACTTATAATCTTGTTTTGGATTGGATTCAATTAGTTTAGTTGAGAGTGAGAAACAGAGAGACAGATGGAAATATATATGCTGTGGGACGTGAAGTATTCCAGCAAACACCATTCAAAAATTCTCATAAATAGCAGCACTTTAACCGCAGTCATCATTGTATTATTCATCAGGTCTTGGAGGCAGCGGCTCACTGGTAGACGCAAACACAGTCATCCTCGGTCTAATGAGGCCCTGAGGAGGCCACTGAAGTCAAAACACAGCCAGAGCCCAGCAAGTGAGCTTTCTTTTTTTCACGGTCGAAGGAGACACACTAACCTGTTCATAAATTATCCTCTAGTAGTAAAACTAAAAAGGAAGAGACACACTCTCCCGTCTGAATGAGAGGTTAAATTAAAGTCATCGTATAAAATATCTACCGGCACTGTGTCACAGCAGTGCCACTCTTCCTCGCATATTCTCACCATTCACTGATAGCCCATCAGATCGGTTAACTGAGATGAGAGGTTGACGTTTCCATCATATGTATGCATTATATCGGTGCAGTTTCTTGTTTGCTTAGTTTTCTGCTGGGTTCTGTTAAGGAGAAGAGGGTGGCATTGGCTGCCAAAGGGCTTATTTAAAAATTCTGTGTCTGCTACGTTATAATCTGGCATGTCCCATATGAGTCGTGAAAGTGAGTGTGAGAAGGGCCCCTGGCAGCCTTATTTGATCAATCTTCATATGAACATTCTGCAGTTTGGGTTTTTGTAGTGCTATAGGGTGGAGGATTAAATGTTCATTCATAAACATTCTTCCACTCCCAGAATTGAAGATGCAAGACTAGAGTACACTGGATGCACATCTGCATCAGATGCTGTAGTTTAGAGGAGTCAAGAAAAGCTGGCTGTCAGGAATTGATTAGCTGCACCTTAGTCCTCCATAAGCTCTGGCAAGTTGAATCCTAATGTTTGAATGCATTACTCTCTCATGGAAACAGTGCAGTCGAAGACCAACTGGTTTCCACTTGTTTCCTGAAAAAAGAATGGCGATCTCCATAGCAATGATGAAAATGACAAATGTTAAGTATGCATAGCTACTGGCAGTAATACCACTCTATAGCATTTCTCCCACATCATTGTTTATCAGACAATAAAGGCATAAACAGCAGCCATGCTCATTGCATTCATGTTATTTGCCTTTGTTATTTTGTCTGACAATTAATAGTGCATTTCAGGTGTATGAAGTCTTATTTAGTGGGGGTTGTTTTTATTTCAGGGGAGGTGGCCCACATCGAGCACCATGGGGACCCTGCCACAGTATTTTTACATAGTCCTGGAGACTTCTGTCTTTCCGTGTTGAGACGTTATTCCTAAAACTAGGCCAAAACCAGCCCTATCTCTAAACAGGACGTTGACTGGTTTTAAATGTCGAGCTGAGCCTCAGTTAGCCTACAAACACCACAGGGAGTGACATGATCAAATGGGTTGGAGTCAGCTTTGCTAAATGCCCATCTGCTATTAAATATATTTGTGTAAATTTAACTGCAGCTGCAGAGAGCGACCAGGCTTATCGAGTGTTCACGTATTAACTGGGTCACAGCGGCCAATACGGAGCGGTCAGGGATCTCTGCAGGGAGCTTCAGTGGGTCAAATTTATCAAATTGTGCCTTTGACCTTCATCAACGGACAGAGGCGTTTCCTTGTCATGTGATTACTGAGAGCTCGGTCCTGTCATCATTAACACCAGCAAGAACTTTGTACACAAGTTCCTGTTCAGTAGTGAACACACCCGGGTGCATTGTGTACAGAATGCTCGAGGTATGTGTGAATGTGTGCAGAGTGAGAAAAGCACAGCAGATCTATGACAACTGCATCTATAAAAGAAATATTAACAGGAACAATATGTGCAAAAAAAAAAGAAGAGGAAGAAATGAGCAAAGTGTTTCCATCAGTGACAAAGCTGTCAGGCAGCATTTCTCTTCCTCAGGCACAAATGCTCATTCACTTTTATCACCTGAACACACAATTCAGTGTATAATTAGGATACAGATGGTCCTCAAATTATTGGCAAAAATAGTGTCTTAAAGGGATAGTTCTGAAGTGGGGTTGTATGAAGTGCTTATGCATAGTCAGCGTATTGCTTACAGTAGATGGTGGTTGAAATGCCCCCAGTCTGAACAAACCGACAGGAGTCCCTGCAGGGGAGCAAAGCAACATACTGCTGTGGACGGGGGCAGCAGCAAAAACGCCTTTTAACCACCTAAAAGACAGACAAACCTAAAAAATCTGTTCCAGTTACACTGAAGCTGTCGAAGCTATGCTCTCACTAAAATCCATTAAAAACAACTGTAATTTTGTCGTCTGCTGTCTCAATTGCTTAGTTGCTTCTGTTATTGTGAGACTTTGGTTACTTCAAATTCATACAAGTCACACAATTGTGTGTGTAGGTATGCCATGTAGCTCCCAAATCTTACCATATAGCACAGGTTGAGTGTCGGTGGTCTTTGCTTCATGTCTTTGTACGCTCTCTCTCTTTGACCAGAATTAGCAACCTAGACATTTCGGTCTGGGCTCCGGCTGAGAACAACTCTGCATTTCTTTAATAGTGGATGAGATCCGGCTTATTCAGCTGCTAGGCTTACTCCTCTTCTCCATCCGTTCTCTTTTAGTGCCACTACACAACTGCTGCTCCTTCCTCCACACAATCCACCATTTCCCAAAACCCACTGGCCTTCCTCTGCCACCTCTGGCTTGTCAGGTTCATACAGACTCTATGTGGACTTGCTGCCTCATAACTGTGTTGACAGCAAATGCAATAACAATGATGAACAGTTTGGTTTGCTGGATTTCTGATTTCTGTCATTCAATATGCTACAGACTTATACTTTTTCTACATATTATGATATAGATAGGAAACAGGAAGGAAGGGGTAGAAGGTCATCGTTGACCTCGGAAGCAGTATTTTGACAAATTATCTTGAATCAAGATCCAATTACTAGCTTTCACAACAATCAACACAAAGTGTAACTGCATGGAGCCGGTGGATTAAAATGAGAGCGTTGTGAGGCGTGCGAGTGAAAAACGCATCTGACCCGCTGGAGGTCTAGATGGGGGGCAGTTGTGGTTCGTTATCATTCAGTCAAACATTACAGCAGACAATCCTGGCAAACATCTGCACTTTTCTAGTTCTTCACATTATGGAAAAGGAGCCACAGTGAAATCCTTTTTTACTAATCTAATGGCCATGCCTCCATTCCCAGACACTGCTGGTATAAATATGCATGGATGGATTACAGATTATTAAATGTTGCTTATAAAAACCTGTTCAGAAGACTTTAAGAGGATTTGAGGACCAGGTAATGTGCACTTCTGCTCCCTATTTACAAGCGTCTTTGGTCTGCTTTACAGCTCTGATGAAAGGTGTGCAATCATTTGAATTACTCATAAACTGACAGCCTACTTACAAATAGTCCGCAATCCTTGCCAGCATGGATATTTTTAGGATGGCTCTCATTTTATCCTGTTTAACCCATTCCCTACTCAGCAGTATGTTTGGCTATCCTGATTACGACATGTCACAATACCTTTTAAGAGATGTGAAGGTTGCTCTGGCTCCATTAACAAGGCATTTGATGACATAATTAACACTCACAGATCATTTTATAATTGATTATTGTTGTTATTATTATTATTTGAGGTATTCACATAATGAAAGTCCGGACAAATATCTAAGCAAAATTTCTCAACCAGTCAGCACCACCCAACCTTTTACAGTTCTGACAGTTTACACAATTTAATTTCAGATTATGTCTATACTGTGGACTTAAGGGTGCTAAGTGTATCATTTTATTATAATATAATATATATATATATATATATATATATATATATATATATATATATATATATATATATATATATATATATATATATATATAATATTTGTTTTGAGACATCAATGTAATGGTTCTATGGAAGGCTAGCGAGGAAACAAATGTGATTATTATTTTTGACAGATTGCATATAACTTGTTTTGAGATCACAAAATAACACAATGACAAGCCCAGTCAGGTAAAACTATGCCAAAGGCACATGTGCTTACATTCCAGCTTTATGGTCCTCATTGGCTCGTGCCAGAGAGCCAACATTGTGTCTGCACACTCTGCCAGGCCTTCCTGCCTATTAAACTTCACTACACTGTGTCGGATTGCTGAGCTGTGTGTGTGTGTGTGTGTGTGTGTGTGTGTGTGTGTGTGTGTGTGTGTGTGTGTGTGTGTGTGTGTGTGTGTGTGTGTGTGTGTGTGTGTGTGTGTCTCACTTGCATTCCTAAATGCGTCTGTTTCGCACCACTGGTCAGCAAAATTAAATGGTCCACATGCTGCACTGACACATTGACACACACACACACTCACACAATAACAAATCTATCACACATCGGTTAACTGTTTCTCTTGTCTCTTTTTGTCACACACACACACACACACACACACACACACACACACACACACACACACACACACACACACACACACACACACACACACACACACACACACACACACACACACACACACACAGGCATCATTATGGGCCTGTTGCTGTCTTGCCATTGATAACCTCGCTGCAACAGGAAATTAATCTTTCCACTTCATCATTTACTGCCAGTGCATTAAACAAAATGTCACAGGCTGACACGTTCTCCACCTCCTCAATAGCTGTAATTTGCTTGCCACTTGAGGGGCTAATGGCAGGCAAACATGGCAGTTGGAATTGGTAAGTGTTGGTGTATGGCTTGCACTGAACAAAAAGGGCAACAGGTCGTGCTGAAGCGTTTTCGCCTGAATGTGTTGCCATCAGATAACGCTCAGAACAAGAGGAGAAGGCACAGCTCAGTATTTTTTTTTACGCTGCATAAACTGTTAACTGTCTTCCTATCTGTGATGCACTTGAGATGACTGCTATAAAATCATAATGTGATTAGTCTCTTCATTTGGCTGTCCTTCACATAGTTAACATTGTAGATACACACAGAGCAGCACTACAAGACGAGCAAATAAATAAAACAGCTGACAAAATCCCAAGCAAATTTGATATTTTCACAAGACTTTTTATATTTCTATTGACCTATAGTGATGCCTGCAATGACAGCTTTCTTTTTGATGACATATCTTGCCACCATCAACAGACTATATAACAGGTTACTGGCTCAGTAATCCTTACAGTCATAAAGACGGAGTGCTGCATCTCTAGAGAGGCAGCTTTGGAACCAGTAATTACTTTTTGAGCAGAAAAACGTGACTATGCAAAGTGTAGTTTGGTCACAACTTGGCGATTTAGGCTACGCATGGCTGCACTCCTCCAGTAAACATTAGCATAGGGAAGGGTTGAAAAGTTGCCTTGAACATCTAACCATCTAAAATAGAAAAATGGAGAGGTCTTCCAAAATGTATTCCAATTGGGCAAGTTTTAATAGTTCTTTCATGTCAGCTAGTATTGGTCATGTTTCATGCTGTCTGGAGAGAAGGACAATACAAATATATATCCGAGAAGACACCGGGAGTGTATACAGCTGATCAGACATGTAAGATAAATGTTGGCTACATCAGAACTGATTCTATCTATATATCGCATCTACTGCATTAACAATTTTTCGCCAAAGGCAGAAACCACCTCGAGCATAACAACCCTTTTTGCACAATTCAGGAAATTTTACTTTTCAGGATGTGCCAAAAAAAATACATGGTTCCCTAATTATGCACTGATGAAGATATAAGCCAAAAGTCACTCAGTCATGGTGGGACACAATGCGTTCATTATGGCATAAAACACCATTTTTGATCTGATGGTGGTGAAGGTTTAACTACTTGGAAATTACTTTAGGTTAAGGTAACAAAATCATAAAAAACATGAATTTTTCCTCTGTCTGTATGATATGTTTGGTGGCAACTGGCTACTAGCCATTGAGTCCAGGGAGTAAAAAAGCCAGTAAAGGCAGAGGCAGTAAAGTAGTAAAGCAGTAAAGCAGCTTACAATGACCCAGTACGGGGCAGCTGGACATTAACCTTCAGATGTTGTCCCTGCAGGGTCACTGGCACTGCTGTGGTTATCTCTATTCTCACGGTTCTTTGGGACCAATAAATATATAGAGGGTTTGTTTTGCTTAACACCCACATGGACCCATACTTAATGTAAATTTTGTGTCATGCAAGTCTGATACAGTAATATCTATGGAGGATCCAAACTGACAATAGCTGCAGAAGCACTACAATAAATGTGTGTTTTTTCTCTTCGTATAATACATTTCATAATGCTGATGTCACTCAGTTATTGCTGCGGACAGTCACGCTCTAGATGATCCCCCCCACCACCGACATGGTAAACTTGTTCACAACAAAGACTAACATTTAATACTGTAGAATAGAGCGCTGCAGGGATGACATTATTTTTTTAGGCCAACCCAGAAGTTAGCATCGCACTGGTTCCCAATGGAATTTTTCCATTGGATTTTGAATGATTGCAGAAAATAAGCTCTTTGGCAAACAAACGTTCATGATACTTACGTTTTATTCAGCAAGGTAATCTTCCCAAATGAACACCACTGATTTTTTTAAGTGTAAATGCAATCGGCAGAAGTAAAACGCTAACGATAAGTCATAAGACAAACTACACCAAGATCACCACCATTAAGCTAAAGGCAGCCACCTTTTTTAAGACACGTAAAAGCTTCAGAAATCAGTAGAGGGGTATTAAGTGATGTATTATTCTTTTTTTTAAATGTTAAAATTCCTTCAGAGATTGTGTACCATTTATTTTACAAACTAGGCCTACATAACACAAATATTAACTTTCACCAAACTTTACTTTTTATAATAAATAAATGAGGCCTCCCTGAAGAAAAAGCACTTCTAAACAAGACATCAGTGTGTGAGCGTGTCAATGACAAGTACATTGTAATGTACTTGTCCCAATATCCCATATTTTATTCTCACTTACAATGGTGTTCCTTTTATTTATTTACTATTTTTCATTATTTATATTTATTTAGTTCTTTTCCACATTTTTATACAATTGGGTGTAATGAGCTTTGCTTACCAAATTCATGTCACAATGGAGTGACCAAAAATCTGTTTCCGACACTAAATAGTGTTACTATCAAAACTATTCAGAGATGTCAGAGATGTATTTTGGCCCTAAACCATTCAGTGCTTTATAAACCAACAGCAGGGTTTTAAAGTCAATTCTTTGTTGGACAGGAAGCCAGTGCAAAGACCTCAGAACTGGAGTAATGTGATCCACTTTCTTGGTCTTAGTGAGGACTCGAGCTGCAGCGTTCTGAATCAGCTGCAGCTTTCTGATTGACTTTTTACAGAGACCTGTGAACACACCATTACAGTAGTCGAGTCAGTAGTCGAGTCTACTGAAGATAAATGCATGGACACGTTTTTCCTCTAATCCTTGATATGTTCTTCAGGTGATAGTAGGCTGATTTTGTGATTGTCTTGATATGGCTGTTCAGCTTGAGCTCTGAATCCATAACTACACCTAGATTTCTGGCTTGGTTTGTGGTTTTTAACATCAGTGATTGAAGCTCAGCGCTGACTTTCAATCGTTCGTCCTTGGTACCAAAAACAACCAAGCACATCCAGTTGTTGATTTGTTCAATGCATTTACCCAGCCCCTGAATGGGATTATAGTCCCCTGGTGATATAGTTATGTAGAGTTGTGTGTCGTCTGCATAATTATGATAACACACTTTGTTGTTTTCCATAATCTGAGATAGTGGAAGCATGTAGAGGTTGAACAGAAGAGGCCCCAGTATTGAACCTTGGGGAACACCACATGTCATTTTCGTCAGCTCTGATGTGTAATTAGCTACAGACACAACGTATTCTCTGTCCTTCAAGTAGGATTCAAACCAGTTAAGTGCTGTGCCAGAGAGTCCCACCCAGATTTTTTGTCTTTCTAGTGGTATGTCATGGTCGACCGTGTCGAATGCAGCACTGAGATCCAGTAATACTGAGACTGAAATTCTGCCATTGTCTGTGTTTAAGTGGATGTCGTTGAAAAGCTTAACAAGAGCAGTTTCAGTACTGTGGTGCTGTCGAAAGCCTGACTGGAAGACATCCAAACAGTTATTTACGGCCAAGAAGTTGTTCAGTTGTTGAACGTTTTTTCAATTGAGGCCCGAAGCCACCAATGAGGCAAGGACCCAAAAGCGCAACTCACCAAAGTTCCAAAAAACACGCCTTTACTGTAGAAGTTCAGTACAGAAGAAGACAGTCAATTCAGGCAAACAAATCCCAAAACAGGGGTGAGGCAAAAGGAAAAAAGGGAAAAGCAGAGTCAAATCTAGGAAACGTAGATCACAAAGAGGAAATGCTGGAACGTTAGACACGGAGGTACTAGGACAAACTGGCACACACAAAAGGGAGCACACAGGCTAAATACTCTAGGGAGATTGGGAAAAGGTGAAGCTGATCAGGGCGGGGAAAGGCATTTGGCAGGAAACACACAAGGGAAGGAAATGAATTACCTGAAATGAGAGGGAGAAGTAAATGACAAAATAAAACAGGAAACCCCAAAATGACATGGCATATGAACATAAGGAAAACATAACTGAAGAAACTGGACGGTGTTACAATCTGACTTTCAGTCTTGTTTTTTTGTGTGCAAATAATTTCTTCCTTTAACTTTATTTACATTTTGGACAGTTTTTGTACCATTGGAAAGGTAAAGTGTAGCTGAATGTTATTTTAGAGGCTTTTCAATCCTATGATGAACAGTGTAGTGGGTAAAGGAACAAATTCGGGCAGTAAAATTGTTGCAAAATAAAGTCACAAAATAAAGTGTCTGTCTACAAGGATGCATATCAGTTGAATGACTCTAAATTGGTGTGAATTTGATTTTTGATTTTTTACTGACTGACATCAGTAGAATAGAATGGAATGTAAAAATTAGAGAAAGACAGAAAGAGACAGGATACATTTATGAGAAAGTGAGGAAGTCCAGTGAGGAGGGCAATATCAACTCACAGCAGGGTTGTCTGTATGTATGTATGTTAGGTAGTTAGGCTGTCACTGAAGAAATTGAGTAGTGAGATGTCAGGATGTTTTATTTCAGTGGGATGCAATAACCTCTAGTCTCCTTTTTACAGATCTATGTACATATTTACAAATCTCAATACCCTTGCTAATCTGAATGCAGATTTAGGGATTGTTTTACACATTTATAAATTGAAAAACAAGCTTTGTTACAACTAATGTATGTGTTTACTAGTCAAACTGAAAGTAAACACATACATTAGTATTAGGGGTGTAACAATACACATTCATATTGAACCATTCGGTACGAGGCTCACTGTTTGGTACACAGTACGAACCGAACCATACGTTTGAATAATACTAGTGTATTTGGAAAGTGCAGAAGCTTAAATTGTGGGAAACATAATGTTCTCTCGGTGAAGCCACTGCGCTCAACATGGCAACCCACCCAACATAACAGGCAACATGCTGTCTGAGGCCATGTCCACACCACTCCGTTTCCATTTGAAAACACATACGTTTTGCAGTTTGGAAACACTCCCGAGGACAAATACATTTGAATACTCTGGGCTTGCGTTGTCATGTGGACGGCGTTAACGCATACGTTTAGAAATGATGACGTGTTCGCTACTTGATTGGTTCTTAGCAGTCGCGACGTGTCCTTCCCTGATTCGTCACGCCCCTATCACGTGACTCTTTCTCAGAAGATCACAAACAACAACAGTCTTGATTACCGATCGACTGCCAGGTTAATTTAACACGGACAACTGATTACAGGTGTTGCTGACCTTGTTGTCTTTACTAGCAGCTGTTGTTCAGTTAAATTCTGCATTTCTGCGGAGGAAGCAGCTGTTATTGGAGCGATCAGTGAGCCACAGCAGATTTTGGGCCAAAAGGCCAAAAAAGGAAATACGTCATTTCAATTTGATAGAAGCCTTAACTGTAATACATATTAGTCACTTAAAAACACAATCAAGCCGAAATGTAATGGTATTTTGACGGTTTGCAGAACTTTTTCCAGATGGTCTCAGAGTCTAGACTTACACTGGAACAAACATCACGACACAATGTGATTACAGCAAATGAGGGGCAAACAGCCACATTGTAATTAGCTTGCAGCAATGTGCCATTTGCTCAGACAGGGTCTCTTTACTTATTTCTCTGGTTCCCCCCCCCCCCATTGTGTAGCTCGGCTCAGTCTCATCAAGAAAAAGTCTAAGCATCAGCAGAAAGTCGGTAGCAGGGAGCGGTCGGGGCTGGCCTACCCGGTCCACTCCCATCCTTGAACATTCTGCTGTATTTTTTTTAGCAGGGTGGAGGAAAAGGCACTGCAGCATTTATGCTAAACCTTCAGTGACTGCAGAGAGAGGGAGATACTGGGGTGAAGGGGAGAGCGCGGATGGGTCAGTGGCTACTTTTGATCTTTTCCCCACTAAAGACCAGGCTTTTAATGCAGAAACCCGCTGATTGACTGACAGATAAAGCAGAACTGGCAAGGAGTGCTTGTTTACACTCAAGTTGAAGCGTACTGTCAGAAGTACTCTTATTTGCAATATGAACACTCACACGTCAGTGTGTCTGAAGAGCTGGAATCTTAAGGAAACGCCAAGACGCTCAACCTAAAAGAAATGCTTCTTAAAAATGATGGGGAAAATGCTTGCTGGTCAAATCAATTTGGTCATATGTGAGGATCAATATCAATACACATTGGGGTCAGGCTCTTTTGTAGTGTAAAGAATTAAGCACTGGAGTTGTTGGAGCTGCATTGGATGGAGCTTAGCTAGCAGCTCTGTTGCCAGCCAGATAAGCACTCTGTGCTCCAACTATAAATGGCAGCGTCAGTCATGTTCAAATGGCAAAACAAAAACAAGAGCCTCTGTGAATTACGTCTCGTGTAAGTCGAGAGTTAATGTGGAAGTAGCGTGATGTTGGTACAGACCCACAGAGCCTCATAGGGAGGAGGTTGAGTGGTTGGATGGATCAACAAAGCTTAACAGTGCAGAATGACGTTTATTGTCTGGGTAGGTATGTCAGCAGATAGATTTCCACTGAAAGTGAGCATCCACTGGTTGTGACTGTGTGACACAAACATGCGCAGGCTTTGGAAACAAATGTCCCCAAAAGGTACGATAAAGACTATCTATCAATATCAGTGTCTTCCAAACTTTTTTTCTGTGGACCCACGATTTAGAAAAACTATTGTGACCCAATTCACCGTAAATGAACCTCTCGGACCACTGACATTTTACAATATCTTATAGAATCTTCAATAGGTTAATTCGAAGAGAGATATGTTCGATGATTCACAACTGTGTTTTATGGACATGCTATTGAAGACACACAAGTTAAATACTGTATAAATGAGACCAAATAGATGCATTTAGGCGGCGTTAACTTGCTCATCAGTCACCTCTCATTAGTAAAACATACAGTACAAAATGTACGGTACCCTTTCATAGTTGATTCAATGTTATAAGTAAACTATAATTATCAGAACAATTGGCCGATCCCATTTTTTATTTTCGTCATGAAAAATGTTGAATGCGGGACTGTCATGCACAAACCTTCCTTTAGACAATGTTGAAAGGAAGTCTAGCTGGAGCTGAAGACATACTAGCATGCTAGCGATAAATTTTAATTTTTTTTGTTAAGCTAAAAGAAAAAAAAAAAAAAAAGGTCCATAATACATTGAAACAACTAAGATAAGACAATGTCATCATAAAAAAAATTACACGCGCCTCTGAAAAACCTCTGTTTGGAGGGCCATGCAGCCCCACCACTTTGCCCTAGTTCTCTATCACAACAAGAATCTGGACACCCTGAACGGACTAATTGGAGGGTCAAGTGGTGTATTGAGATTGGGCCAATGTGACTCAATGGTGTACTGCAGATATAAATAATAAATAAAAGACAATGGAAGAAATTCAGCAAAAGTATTTGACAAGCTTAATAAAATCTCCTGCAACCCAACTGTGGGTCCCGACCCACTCTTGACTGAGCTATATGGTTGACATCTCGTGAAAAATCGAGGTAGCGGTCTCTGAGTTGGGGTTGTTCAGTCAACCAAGTAGTTCTTTTGAGGACAAATGTTTCCTTGCCTTAACACATTGCTTTTGTTAAACTAAAACCGCAATCTTTCTAAAAAACCTAGCCAACTGTAGATCAGAAAATGATAAATCTTTCTTAACAGTTTAGCAAAGCGCTCACTGCTGATGTGGGCGTCAGAACAGGAAAACACTTTGGGAGGCAGTTACAAACGTGCTTTCGCTCCTGTCATTCAGCCTGGAGGACTTTACAATCAATACAAAGACATACTTAGACTGAAGTGACAGACGTTATGATGTTGGATGGCGGTCACCGCCTGTTGAGGGCAATGCAATCCAAAATGAAAAAAACACAACAAACATGAACATAATGTCAGAATAAAATCGTGAGGTGAAAAGAAAATGGCAGTCCAGTCTTATTGTGACGCTATCTCCACAGGGAGTAAATCAAATATTTCTAATTGTCTAACGTTGACTTCTCACTCCCATACAGGCAGTATTATGCAGTGCTTGCTCACACGGGCATGTGGTAACACCTTGACCTGGGTTTTCTTTCGTTGTTCTTTGCAGCCTGGCTGGCCTGAGGCTGTTTTGACCACACTGGCTCCTATGGCTCCGATCTGCCCTATATAGCTTAGTCCTAACAGAGATTACATTTGCCATTTTGAGATCGTCTCCCTGGGGGTATAAGGGAGCCACCCATCGTCAACAATGCACCTTTTGACTCTCATCTCCCTGGCATATGGTTTTGCGTTATTATTTAGAGGCTTTCAGATATTTTAGAGAGGAGCTATGAAGGTCAGTAGCTGCAGGGTTTGCATGGCGTCAGAGAGGGCACTGAGGAGGCGGCACAAGGAAAGGTTATGTTAAGTTCACATGTTCCACTGAATGCAACTACTTTGCGCATGCACCACTTGAATCAAACACTTGGCGTTAGGTTTACTGTAAATTGTTTGGCAGTCAGCACCTTTCGTCCGTGTGCACCGCGTACGCATTCTGCTTCCGTCCAAAGTCTGAGCCGTGCTTCATCACTGCCATTATGCTCCGATACAATAAGCATTGTAGCGTAACGGAAAGTCTTCTTCTCAGAACGAGTCAATATTGTTTTATGTTCTATTTTTGTTTCATATTTTGGGGTTTATCTTTAGATAATCTTCCACCACAAATGCCCCGTGAGGAGGTCACAGCAGTTTAATGGGTTTAGCATTATCAGATATCAATTAAGGGCTTACAGGTGACATAATGTATCCCCGGGGATCTAGTAGATGCTAGAGAACACAGCTGAAAACAGCTAGTTGTATTTCTAAAATTGAATCCCAGCAGTGTGATATATTATAACATATTACTTTTTAGCTGGAGACTATTTAAAAAATAATTGATTTCTCTGTGCATGGAAACTATGGTCTAGTATGGTATTAAGGTTAGGGAAAGATGGTTATGGAAAGTATAACAAAGCTAAATTTGTTAGCCTTTTAGCCTCTCTCCCTTTATTTTTATGACCTACAAATTTAATGTTTTGGTTGACTCTCACATTTTTCATCAATCTCAATTCCAGCAGCAGCAGGCAGCTGCTTTCAGCGAGGACGCTTCAATAAACTAACCGTACACTACCTGTCCAGCACCAAACAGTAGACAGACACAGTTCGAGACTAGCTGGACAGTAAAGTCGGCCACTAGCAAGCTCAAAAGCCAGAGCTGCTCACTTGTGAGAGCAGCTCTAAATCGGTGCTTGTTCAGGTAGACTGTTTTACCAGGTGTTCAGCGAATATTCATTCAGTGAATGTCGATCAACAACACCAGAGGCGATGGCTACAAGCATGATGGCATGTTTTAATGGGAGATACAGTGTGTTTAAACTGCGTAGGGGAAAGACGGGGGGTTGATTTTTCCCTGGTTTATTACAGCCATCGGTGATTCTAAATTCAAGGTTCGATTTACTAGCTTTCTCCAGAGCTTTCAGCTGTATCCCACAGCCTTCTTCTGTGAATAAAACTAGCCTACGATTGCCCCTATTTATGACAACTTCATCATTAGATCAAGGTTCCATACAGAGGTCAGATGACGACAACAGGGCATGCTCCTTTCTCTGAAGATGACAATGGTGGGCTAAACGACAAAACACTGTAAAAATAAGCTGGGGGGGGATAAGGACTTTTTAGATTGAGAAAATATTTGAACCAAAAAATAAAATAAAACTATCAGAGCTGTGCTGCTACAGATAAAACACATTTATTGTAGCTTTGCTTGAACCCGCTGCAAGAAAGAAAGCGGCATTGTGAAATGCCATCATTTGCTGTATTTGAAAGCTCGAGGTGCTGGAGTGTCGTGAACCGGCTGGAGGAACGGTCGGTAGGCTGGGAGGAGCAGAGAACCTGAGGCTGAGGCAGACAAAGGGTTTAACAAGAGTTTCAGCCGTAGCATTAGCTCCTGGTTGCGAACTCAACGATCTGGCAAAGAATGAGTGCAGGGCTGGAGAATATGAAGCCTGGAGCTTGATTAGGAAAGTACTTTCAGCTGCACCGGTTAATTAGGGGGAGGAGCACAGCCCAGACCATGACAGCCATGTTGTCGAACAGTGATGAAAAACTGCTTCTACACACATACCGCTGCACTGATTTGAATTTACTTTATCCAGTGTATACGCTCTACTTCTTCCTCATTACCTTTTTAGTGTGGTCACTCAGTAGTCACTAAAGTCATCTGATCTGCATCGCACTCTACCGCAGGTTTCATTTTGAAAAAGGCTTCATTTTCAACGCATACACAGCATGACATGATGAATTAGTGAGTGGACAAAATAAACCCTTAAAAAAAACCACGTCATTATTTTTGTTGTTATTTAACTTTATCTTTATTTTTGCTTTATTTTATCACAATGTACAGAGTGTGAATGACATGTGCTTTTGTTTCCTGGATGTCTCTCCTGTTCAGATGGAAGCTGTCCAGCCTCCATCCCCCTTCTCTCTGCTTCCACCTCAGCTCCTCCATGTAGCTCTCCTAGGAGCACTTATAGGCATTGTGGGTAATTTCATGCCACCAACATAATTAAATTGAGGGCTGAAAACGAAAAAAGAATCTGTTGTGGTTGTGAAATTAATGTGCAGTTCTACTGAATACTTACCATGGCAAGACCCTGCTGTTTGACTAGCTAAATGGAGGTTTTCCTCCAGCAGTGTTAGTATCCCAACTACTCAAGCATGACCACCATCATTAGCCAATTATGTCATTGTTCCTTACTGCTGTTTCCAAAATGGAGGGCTTCTGTGGAATCCAACAGTTATTAAGGTTGAGCTAACCAGCAGAATGCTGTCGCTTACTATTATTCTGCTGTGCAAGAATGAAATAAACAATTTAAATGGTACAGTTTAATTACATAGTGACTACATTCACTGAGAATCGTCTGACTGAAATTAATTATACGACTTTTAGATATAATTTTTATAGTATTAGTTTTTTGCTCATATAGCATGTCCTGTCCTCTCTGTTAAGAAAAAGGAGTTCACAGCATATTTTAGATTTTTTTGGTTTCACCAGCATTGCCAATATATACGCCAATTATTGTATTTTTATGATAATGTTGCCCTTTGTACGATCAATAACACAGTGTCATAATGTACCATCATTTTGTGACATTTTGTGACACGTAAAAGTATTAGTTGGTTCCAGTCTGCACGTCTTATTTTAATTCTTTTCCGTGTATCAAATCGTGGATCTTGTCTCTTCCCAAGTGTCCAGCAGTAGTATTTGGTGTAGGCTATGACGCTGATGAATGTGACTCGTGAGTACGGCTGTCGTTCTCTCTCCTTCTGCCTGAAATGAGAGAAAAAGTCGTTTAAATAAGTGCTTTGTAAAATGTCACATTTTAAGAACTTTCGTTCTCTTGGTTATTACTCAATCACAATCGTTTTCCTCAAATCTTGATCATTTCAAGCTTCTGGTACCGCAGTATAACATTTCCCAACGACAACGCTGGCCATCCCCCATCTGTGCATAACACAGTCGGGTCGCTGTTGTTTCAAGGCAGACAGAGAATGTACGTACATATAGCCAATCAAATCATTTTGAGCACATTTCTGAGATACTAACTATACATTTGAAAATCACTTTGGCATGATTACTGGCTGCACAAGGGATAGCCTTTTTTATAATTTAGACTTTTATTGTTTGTCTCAACGAAGTCCTACACAGGGCTGAATACGTAAACGCCACTCATAACATTGTGTGCTGTAGATTGGAATGTCTTAATTGGCTGCTGTCGTGCTGCGCAGATAAAACAGTTTAGTCATACATCTGTAACAAGTGCAATAGTATACCATTTGAGTCAGACATTTTACCATCTGCAGGAGAAACAAAGGATCGTAATGGCATTGCAGATCTCTCAAGAACTAAAGGGCAGCGACACAGAGAGCGTTTCTTACTGTGAAAAGCGATTGGCTTGGTGGGGCATCGGGCGTAATTGTGGCTGACTGAGTCACTGAATTATTCCACGGGGTTTACGTGGAATGCTGCAGATATGTGTTCTCCTGAGCATTGTCTTTGTGTTAACCAGTAACAAGTGTGTATGTGTGTATGCAGGTTGAGAATAGCAGGTTCAGTATGAATTGGGACTAGCACCAGCATTTTACGCCGGTCCTGTGGGAATCCTCAGCGTTCCATTATGCCCAGCCAGGTGAATATCACTGCAGGGCAAGGCAATCATTCCCCAGCCAGCTCATGAAATGATACTTTAACATTAAATATTAATGCCAGCTATTGTCTGACAACGGTGCCCTCCATAAGACTAATGCATTCATTCCCAGGTTTGTCATTTTACATCCTGAGTGCCAGCAGCAGCCACAAAATGAAAACACTGAGGGCTCACCCGCTTGTAATGATACTGGCAGATTGACTGGGCGCTAACAGCGGTGAGGCGTAGTTTCAGCTGGGAGATGTGCTCGAGTTGCACAGTTTGCCGAGTTCCACAAGCTCTCTTGGCTTTTTTTAGTCAAATAAACAAAATAAACTCACAAAATGTTAAGAAAGGAAATATTATTCTCCTAATCTCTTTCACTGAACTAAGACTGACGTTAGTGAAATTGCCTAAATTGTTAACTCGTCGTAAAAACACGCTGCAGTCAAACTGGACAGAATGAAAATGGAACTCACCAAGTCGGTTTTGGTCTCTAGTCGAGGGACGGCCGTATTATCTTGTGATTCGGCTCTTTGCAGAGCAGTGCTCATCATCCCGTTGCCTGAAGGCAAACTGCAGCAGGGTCAATCAGTGGTTCACCCTCTCGCTCGCATGCCGTACCCGAGGAAGGTTCATGGTAAACAACTCGGTCAAACACACTGGTGAAAAACCAGTGTGTTTGACCGAGCAATGGGGGTCTATTCTCTGTCTCAGGTGATGAACATCTCCACTTGAGCTGCCAGAGGACAGATTAGGACACGCCACGGTGGATGTGGCAGAATTGCAGGTGTCACTACATTATCAGACATCTGCTGTAACTTCTGCTTGTCTGAACTCTTTTATGAAAACTGGGTTCATAATGATTTCCATAATCTCTTTTAGTTTAATGTTAACCGTTTTTAACACAAAAGCAAACCGCTTCTGACTAATACCAGTTTACCAAATCGACAATTTTTAGAAGTTATTGACGGATAGGAGTGTCACGATATCAGCATTGTTGTAGTCGACACCAATACCAGTGAAATAACATGCTTCTCTGTACACAATTGCGACTGTGGCTCAGTGGTAGTACAGGGTCGTCCCCCCGGCTCCGCTTGTCCATGTTGATGTGTCCTTGGGCAAGACACTTAACTCCAAATTGCCCCCAGGCTGTTCCTGTGGTGTATAAATGGGTACGAATGTTAATTAGTCCTGATGGGCAGGTGGGTGGCACCTTGCACGGTAGCTCCTGTCATCAGTGTGTGAATGGGTGAATGATGACACGTAGTGTTAAAGAGCTTTGAGTGGTCGGAACGCTAGAAAAGAAAAGTACATCCATTTACCATTTACAATAAACACTTTGAGCTTGTTAGGAACGCATTGGTTGTGATTTTTTTTCTTTAAAAACTGGAGCTTAGTTGCTCTGAAGTTTGAAGGAGGTCGTGGGTCGCATTGAGAGGTGCAGGTCCAGATGAAGATACAAATGTTTCGAAGTGTTGATGTAAAAAGGAGGAACTGAAAAATCTCTCCGTGTGTAATTCTAAATTCTCAACACTCAAATTCAGCTTTCCCACCGTTGAGTAGAGGAACTCTAGATGTTTCTGTCCCACGTGATTACCTCACGGTGCCTCACTGCTGTCTGTCGTTATGCATCATTTGCTCGCTGCTCAGCACATCCGCCTGCATGGCTGCAGCCCCGGCACACATCCCTGTTCATTTTCCACCTTCAGTTGGCCACGCACAACCGTGCACACATTCATATTTTAATGATGCCATATGCTGATTTGAATATATTAACATACATTGGTCAGCATGGCTTATTTGAAGATGTTCACAAGCCGTGCGCGAGAGGGAGGAGTGGATATCAGAGGATGTATTTGACACAGATTGTACTCCATAGAAGCCACCTGTACATCTACATCCTCTGCTTTTAGGGTGAGATTCATCACATATCTCTCTCTGGTTTGAAGCAGAACTTTATCTCATCTGCAGATCCCTTTCCAACAAATGCTTTCATCTAATAATACACAGTGCCTGAAGAGTTCAAGGCTAAGATCTAATTGAAATCCCTGTTCTCAGTGACGGCAGCACAGATGGGATCCTCTCAAAGCTTTTGTGCATAACTGGCTGCGTGAAGGACACTGGGAAATGGATTATTCATTCTGTGTATTAATACATTTATTAAGAAGGGAGAAAAATGGATTAAGCATCAAGTTTGTGGATTGTCAAAGAGAGTGGCAGCATGTTTGTGCCAAGTGAATGCATTAACCCACTAAGGCTAGAAATAATCCCCTCCCCCCCCCCCTTTCACTCTTCGCCCTGTTTCTATATGTGTGAAACACTCCTGACTGGGAGTGATGAAGCTAAATATATCATTGGCAACGCGTTGAAGGCAAGATCCCGGTGAGTCTATGTCGGCTAATCAACACCTCTTCCATCCATCCATCTACCCCCTCCATCCTTCCACCCCCTCACCTCCATAAAGCCCTCCCCTAGGTGCCACTGTACCCCATCTGCTCTGTTGACTGCAATTAGCATGAGCAGGAGGAGATGGTTCAGCAGCAGGGGGTCACTCTCTCATTCTCCCAGAGTGCCTTTCTTATTCTCTTTCATGTTGTCTTTACTATACCTCATCTTTGCATGCACATGAATACTAAACATGACATTCAAGTATATGTCGATTAGGACACAGCTAACCTCTTTTCTTACGCTGTGGCATAAATATGTGCAACAGCGTGTTGTGGTCAGTATATAGTTCATAGTACAGTTCATATCCTGTACTACTCTGGTTTTCTACTTTTATTTTCAGATATTCATCTCATTAGAAACAATATATTGATAATGAAACCAGTTAAGTAGCTCAAATAATAACTACAGTTTGCTAGTAAGGGCTGGATAAATGAATAATGTGGGATGGAATAACCTAATGGCTCATTCAGTAAATTCAGCATCATTTAAAACAATATAAAAAACTCATAATGAATACATGCCCCCTAAAAAGATTCATTGAGTACAGCAGTCCATACATACAGCATGTACACATCACATTATTCACATCGGTTACACAAGAAATAACAATATCAATCAAGTGAGTGGAATCAGAAACGTCAGTCCCTGAAAGCAATCTGAATATTGATATATTCAATGTGGTGATATAGTCGGAGATTTCAAATTAAAAGCCTACCAAGAATGAAACGGCACGCCTTTAGACCCCTGTAGAGACTTTACATTTGAAACAATCTGCAGGAAATGCATGACTTTTAGTGACGGTAGCTTAACAGCAAAAACAAACAAACATTGAACACAAGCTGGAGAAACACTGCGAGAAAGTGGTGAGCGGTGAGTATGACATGACTCTGCTTTTGTACTGATGGAATCAGTGCTGTTGGGATGTGCATTACTGAATTCATCAAGAGTGGATCAGTGTATATTGTCTCTTATAAAACTTTTCTCCTACAAAATAACTTCTTTTTTTTAAAAATATTTGTGAATTGAAACGAAACAAAGCAAAAAAGGCAGCGAAATGACTTGGCTGTCTTTGTGAAATAAGTACGTTTGAATGTTGACTTTTGTTTTTTACACAGTACATGAACAGTGGCATCCTGGGAAAAAGTCCTGGTTCAAATAAAGCCAGGTTCTCTTTGCAGCACCGATAAAGGCTCCTGCAGGTTCATAATTCGCCAAATGAGAGTAGAGAGTTTTTTTTTCTGAGCACTGCGTCTTTTTTGTGCGTGCCGCTCCAAACGCGTTCAAAATCTCTCAACTTTTCCAAAAAAGCTCTGCTGACGTCACTGTAGAGAGTAGAGGAGAAGCTTGTTTCTGACAGAAAAAGACACTCTATGGACACAACCCCTAAAAAAAAAAATCTCTGTTCTTGAAGTGTTCATCCCATTTCACGCATCTCATTATGGACTTAAAATGAACAAAATAAAAATCGACAGAAGTGACACCCTCTGTTGACACGCTTTGGCGATATCACACAAAGACACACATGCTGGGACTTAACCATTGCAGGGGATAAATCTCTTTCGGTATGGATATTCATTTTCCAACTATATTCAGATCAGATTGTTCTGAGCTGCTGGCCCACATGTGGAGAGGAAACGCTTTATTTCCAGGGGATTAATTATGTGTCCATGTTAGACGATTGAAGTGTTTCCGCTGTCACTCATACTACTTATTGTTGAGTAAAAGTGTTTCCGTATGTGGCATGCTGCCACCTTACAGTAGCATGTGGCTTTTCACACTACATAGAGTCAATGCTTATATCTATTATAGTTTGAAGCAGCTTTCAAACAATGGTATTAAACTCTAATTCTGCAAATAAATGGCTGATTCTGGCTGCTGGAATGGCTTTAACAGTGTGTTTGTTGGTTACAGTTCATAAAAAGCATTTTATGCACAGCTGAATTTTGCTGCATGTGTATTCATAATGAGCAAGTGTGTGTGTGTGTGTGTGTGTGTGTGTGTGTGTGGACTCCTATCCCCCACATGTCAGCATGCAGCTTCTATTGAAGAATATGCCTCACAGGCTGGCTGGCAGACACAGACAGGAGATGACAGCTCCTCCCAAAGACGGAAACACATGGTGACCGGTAGTGTTTGTTTGTGTCTCGCTCATATACTGTATTGTGTATATGTAAACATTATAAACATATATATATATATATACAATACAGTATATGACTGTTATACATTGTGCAGTCGGAAATTACAAAAAAAACATATGATCAAGATTTATTTCAAACATAAATATTTGACTTTAACTCAATGGTCAACTTAATTCAGAAAATTGGACCATTTGTAGCTCAGAGTTGTGAGTGATATCTGGGAACGATCAAAATAACAACAATTTTCTCAAAAATGGTCCTTACATTCAAAAGTGGCATTTCTCTGTTTCCCACTTATGTTAATTATGAGCTATCTATTCTCAGAGCCTCAGAGTGTGGGCTGTGGAGGTAATGCCAAATGGTTAGATTAAACTGGAATGTATCTATTTACGTTAGTAATTTACAAAGCTAGTTATATATAGGGATACCCCCCCCCCCCCCCGAACCCCGATTCTGAACGGGAACAGGTTCTAAATGAGTCAAACGTGGAGTACTGATCAGGTCCGGAGTTAAAAGTCCTGCTATTGGTGCTTTTAAAGATTTAGGATCTTGTTGTGTTGCGGCTCAAGAAAGACTATTCGTTTACAGGCAAAAATAATAAAGCAATGTTGATTGTCTATTTTCTCACAAAATAATCAAAAAGAACCGATAAGAGTATCCATAAGAGCACTAGTATCGATCAAGTCCTCACGACACCCATCCCTAGTTATATGTGTTAAATGTGTTGCAACTGTTGCAAAGTCCGCCATTATGAATAGCTTTTGAAGCAAAACTATTTGCAGGAAAGTATGTCGCATTTTTGTGTTGTCTATTCCTCACAAACACAGCATCGGCAGATCATAATTAGCGGTGGCATATTTACATGAGAACTGGTGTATATATAGAGGAGAAGTGGTGTATTAAACAGCAGCGCAACGGCAGCAGCACACCAACCAACAGTGACACACCTCTCAAAATCCACGCCAGCCATCGGAACGAGAGAGGCGCACCATCAGCTACTCCACAATCTCTGCATCGGATATTTTTGTTTCAATAGGGGGAATTTTACTTACGACTTACTATTTTTTCTCCACTCCATTTATAACTCTGAGGTAGACTAAATATTAATAACATCTAAACTGCATTAGATGTAGTTTTCTGGTTCATACACATCGTGATAGAAGGACAACAATGCTGCATTGTGATGAATGATGCGCAGCTTCTGCATCATCTTTAGAAATTGAAATGTATTTATTGATGGAAATTCAAGCGCTCTTCTCCCCCAGGGACATTCAGCACCATGCAGCAAGGGGGAGGGGCGTCTCCACCAAGTCAATACAGCCTAAAAATACAAATCTTAGCATACATGTTGCCATGCATATGCATGTGCAGGCTGCATACACCGAACACGCCACACAGCGCACAACACCGCGGTAAAATGATTCCCACACTCTTTGAACTGATAGCGTGAACAGCAAAGTGTCGTACGGCATTTCATTTGTGTTTGCCATCATCCAGGAACAACACAGCCTGATCTCTGCTTTGAATAATTCATCACGTACAGTATGGTGCCAGACATCGACTGGAACACGATGTTTAGAGCAGGACTGGTAGAAATGGCAATGAGGTCTCATTCTTTTTGTCACATACTTCAAAAGTAGCCTCTTTTCCTACGACAGTAAACCACAGAGGAGATATCATCAGTGGCTTTGAATTCTACTATTCGACTATTTTTGTGTTAAATTAAACTTAAAAAATGTGCCAAAACCGACCTCTTTGTAAATATGTATAATCTGTGTTTGAGGTTCGTCAACTATGAAATGCGTGACACTCACTGGCAGTCTGACTGGTTTACAAGGCCGGTGCGTGTGTGTGTGTGTGTGTGTGTGTGTGTGTGTGTGTGTGTGTGTGCTCACTGGCACAGTGGCCCCGATCCGCTGAGCTAATGCTACGAAGCGAGGCCGTGTCGGTGCTCACTGCGCTAATTCTAGTCCTGTCGGAGTGGGAAAGCCTCTGAACTGTAACTGCACAGTAACTCTCTCCTTAAACCTCAGACTGTGAACTGATTATTGTGGGATGTTTCATCCAAACCAATGAATATGTGTCCGTAGTCGTAGCAGTATCCAAAGTAGTACTATGTAGCATTAGTATTATTGTCAAGCCCTCCAAAGCATACCGTGTGTTTTCAGAGTCTTAAAGACTGCAACACTGACATTTTACCAAATTCAACCTGTCTTTTAAGCAGCATCGTGTTTTACATGACTGGGTAACATGTTGCATTACATGATTATTTACCTACCAGACAATAATGTTAAAATTGTAAACAAAAACTCTGTGTGCCCAAAGTCAACATTATTTTTTAATGTCCAATCTAACATTTAAGACTAGGACACTGATCAATCAACAGTTATACCTAAAAAAGTTGCGCCATTCCTTTAACCCTGCATCTAGTATTCCTTTATATATACGTAGTTCCAAATCAAGTAAAAAAAAAAATAAACATGATTATGTACAGAAGACAAGCTCTCCGGACTAATTCACTCTGCAGTAAACAGCAGACCGTGATCAGGCGAGATGCTGGTTCATACTTCAGTCTCTACAATTCACAAGAGGAAAGAAGAATTTTTTCAATCAAAATTATTCACACAAAGAGCAGAAACTGCCTGAGGGAGCACTCCACTTAAACAGAGTGAAAATGCAAAAAAAAGATTTGCTTCCTCTCTTGTTAGGCAATAACTGAGAGCTTGTCAAACATAAACAATGAAATATTCATCCTTCAGGCCCGCTCAGCGTTCACCTTTTACACTCTCCCTAATCACTGCAGTTCAAAGCCAGTTAACGGCTCCATCAGAAGAACTAGAGAAGGGCCTTGCAAGTCTTTCTTTATTCACAGCTCATCGAAGTAATTTAAGCCCGGAAAGTCATTGACTCTTCAATCCCGTCAAAGGACATTTCCACTCAGAGACGCACTGAAGGACTGCTTGTTTTGTGTGTCGTATTCCAGCCCCTGGGTGCTGGGTGTGTGACGGCGTCGTCTCCACCCATGCAGGGAATCCCCTCGTATCGTCGCCTCCACCCCGCTGTGCTCACCGAGCCTCGCGGCCAGACGAGGCTGCTCTGATGAATATTCAGAGCTTTTTTAGGAAGGGTTTAAAGTTGATTCGGAGCAACCAAGGCCCAGCATGCTCATTTTGATGACCTTGTCGTACGGATACTCGTTGTTAGTATTCAAAGCACAGAGGATGTTCAGTTCTATCTGCCTCACAGTTGTCAACCAGAAAAACTGGACAAAAAGTTTGAATAGTTAAGTATTTTTTGCAGCTGTAGTAAGAATGGACCTCATGCAAGAACATTTTTGTGTTCTTATCTTAACTTTCTCGTACTTTTTTTTCTCAGCGGGCTTGTAATGTATCAGTCTTTTATTATATAAGCTATTGATATAGCAAATGGGGATGTGGGGATTAATACATACTGCCATTAGTGTGGTTATGTAAGTCCTAAGAGTTGAAGAAGCTCTGATATCTATGGTGTCCTGGTTCCTGTATTGAGACATGTTTGTGTGTGTGGTGAAATCGCCTCTTGTACGCGTCAAATCACAGGTGTGTGTGTGTGTGTGTGTGTGTGTGTGTGTGTGTGTGCGTGTGCGCGTCGGTTTGATTTGTGTGCGCCACCCATCTGCAGCTTTGAGAAGAAGAGTTTTAAAAATGTCAGAGTTAATTAACACTCCAGCCATATATGTGCCAAAAAAAGTGCCTTAAATCAGCAGTGTGGGATATAAAAAACGACACAGCTGAACCATCGTAGTGTGAAATACAGATCTACTGCTGATTTACATCCAATGGTGTTCAAATGTGATCCTGTGAATTAAGTTTTGGTGAGAAACTTGACTACAGTTGTTTGAAGGAGAGGTTTTCACAGAAACATAAACTAGATATCAGAGATGAATCATCAACTGTTTTTTCTAGCAGCTTATAGTTCATCATTAAAACTACCAGAGAAGTGAGATGAACAGAAGGAAATCATTAGTCTTATTAGATAAAACAGACATAATATGTTGGCAATATGTTATCTCAGTATATTGCGAAATGTTTAAAATGGCAATAAGGATTCAAGATGTGTTAAAGATGTCTGAGTTCTCTGGTTTGGAGAGAATAGCACATCTCAATCTCAACTCCAGCGTAGCAATAAGGCAACCGGGAGACTGTTTCTGTCCAAAGTGAAAAATAAGCTTATTATTAAAAAAAATGGCGATTTTGGCTGGATAAGCCACAAAATCTGATGCCTCTGTCATGTATTGAATACATAAAATTATAATTCTATCTGAATACATCGCTAAATTCAGGCGGCTCAAAATGTGTCACATGTCATAAAAATAATCATATGTGTGCATTTTTGTAGAATGTTATGAATTGATTGGATGTTTTCTGTGATGAATTAGGATATGTGTCTCTTAGTAAGCGGACACCCCCATCCACCACCCAAATCTCCCCCCCCCCCCATCCTTTGTCTCATCTCACCTCACTCCCAGTGACATTTAAGCAACCCCCCCCCTCCCATCCCACCGCCATCATCCCTGCCACCCTTTGTTCCCCACCAGTCTGCACAAGGTCTGTCTCTCCCCTGCACCCTCTCTCACAGAGCTCTAAAAGCCTTCTTATTCATTTTACCACATATTAAAAGAACTGGATTTAATAACCTACTGATTTCATATTATCTCCAATTACGTGATAAATATGAGCGCTTTATTTAGCTTTTACTAGGTCCAAAAGAGAGCGTCATTGACATCCATTCACGGAACCCTGATATTAACATTTTAATAAAATGGCCCCCAATACTGACTTATGGTGATCATCGTATGAGGATTGCTAAAGAAATTGAAATGATCATAGAAAAAAAAATCCTCCCGCTTTCATACCAGCAGATTTGATGTGGTATTCCCCGCTCCCTATCGTATTTAGATATTGTTGTTGCTGTGAAGAAGAGGCTGAATGACCGTAGCTTGCTGATGACATACATAATGCATAATTGTAGGTTGTGGGATATCTATGTATATTTGCTCAGCTATGGAAGTTGTATCTGTTGACTAGAATTTTCAGAATATCAAACTTTTTTTCCACAAGTGCACAATGTTTATTATAACTTTTTATTACAAGCTTTTGCCAGAATTCCTATTAGCAATCAGGTGATCAGACAGGTTGTGAGCAAACCCCCCAATATAGTCTAGTTTGTTGTAGTTTACAGACCCAATTCCCAGTTCAACCAGTCACACTTTTAACAGGACTTTTTTTTCTGAGCTTTTGTGACGCGAAGAAAGACAAAACTCACTATAGTGTACAACAACAGTGAGTCTCGGTAGTCAAAAACTAAGCTGGACAACTTTATTACTCCTTTCAACCCTGACAAAGGCAGGCGCAGAAGAGATCCACTCCTTCCGTTCTTACCTTCCACAATAAAAGCCCTAAACAAATACATGGCTTAACTGTTTACCAAAGGGATCTAAAATTCACTGAGAGCATTTTGATAAAAGGAAACTCAATCAAATAGCTTGCAGTAGCTTAGGCTGTACACACATTGACCTCAGAGAGACCTATAAAAGCGTTACAGAGGGAGCATTTGCCGTTGCAGTTCTTCATTTTTCGGTCTTTTTAGGCCCATAGAACCCGTCCATTCCTCTAACTCAGCGGGCCAACTCCTTATACTGTACACATGAATGGCACAAATGTATAATAGAGACGGTCAAATTGTGGTCAAATGATAAGTATATTCATTGTTTACAGTTTACTGTTGTTGTTTTTTGCAATACCTGTGTACGGGAAACGTGTTTTTGGACCAGAGGGTGCAGCCGAGCGCCGCAAGGACAATGTTCAGTGCCGGCACAGGAAGTCCTTTAGATACAGAGTCCCAATCATAACGTGAGCTGGCGGCCCTTGGGTCTCTTTAAACTTAACCGGATCTCACTGTGGTTGCCATACACAAGTTGTAAAAAGAAAAAAAAAAACAGTGATATTAAATGTAATCTGGGGTTTTCAAATCCAATTAATCAAATTCTTGTCTGACGATAGGGTTGATGGCTTTTAGATTGAGCCAATAGATTGTATATGAGAAGTGGACATAGTCGTCGTGACGTCACTCATTGGTTTCTTTACTCCCGTTTTGGAGTTTGATGTTTTGGCTGCCGCCATCTTGGATTACGGACGTCGCCATCTTGACTTTTTGCAACCAGTGAACAGAAGTTACCACATTTGGAATGTGTAGGAGTGACGTACAGACGCCGAATACGACTCTGGTAGCTGCAGCGACCTGTCAATCACCGTGTAGCCCCGCCCTAAAGCATCCCCTGCTTTATGGTCTGTTTGACTCTAAATGAACATCATGCTGTATTGAAGAAGACTTGAAACTAGAGATTGAGACCATAAACTCATGTTTACAATGTTTACTGAGTCATTTTAGGCTAGACTTCTATACAATGACTTGTTTTACAAATTGAATTCAAGTTTAAGTTTTGCATGCCATTTGTATGGTTATGTTAGAATGACGGGTGGGAAAGAACAGGTAGAGCAGGGCATGGACTGAAGCCACTGTTGGCATTTCCCATGTTGGCAAGCAGAGTCTTATAATCACATCAGGACAAGTGGATTAGTACCAGCCCTGACTGCAAAGCTGGTGACTACAGCCTCAGCCACCAAGCTTTTCTCACAAACACCCCCTGGCTCAAACTCTCTTTTTCTGTCAATCGTTATTTCTCTTGCCACCCCCATTCCTTTCTCCCTCATCCTCAGGGAGTGTATTTCCCCATGTTTCCCAGCCAAATCCAATCATGTTAGCCTCTCCACTTCCTGGTCCTGGCTGACTAATGCCTTTTCATCTAAAGGGCAGATTTCACAAAGAAGTCACCCTTCTATCTCCTCTCTGATGCCATTCGTCCTCTCCCTCTCCACCCATGTGTCTTCTCCTCCTCCTCTTCCTCCCTTGGGCCTACTATTTCTCACTGAAAAGCCTTTTCAGATCAACCTCACCCGGGCCCTCAGGTGTCTTGATAAGGTCGGCGGCCACTCAAAGCATGATGGTTCCTCATATTTTCTCACTGCTTGGAGATCATCCATCCACACGGACACACCAAATGCTTTTTTCTTTTTGTCCAAATATGTCTACAAGCCTCAAGGACATTATTTTTAAAAGCAGCTATAATACATTTTTAGATTTTTAAAGCATGCAGGCTAATTCATATCCCACATTTCCTTAGTGTGGCGGTGCATCATTTATTTCAGTTGAAATGGCAAGAGAAACATTTCCAGATCCAATAGCTGCTCGTTTCCCTTCTATCCATGGCAGAACCCTTCGGTCACAGTGCCTGTAAGTAAAGAACAAAGGAGAAACCTTAACATCTCTGGGCTGACGGGTTTTCGGAGGGGTTGGGGGTTGGGGGGGGGGTTGTCCGTTGCTATCATTAGGGGCAACACACAATGAGTGATTGTTTTCAGTGGAGCCCCAAGCTGTCACAGCAGACATGGTCACTTGGGGTTGGAGTGATGGTTGGAGCCAGCAATGGGATGTTATTACAGACTTATCACTGAGTAGCTATGTTCTCTACTGTCTCGCTTCATCTAATCTGAACAACTTGACGTTTCATCTTGTGGAGGAACGATCAACAGCACGTTACTATATCAGCCCCTCTGGAACCTGCAACCAAGGAATTGACCATCTGTACCAAATGATTCCACTCTTCTCTGTGAGGGAGCTCATACAACAATCTGAGCGATCGTAAGGATTCTACTCCAGCCTTAATAGACACATACGTGAACTTGAAATCTTGATCTTGAAATCTTGAACAAGTTTTCCCTTTTTTTAAACACAGGAAAACACGGCGAAATAGACAGACTCCTCTCCCACTGCTGGTAGACAAGCATTTACAGTTTTCTTTCTGCCACGTTTGACGTCGCAAACAATGAACAGTAAACAGTTGAAAGCAGCATAGAGGCCAGTGAAAAGGCCTCAAGGGTGGTTACTTCTTATTCAGTCTCTCTTCACACTGACTAAGTTGGAGCAATGTGTGTGAGGTACTTGAACGGAATTCCTGGTTGAGATGACAAAGAACAGGGAAAGGGGCGGACATTTGTGTGTTCGTCACCGCCTATCGGACCTGGAGCCGATAATGTATAAGCGATAAATGCAAACAAGCGCTAACAAGTTAGCAGAAGGCTACATAGCCTAGTTTACGGCCATTGTGATGTTATATATCTACCGATATTTCATCTATATATATATATTTACAGCTGTTGCCTTTGTGGTTTCACAATGTGGGACACCATGTCACTAATTCATAGCATTCAATCACATCATCATTACATGTATAAGGCGAACAACAGCTGAATTGAACGTTCATGATCATTTAATCACAACCAGTGAGCCATAGTGATAGAGGAAGTGTGTGCCATGTCATGAGAATACTATGAATTTAATTACACTGAATCAGATCTTATCGAAGATAGTGCTACATTGAACTGTGTCGTATTGTCGCATGGTTAGTTTAGTGTTGTTTGTATTGTATCATCTTGAGAGGGAAGAACGCACACCCCTACGAGACAGCCCTTCCCTCTGTCAAATGAAACACCCTTGAAGATTACCGTTATGTAGTAGTATATTTGATTGCTTGCTGCATGAATATCAATTAGTAATCATAACAGTGGTACACATATGTGTGTGTGTGTGTGTGTGTGTGTGGCAGTGTGTAATTAATCCTTTTGAAAGCACTTGAGATAAAAGTGCTCTTATCTCTCGTCAGTCACTCGGGCATATTCAGTCGGATAACTAGCATCTGTTTTCTGCTTGAGTAGTGTAGTAGCGTCAACGCCTCTGTGTGTCTGTGTAAGCGTGCAGCCCTCCTCTGAAGCGTTCTGTTTGGTCGTTGTTGATGGCATCCACTAGGCAGCGTACAGATGAGTCACAGTGAGCTGGCAAACACGATGCCACTCTGCTTGTGTTCCACGAGCAGCAGACGCAAGAAGTCATTGAATACAACAGCTCAATCAGACGAGATCTGAATGGCACTGCTACAACGTTTGCTCTAAAAGCACAAGTAGCTTGGTTACTTTTCTTAAAGGGTCAGTTCACTCAAATCACACACACACACACACACACACACACACACACACACACACACACACACACACACACACACACACTCTGAAAAACATCCACCCATGAAACTGGAACTCTCTGATCACACAGTGTTTATATTTGTTTTCATAATTTTATGACGATTGCATTCTTATCATTTTCGAAGCTGAGCAGAAAAAACTATTCGACTTGAAAATAAATTGCATGAAACACAGGGTGGTATGGGGCTGCGATTAAAAACAATTTTCTTAAGTGATTATTCTGTCGGTTATTACTTTGAATAACAAATTATTCATTGTATTAAAAGAATAATTTCCAGCGTTTAGTAAAAATATGAATAACCATCCTATTACCCGCCATCTTGTAGAAGGCTCTTTCCATACAATAACAACATGAAGTGGACATTGGCGATGAGAATATCAGATCTTTCTCAAGTTTCTGTTGTGAAGAGGATTCATTTTAGACTGTCTCTTACTGAAGATTAAATATTTCAAAAAATGTTCATTCAAATTTGCAAAATCTGCCATCTCAGCAGATTTGTATCCATTTTGATGGACAAACGCAGGATGTCAGGTTCATTTAGAGACGAACGTAACGGACAGAAATTCGTGATCTATCAATAAAAGTGCTACATTGAACTGTATCGTATTGTTGCATGGTTAATTAAATGTTTTTTTGTATTGTAGCATCTTGAGAGGGAAAAATGCACACCCCTAGACTGCCCTCTAGTTGATATATCAATACAATAAATAAGCTTCAGCAGGGACACGGCTACATTGATCCGTCACAAAACTGAGAGAAAGCAGACTGAAGGTTTCTCTGTCTGCTACTCTTGTCTTTATTAAACCCTAACTGCACTTTTCTCCGCTGTATCGCTGCCTCGTAATTATTTGTAATACATTGAACTAATCTATGATTATTACAATCAAAATGCAATTGTTGCAGCCCATAGTTAGTCGTGGTTGCTGTTCTGTGGTCTGTGTTGTCGCTATAGAAACCCTAGATAAAGGCTTTCTATAGCTTTATCTAGGGTATTTCTGTATCACTATAGTCGCCATTAGTAAACCTCTAAGACGGTTCAAAAACGGTATGTTGGACAACATGTTCATTCATGTTTTTTTTCTTCTTTTAATTCTGGTAGTTTGCCAACTCTCACACAGATTATGATATGATTACCACTTGTGCAATGAGACGTCTGTATGATACTAATGTGTACTGGTAGTTCTGTTACGGCACTGGAGCCTCCTCAGAGACGCTTTTCAAATATTTCCACATGACAGCATGGAGGATGCTTTCCACTGTAGCTGTGCTTAGTTACATAAGAAGCTCCACTGACACACACCTACTACACATGTGCAGGCACATTTTTGTTCTTTTGAGAAGAAGTACTTGTTATTTTCATTTGTACTTTGCAATTTTTTTTTTAAATTCTGGCATTTAGGCTTCAAAAATCATAAAAAGGTGGGGGGGGGGGGGGGGGGGGGGGGTTCATTTGTGAAGATTATCTTGCTGAACATAACGTGTTAGTATGTGTTTGGCAAAGAGCTTATTTTCTGAAATAATCCAAAATCCAATGCAAAAATCCCATTTGATTTTTGTCAAGGGAATCAACGCGATGCTGACTTCTGGGGTTGGCCTAAAACCATGTCATCCCTGCACCGCTCTTTAAACAGATAGTCATTCTGACCCTTTCATGGTAAATGACTACATTGCACAGGAACATATATACATATAAGTCGTATGTTTTTTGGTGAAATGTATTCATTAGGCACTGAGTCTTACGGAGGATTTGCCCTTTACTCACATTTACAGAAACCTCCCAGAATTCCTTTGTTCATCATTGTTCAACCAAAGCTTCATCTGTCCAATTGGAGTATTGTTCCAATCCTAGGGAACACTGCAGCAGCAGGAGTTTCAGCTGATTACTACAGGGACCATGCCAAGACAGCCTTTCTTTCTTGATTGCATAAATACTACATTCATACACAGCTGAACATTGTCTTTAAATCTGTGTTTTCTTGTGATTTAACAGTGTGAATGCCAAGTCAAAATATACGGTTTGTGTTTTGAGGAGATATATTGTCTTTGCATGTTTCCATATACTTTTATCTTCTGCTTCAAAGTGTTTGGAAACATAATTATTGCAACCGTTGACGAATCACATTTCTAAAGGTCAGAATAAGCCAAAGAAAAACTAGAATCTTGGCAAGAAAAGGTGAAAATAAACGTAGTCGCAGTTATATGATTACTATGAAGCGCTCCGATGAGTACTACACTCACTCAAAAAATACAGGAAGGGAGCTGGAGGAGCTTTACCACCTTCAGAGGATGAAAGAAATGATTTCACTCAACTTTGCGTTGGAATTGTGAACAAAAAAATCTTGAATAAAACGCAGACCTTTCCCTAAAACAGTTCAAGAATAAAGTGAGTACCTGCTTGGATTTGTTTTATGTATGAACGGACAACAATGCCTGCTATCGGCAGCTGCAGTCCAAAATGGATTAAATCCATATGGATGTATCGATGATAATTTCAAAAGTATGAAAAGAGACAGCTGCTGGTCCTTATTGAAATTCTGACCAAGGCAAAAAAAAAAAAAAAACCCAGAAAGAAAACACACAATACCAAGCCAGTACCATCTGTTCATGTTCTGCTTCAGGTCTGTGTTACAATATCCAAAGCCATGTGCAGCATTTAACAAGCAGCAGTCTGCTCTGTACTGCTGTTGTGAAGCTGTTTTCCGTGTCGCAGCGAGACACCCCAAATGAGCCGTGTAATGTCCCCTCCTGAAAGGGACGGCTACGCTACTCTGACAAGCCTTATGAAAGATGCATGAACGCTGGTTTGTTTGAGCTTCTGGTGCTTCTCCATACCTTAATCTAATATACTCAGCAAATTGTAGCCAAGTCATTATTCTCACCATGCTCTTAGGTTACAAACTAAACACTGTCTTAACACCGCATATTGTCTTTGGATTAGTGTTCACGGCTTTCGTAATGCTTCATAAATCCCCCCCCCATGTGAGCTCTTACAAATTGACGAAATCCAGTCATATTGCGCTGTTGTGTTTGGAAGGCTGACACTGGGATTCTGTGGAAACCGATCTGTTTTCATGCTGTACCTTTCATCAACTAGCGGGGGGAGGGGGGGGTCTTTGCTGAACCCCGGGGACCAAACAGACCACTGTCCTGTCATTTACGTACGAGCTCTTCTTTGATGATGACGTCTGTAGATCAAAGACCAGAGGCACTCATCCAGAGTCGGTATCCAGCTACCTGAAAGCAGTTCACCCTGAAACAGACAGGGAAGGTGAAGATTGGAGCAGACAGATCGTAAGCTGCAGTGAAATATGATGATATGAAACACCGTTTCCCACAAGTGAGGCAACGTCTACGATAATGTGGATCTTCCATCCTCTGTGTCACACTGGGAAAAAAAAAAAAGGTTTAAATATCTTCTCTTCCTTTTCTACACGTGTTGGTTGATGGTCCTGGTTGATAAACAATTTGTGCATGATTGGTTAGAGAGCGGGGATGAACAGGAAGGCCATTTTACAAGCAAATGTTTCTAATTATTTGAACAAGGCAAACTTGAACTAACCATATCTTCTTGTTTCATCAATTTGATCGGCATTGCCTTGCGTGACCTTGTGCATGATGGAATTAAGAGGGGGGAAAAAAAAAGACGTCTAAGGAAATGAAAGGCACAGCTGCAAGATAGTCATACTGAAATTATGAGAGCGGCAGTACGAATGTTCAAGAATAACACCGAGACGGAGAGGCCAGAGAGAGATGATAAACCAGTTAGCTTGTAGGTCTGCAGCGATATCAGTATCATAATGCTTTCCCTTGAGCCCGTGAGGCTCGGCAACTCTAATGTTGTGAAAGCTGCCAGGAAAAGCTGCGTAATGCAGAGAAGCACCAGAGGCGGGCAGAGACGGTTTACAGCTATTAGGATCATTAGGTTGGTAAAGTCTGGATGACGAATCCGCTGCAGAGTCTTGAGGAGGTACAATACCCCAGTATGGCATGGTGACAACAATAGGCAAAATAGAAAAGCAAGCAGCATACCTGTGTAAACCACATTTAGATATATAAATAGCTAGCTTTGTACATTACCAAATGATCAAATTCTTATTCTAACTAACCGTTTGGCAGTACCTCCTGGCCCACCAGTAGGCTATATATAATGATTCTAGGGGTAGTTATTTTCCCTATGGTGTTGGAATCACCTTAAAATGTGTAGGTCACATTTTTATTAGGGTTTAAGGTCTCTTAACTGTACCCTTGCCCTCAGGTAGCATTTGTCATTCTGGCCACAGTTACTCTAGCGTTTGACCCACATGAGCAGTCCATCAGATCCAGATGCAGCAGTTTGTCTCCCTTTAGCTTATTTATTTCATGGCTGTTCCAGACCTCACATTACCAAATATTTTTTTGCTGGACATGGGTACCGTCTAAGGCCTAAAGGCTTTTACACACCAAGGTATTTCAATTTGTGTGTGAGATATTTGCACAAGCCAAGCTGTTAGCTGTCACACACAGCTCTCTATAGAGACAGTATATAGTGTGTTGACATATTGGTTGTCTTAAATTGCTGTACAAAACATTTCCATATCTTTGCATCAGAATTTTGGTTCAGACCTATACGTCTAAGATGATCAGAATCTGCAAAACAGGGGTAACTCAGTCTGAACTTCCTCTAATTTTGGTCAACTTTTTAAAGATGTCAGACATGTGGAGCTTATGGCGTGAAGCTCAGAAAAAGAATGGTAAGTGCAGCTTGAGTTGGGATTGTTTTCACAGTCAGTCTGTAATTCGATCATTACTTTTTCAAAGATGTAAGTGGAGATGGTAACCCCTTACATGTTTCACATTTTTGGAAGCTCATGTCGTTTGCTTGACAGTAATTAAATTACACTGTTAATAAATATGTCTGAGGAAACACAGAGTAACACCAAAAAGCTTTGCACAAATTCAACCACAATTAGAAGAGAAGGCTGCTGGAACACTTTAGGAGTAACAATGAATCACATTTATTGACAGAAAGATGATTAACAGCAATAAACCAACTATAATTGCAGAAGTGGAAGCAAAAGACGTCGGGGTCAATAATAAACAAAATCCCTGGAAAACAAGTTCAACTGACCTACTTGAACCAAACAGAAAACCTATATGAAGCTCCCTAACTTACCACAAAGCAGGAACAGAACAGTAAATAGCAGGTAAGGCTTCCCCAAAGACACCCAGACTGGTTAACCAGTCTACCAACTAGCCAGCCAAGATAAAGGATAACTGTATATCCTGTATACTGTATAATAATCAGAAACAGAGTTTCAGCAGTAGGAAGCAGCTCACAACAGCAGCAGCCAACGCACAGCTCAAAGGCCAAAGAGGACAGCAGTCACTGGTTCTTGGGGCTGATACACAGCTCCACTGACGCACTGACGCAGTTCAGTTGTGGGTGATCACTGAAAGGGGGCGTGGCAGACCTGAAACACAGAGAGGCCCAACACAGGCCAGAGGAAAGTCAGTGGGTGTAACACAAGCAAAAAAGCAAGTCAGTGGGCCAAGGGGTACATCCCAAGTCCCTTAATTGCGTCCACGTTTCCCTCACCTGCGTCTTTTCCTGCGAGGAGAGAGGAAACAAGGACGTGTGTGTTAAGAGAAATGAGATCCTCTTTCCTCTGAAGCGTCACGTGAAGCGACGTTCGTTTCTGATGAAGCTGGATCAGCTGATCACAGCTGGATCAGCTGTCAGTCGGCTTTAACAGCTGTAGAGGCTTTTGATAATTATGTAACTCATATCAAGCAGCATCCGATCAAATAAGTGATGAACAAAGAGAGGGTGTGTCGGCGGTTAAAACGCTTCCTGGAAGGCTGCTCCAGTGCATCGTCGCTCATGGCTTCTCAGAGATCCCTCCTCGCTCCTTGGCCCTAAAATGTCCTCCTAACGTCTATTCCTAACCACTTCTCCTTGATCCGACTCCACTAAGCTATCCATCCGGTTTGAAACTATTGCAAGAGTCCATGCGTCGTGTGGTTGGATGCACGTATTTAAGTTCAGCAGGCAGCCTTGCAGTGACATTACGAATTTTGGTGAGACGCTAAACTATATGGTAATTATGTCAAAGCAAGGTGAAAGGAAAGGAGCTAATAAAGGAAGCAGTGAAGCACCTTTCCTTAGCATTCAGAGAATTCTAACGGCTGGTATCATGGCGGCCACTTAGATTCCGGGAGATTTCGCTCAGTTAGGAACCTTCCTGAGCAAAAAGGACTGTTCGACCGCAGCCTAAGAGACTTGGGATGTACCCTCGGACGCTAGGAGCACTGTATGTAAATAAAACCAATTTTCACAACAGTCTGTGGTACCAGAAAACTTCAAACATCAAGGATTCAATCATTTGCTGGCTGTTTATCTTTGCAGACGACCTGTTATTATGGATTTACAGCTGAATAAAAATGCTTCATTTGACTGTGTTGCTCCGTATGAGGGCATCCAGTGGTTAATGGTAACCTTTTCACAGTCCTTTTATCATAGATAAATGTGTTCAACATATGAATACAGATTGACTGCCTGCTGCTGCTCTCATTTATCTCGCCTTTCCATCTAAAAGCCACTGGTGGGATGCACATCTCACACTGGTTTCCATTATCTCCTGTAAATGCCAATGCCAATCTTCTGTTTGGCATGGTGGGAGAAGCGGGAGGGAGACCAGGTAGGAGGTCCTGGTGGTGTGTCCAAAAGGAGCAATCTCATTATTGGGGAGCGAAATCATTCCACACAGATCTCAACGGTCTTGTGCTGGCAAGCTACAAGGCGATAAACCTGTTGAGAAACATCATGAAGAGAAGCTTTTTTTTTTCTGCTCCCCTGTGGCCTGACACCTATTAAGTGGACTTATCTCTGAATAGTGGATATAAAAGCGTGTTGCAGCTGTAAAGACATCATTTACTTCCTTCAAAGATCATCCTTTTTTCGCTCTATTGATTTGTATCAATCTGCTGAGCAAGTAACTCAAATCGAAATAAAAACCCAGACAGAAGAAAATTGAATTTTTACGAGAAAGTCAGGGGATCAGGGTCAATTCTGTGTGACACTCTGTGTACACGGTGCAACCTGAAGCCTTCTCGAGGCCCAAGCACAACCCGTTCTCACTCCCATCAATCATTTGACGATCACAGCAACTGATGTAGTGTAAAGAAAGTCTGTGTTGTGCAGGGGGGAGGGACCGGAGTCAAACATGGACAGGACTTTCATGACCGCTGTTTGTTTACTATAATGTAGTTTTGTGACGTACCAATCGTAGTATTTTATGTAAAAAAAACAGTCATTTTGACCCAAACAACGATCTATTTCTAAGGCTAATCAAGTGCTTTTGTTGCTCTAAAAATAACCAAGTAGTTGCATAGTGAAACAGAAAACACAAGTATACAAGTATAACAAGTGGAAACTGTGCGTTTCCTGTGCACGCGCAAGCATATCTTCAAAAGACACTATGCATGAAATGAGGGAAACTGACCTACCTTCTCCCGTCTAAAATCAAGGACCCATTGTATAAAAAAATGCAGTCAACATTTTGCTGCAACTGTTCACTGTGCGGTGCCATGCAAGAATGGAAAGCTTGACAGACGTGGCAACCGTAAGTAAGAGGGATGGGATTTAGCAAAGGCTCTTATATGGTTTTTACATCTGAGGGACCCGCAAAATTGGTCTGCTGGGAGTGTGACAGAGACCAATCCCTATTTTATACTGTACCAGTGTTCTCAGCAGAAGTCACTTGTACTTTAATGGTGCTGATGTGGGGAGGAGAGACGCTCGCAGTAGAGCCCTGGGGCCGAGGATCATAGGACTGTATGGTGGACTGTGGCTACCAGCAGAAGATGACCTCTTTTACTGATTTTCTTTCTTCTCACCGGTCCAATCAGCACCGTCCACCCACCTGCTGCCTCTTGCTAGTGACGTTAATGCTGTATTCTTGTATTCACTTTTCTTGGAAGTTCCTCTTACTGTTGATTCTTCCTTTTCATTTTTCCTGAAAGCACTGCTTGGCATTTATAGTTTGATACCATGTTCATGTCTCATATCACACTTACAAATATAAATCTGGACAAAACTGTTTATGACAATTAGGACAAACAAGACAGGATGGACTGGGGCTAACATGCTCATTTCAGTAGCTATGATGTTTGGTGGTGATGATGTTTGGTGGCTTCAAAGCTATTTAAAGGTGCAGTAATATGTATTGACAAATGCAACTCATCACTTTTGCTATTGAGCAGTTAGTAAAGTAATTCTCTTTGAGTTCTTCTGTATTTGCAGCTAATAGAAAGCTAGCTCTGCATGACTTTAACATCGGTAGATCTGGTCAGTGTAAGAAGAGCGTTGTTGAGGGGTGTGGTGCGTGATTAGATGTGTGACATCCCTCCTTGAGTTTCGGCCTTGTTGTCGCAGTGCCCTTCATGCCTCCTGGCTCCTCTCAGTGGGTGACAGGCGATGTAGGCCAGCGTTGGTACCACCGTCCTCATTCCATTTTTTTTTACGCTCGCCATCGGTCCGCCGATAACCGTGTCATTCATGGGTACGTTCAGAAATTACGCCGAACACCTGCGTGGAGCTTCCTGTCGAGGAGGTAATACTTTGTGGCTATAAACACGCTGGGCCTCTTTAGAGTGCTGGACGTGGATGAATACTCCAGCCATAATGTTTACTTAGCCTTGCAGCATGTTGCCTTTCCCCTATATTTCATCTCATTACTGACAGAATAGGCCTCATTAAATGTTGCATTAAATGGGTGGTGTGCCTCAGAAATCCTCTTTCTGTGGTGTATTACCTAATTTCCAGCCAAAGAGCATAATGGCAGATCTGTGACTGCAGCTGTCTCTGGTGTCTGGGGCAGTTTTTTTGCAACCGCTATTGATTTGTATTGATCCAGACCTCGTGCCTGCAGCTGTAAGCTAATACAGCCTGCTGGTTCTTCCGTTGACATTTTCATTGCCGTATTGAGTGAAACCATAAAGCACTGTTTAATGCAGCCTCTGACTTTATACTCTGAGCACAATGAATTATAGACTGTTAAAGCTGATTTTTTTTTTTTTCCATGGCTACTCTCACTGGGAGTTTTATGCAGACAGTCTGGCAATTCGCTTTCAACACTAATTTCATTTGCAATCGCAGTTTTGAAGTCCTCTTTCGAGCCGCTTTAGCAGCGGTCTGCAGGTTTGGTGGATCCATCACTTTCAATGGATTCATTCGATGGATTGACATGAAGGTTTGCACAGACATTCGAGATGGATGAGGTCTGCTGGCTTGTTCTCTAGCGCCACCATTAGGTTGACATTTTTTTTTTTTTTGGATTGAAATACCTTGACAACTATTGGTAAGACATGGAATTTGGTGCAGATATTTAAGGTTCCCAATGATGTATTACAGTATATCGACTTTGGTCACCCCCCACATTGTTATCTAGCACCACCAGCAGGTGGAAACATGTTGCTTATCTACTAGAAGATGTCAACATCAAGGGATGGTACGGTGGTTCGGGCATCTGGTGAGGATGCCACCTGGGCGCCTCCCTAGGGAGGTGTTCCAGGCACGGCCAGCATGGGAGGAGACCCCGAGGGAGGCCCAGGACCAGGTGGATGGACTATATCTCCAAACTGGCCTGGGAGCGCCTCGGGATCCCCCCAGTCAGAGCTGGCTGATGTGGCACCGGGAAAGGGAAGTTTGGGGTCCCCTGCTAGAGCTGTTGCCCCCGCGACCCGATCCTGGATAAACGGTTGAAGATGAGAAGAGATGAGACAATTGGAAATACAGGAGAGGCAGTGCCCTTAATAGATCACATGTCAATGTCGAGTTCAGAATTGAATTCAGTTTTTGTACTTTTTTGACCAGTTAAGAAAAAAAAAATAAAAAATCCAAAGGTGTTCAATACCGACACCAAGTGTAGTTTCGGCATCAGTTTCACTTCTTGGGTATTCTCCATTGTTTTATGGCGAACCTGGAGTCAGTTCACCAGGACCCATTGGGTTTTCACTGCAGGGCCTAGTTGCTCCTGATGGGAAGAAATGACCCACTTCTGCTCTTTGATTAAGATGCCGATGATCAGCCGTGGTTTCCCTCGCATACCACCGTCAGGCATCGTGGTGGTTCACTATGTCTTAACCAAGAGGTCATAGGCAGGAAGAAATCCAAATTTAGGGACTGATTTTGAATTATTATTATTTATTTTTATATTGTTTGAGCTAATGTGACATCTTTTCCACTGCATTTCATGTTGAAGTTTTAATTTCTCTTTGTTCATGATTGCTTAATGTCGGCTTCATTCTGTGCAAAGTCAATGGTGCCAAAGCTCATTTATGTTTTGTTTTCTTTGTGAGTGTGTGATAATTATTAATGGATCTTGATATAACAGATACAATTTTTCAATTACAGAATAATTATTTTGTGGTCTTAGTGTAGCAAACTCTGCAATCTTATAAACGCAAAATAGTTATTTTGTGATCATGGGAAAACCTCATTAGTGTCTGAGTGATGCTGTGCTGACCCTACACAGGTTCCCAGCATTGTAACACCAGACATGGCTAATGATAGCAAAGGCCATTCATCATATCAGTTCATTTTTATGTTGTATTGATTGAGTCCTCAGCTGCTCTGCATCTGCTGCGCTCCGAACAGGGCTTTTGTGTCGAAAGTCAATGTTTACTTAGAACGATAATTGCATTCTCATAAATCCAGTGGAAGTGCAATCACTGTATTGCACTTGGAAGCACTTAGGCGAAGTGGAAAGGCAGTAGGGTTGTCTTTAGAAGCACTTTAGAACTACAAATAATACCCTTTTTCTGTGGAATACTAAAACTTGCTTTTGATCAATCTTTTTTGCCTGTTGAAAATAGTTCTGATTGATCGATTACAACGTAGGTCTTAGATCTAGGAACATGGGGACATCTCTGCCACAAAGCCCGGCGGGACAAAGAACACCAGCAGTCAGACGATCAGACAGGTTGTAACTGTGATTATCTGACTATCTATTGGATGTAAACCTGAGAGTGTTGGCATACCTTTGTGTTCTCTTCTGAATATGTTCGGCTAACGTTGGGGTTTGATGTCTGATTCTTTTAGGTTGTAATGCACTTTGACCTGTCCTTGACTTCTCTTTTACCTTACTCTTTACAGGTCCGTGGGGTCGTTGCATGGGCAGTGAGTGTGGACCCGGCGGCAGCCAGAGCAGGGCGGTATGGTGCGCCCACTCTGAAGGCTGGACCACCCTGCACACCAACTGCGACCAGACAGAACGGCCTGACAACCAGCAGAGCTGCTTCCGAGTGTGCGACTGGCACAAAGATCTGTACGACTGGCAGCTCGGTGCCTGGAACCAGTGTGTCCCGGTGTCGATGCGCAGTGCCGGGGTACAGCGCCCTGCTGTGTGTACCCGGGGAGAGGAGGGCATCCAGACCCGTGAGGTTGGCTGTGTCCAGAAAGTGGATGGCGAGCCGGCAGAAGACGCGATCTGCGAATACTTTGAGCCCAAACCACGCCTAGAGCAGGCCTGTCTTATCCCCTGTCCACGGGACTGTGTGGTATCTGAGTTCAGCCTGTGGACTTACTGCTCTAAAACCTGTGGAATGGGCTTACAGAACCGTATCCGCTTCGTTCTGGCTCCGCCACTGTTTGGTGGGGCAGCCTGCCCAAACTTGACTGAATTTCAGACATGCCAGCCAGGGCCCTGTGAGGGGGAGGAGAGCCTTTACAGCCTTAGGGTGGGACCATGGGGGCCCTGCTCTGTCCCAATGCCAAGGCAAGCCAGACAAGCGGACAAACCACCCAGAGATAGTGACGAACCATCCAAGGAAACTGATAAACTTTCCAAAGAGGGTGACAAACAGTCCAGAGAGAGCGAAAAAACATCCAAAGGGGGTGACAAACAATCCAGAGAGAGCGAAAAAACATCCAAAGGGGGTGACAAACAATCCAGAGAGGGTGTCAAACTGTCCAGTGAGGGCGACAAACAGAGTAGAGAGGGTGACAAACAGCACAAAGAAGGAGACAAAAGGTCAAAAGAGGGTGATAAACTGTCCAGAGATGGACACAAACCATCCAGACCCAACAGAAAATTGGAAAGGGAAAACAGGAAACCAGATAGGCCATCCCGACAGGCGGATAGGCCCAAACGACAGAAAAAGGCAAAAAACAAAGAGAAGAAAGAGAAAATGAGAGAGAAAGTCCGGGAGAGGTTAAGGGAGAGGGGTAAGGTGAAGGACCCTGAGACCAGAGAACTCATCAAGAAGAAGAGGAACAGAAACCGTCAGAACCGGCCAGGTGGAAAGTTCTGGGACCTGCAGGTCGGCTACCAGACCAGAGAAGTGACCTGTGTGCATAGGAGTGGAAATGTTGAAGCTCTCAGGTAACAATGACTCAAATACGTTTCCTTATGTGTCGTCTCGCATCTACAATGATGTGTTTCTATCCAATGCCTTTGTGTGACTGGACATTTGGGCTTGTCGTCACTTTCTTTAGAGGCTACTCTACATTATAACTTGGTTTTAGTAAGAAGACTAGAATAATGGTTACATCTGTGACAAGGCTAAATCATTTTATTCTCAAATTAGGATGAGGTCAGTGGATGGCCAGTGATTTCAAAGAGTTTGGGATTAGATGCTCAGGTCAGTTATAATTTGGTATATTAGGGAGTTTGTGTCCTTCTCATGCCAACATTTTCAAATGAAATCAGGACATTTCGTTGATCGTCAGTGTGGCCAGACAGCATGCTGTGTGATTTAAATTGTTCACAGAACACTGACTAACAGATACTGTACCGTCTAAGAGGTTAATTAATATATATTATACTGCACTGGTTCTGTACACACACACACACACACACACACACACACACACACACACACACACACACACACACACACACACACACACACACATATATTTTGTTCTTATTGGACCAGAAGTAGTGAGTCCTTTGTGTAGTTTGTTTCGGAGTGGTGGACTTGTTCTTCTAAATCACAGTCCCTAACCTTCTGTGTTTTATTTGCATTACCTAAACCATAGTTTCACCATTGTTCATTTGCCACAACTACAATATTTCCTTGAACATACCTGGGTGCCAAGGTGGTGCCAGGGTTTGATTAAGATGCTATCCCTATAATTGCAACATCATCGGTTTGTTTCCAGCCGGGCACCTTTGTTGTATGTTATTTCAAATCTCCCTCTCTCCCCTCATTTCCTGTCATCTTTCTACTATCCACTGTCTAATAATGGCTCAATAAATGCCCCTCCCAAAATAATTGATAAATTGATAAATTAAAACCATAACCATACCCATACCATAGTTGCCATGCACAGATGGTGTAAATAGAAATGGATTTAGAATTGTCAGAAATGTCATTAAACACGAAAACAAACAAAAATAAATTTACAATATTTCTATAAGTGACTGACTTTTTAAAAAAAAATGTCATCATATGACAGTATGATGAAAAGGGAGATAGTATATACAATTGGCACATTTGTGTGATAGCAAAGTTCTACTTGTCTATACATGTCACTGGCTTTGAAGAGCACTTCAGTACTGTTAAGCTTGTTGACATATTTTCACATGGAGGGACGTGGCTTGTTTGTTGTGCACCGTCAGAGCCCTGTGAGCACATTCCAGCTCACAACACTGTCTGTGGCGCTCAATGGCTTCACGTGTCAGGGCTCATAACACTCAGTTAAACCTCGTAAGCCTTCAGTTGTATCTCTTGACTTCTGCCTTGAATCTAATATTTGCTCAGGGCTAATTGAGATTATTCTAAAATCCTATGAAGGCCTGAGTTTAATTAGAGGAATCGTTAACAGCATCTATGTATAATTTATAATCCCACAATGCATGGCCTCAGCACCAATGGTCGTAACAAGAATCGCTGTCTCTTTCACTTAGTCAGTGCTGAACACCATTTCATCTATTCCACTTCCTCAGTGTACATAGAGCTTCTCCCACCTCGATAATGTGTCAAAGCTCCAGGATGTACAGTCTCAATGCATGTTTTTCTCCAGCTAGGTCAATGTCCATGCGACGTCTGAGAGCCACGTTCTTTGTTAGGAGATGGATGGCCTCATTCTGTCTCGCTGTGCTTGCTCGGCTCTAATAGAGGCCACTGAGCAGCGTCCATTACACCCTGGGAAAATCGTGGCTCTTGTGTTACATTTGCTCTTAACGCCTGGAAGAAGGTCAGAATCCATAAAACATTCAAACTTCAAGCAAATGCCACTCGTCATGTCGCAGCCTTCAAGTAGCATAATTATGTTTGCATGATGCACACAGGATTGATATGTACTTAGGAATATTTATCCAAAAGATAACCACATATACACATGCTAACATAGGCCCTGCTCTAGTTGAGTACAGTATCACAGAATGCACAGATGGCTAAAAGCTTCAAAGAGGCTTACTTGATAGTGATGATCATATTAATGTTTACAGCAGCCCAGAGTCTAGCTTATTTACAGTTGGAGCCATCACTGCGGGAATTTAAAATGTGATCTGGTGGCTAAAAATACTAATTATCCCCATGTGTCCAGGCTTTTAAATGATTATGATATTAGAAAAGACCATCCTCTCTCTTTCTCTCCTGTTCCATCTATCAGAAGATATGTGTAACCACGAGCGAGTCCGATTTGACATCAGCACGCTACTGTTCTTGTTCTGTTGTTTGCTGCAAGAACCAACAGAATAGCCTAGATGTGCTCCAATTATATGAGGATGTGAATACCCAGTGGATTAGCTTTATATTTCATATTTCACCGAAATTCACTTCAAAACTGAAGCTCGGATCGATACCAACCGTCAAATGAGTTGACCACAACACATTTTTGTATTTCACAGTCAAACTGTATTACGTGTGTTGACAGATGAAAATATGCATTACACACTATTCTCTACAGGGACTTTGAAAGGATTTCAAATGAACATTTCATAGTATCAATATGGCAATAACCGTCTGACACATAAAAAAGTGAAACAATCGAAGTTACTCTGTGAAACATGAATGCAGTCCTCGCAGTAGCTGCGGCTACTTTAGTTGCTGAGCAGTCACATTAGAAAGTACTACTTCATAACATCAGAAACCCCACCCTCAGTTATGTTGACGTGGTACAGGAGTACTTCTATTCCAAAGCAAGTTATTCCCTCATTTTGATAGGTGTCACTGGTCTGATGTAACTAGAACAAAGCATTTCAGATGCTTGATGCTGAGAAGTGTGAGAACAAATGATGTGTTTGAACATTAAAGCACGTCAACATGTTGTGGTAGAAACACAAAATACAAGTATGAAGCTGAAATGAGGACAATGTGTTTCCTTTAGTGTATCTGAATTAAAAAATAGTGTTTGGTTTTTTTGGGCTCCAACATTGCCATGCATATTATATATATTATTATATTATTATTATATTATAGCATATGGTATAAAGTGAACTGCATCAATGCAGGATTTTGAAAGTTGGCAAGCACATTCAAATTTAATAGATATTCATGTTGATGATTCCAAGCAAGAGGAAGTTAATCACAGGTCATTCTAAAGCTACAAGTATGTTTCAAAAAAAGTGCGTGTCATCACATATTGTCTGAACCCCCCCCCCCTCCCCCAAGTGCAAACGGTTACATTTTGTATCTGTAAAGCTTTATAGTGCCATGACCACTGGATTGTCTCCAGACACGGCAGCTCTGGCTTCACTAGAATGGTTGCAGGAGAACTGTAATAAACATTAAAAAAAAAAAACAACACACAGTTTGTTCACAAAGCTTCAGAAAACCTACAGAAGTTCAGAGAAGTTGAGGAGACTCAAAGGGAAGAGAACCAGAGAAGGGAAGCCGTGTGTCATTATCCCAAATGGCCTATCAGCCTCTACAAAACACACAGAGAGAAAAACAAGAGTCTTTCAACTCCTCAGCAATCCCATCATCAAACAAAGCCATGGTGCTGTGAAGCAGCCGCGGAAAATACGGATAACAAATTGTTTGGGTTTGTAATGAACAACTTTTCAAACCCTGTTTATCACATTGGCTGACTCAGACAAAGGAAAGCTGCAGGATGTATAACAGCATTTCACCACAGACACTATGGTTCTATTAATCCACACTACACATGTAAAGGCCTTCTAACAGACAAGCAAATGCTGCTCCTTACCTACTGCTGTATGTGTGGCTTTCTGTGGACACTGTGAGGTCAACATGATGCTTGTTATAACATGAATATAGGCAGTTTTGATTCTCATTCATTCTCTTAATCTGTTTTGTGTCGTTATTTCGGGTTAGGCTAATAGCCTATGTGCCAAAGTCACATGATTATTTGCCTTAATTTAAAAAAAAAAATGAATTGAACTGAATTGTCCTGCAGCTTTAAATTCAGTTAATTCAGGTGTGAAATGATGTCAATAAAAAAAAACCCACGATATTATATTTTTCTCATCTTCTAATAAGATAAATTTACGTGCAGGGATTACATATGTGGTTATTAAACCACTTGTTTCAGCCTCATTCCCTTCACATGATGTGATTTACAACGCATGTAGTTGGTCGGTGTGTTTCTTGGACCGCTGAACGAGTGCCGTAAAGGCTAGAAAAGCTGCGCCGCAAAATTTCATAATCCTCAACTGTCTATCACTTTTAGGTCTGGGTCCAGAAACTACGGCATCTTGGTTCAGATTTGGACCACGGTCCGCCTATGAGTGACCCCTGTTCTGATGGATCAGTATGGACTAAAATAAAGCCTTAATGCCTCTGTAATGACAGGGGGGCTCTACCGCGTCAGCATCTTGCTGAATATCCAATGGGAAATTAGTGTGCCCTCTGTGTGTGTGTGTGTGTGTGTGTGTGACTCTGAATTCTGATGCTGAGGTTAGCAAAATGTTTGCTAAGCTCCAATGCTTCCGATCATTAGCATAGAGCAGTGAACAAAACATTCAGGCGTCAGCTTCTGATGTTTCACCAGCGCTGTCCATCATTTTTTTTCGGGTTAAAATGACAAACATATCAGCTGCAATGTTAATCGTGTGAGTAACTTGATGACAGAATAAAACCAAACTTGTCTGTCGTCTGTTTTAAAGTGCACTCTGCCAGCTGGTGTCTCTACTGCGCAAAAAGATTGTTGTTAAATTTGTCAAATTTGTGGGGAAAGGTTGTGGTTATAGCAAATAACCTATGGTTAAGATGTGGTTAAAGTAACTACTATAACAGTCAGTGCAAGATTTTTGTCACGGTTAATAAATAAGGAAACATGCCAGGTTCATTACGGGACGCAAACTTTGCTTTCCAGTATGAAATTTGGATGCGTGTTCATCCATCCCACTGACATCCACACCTTACATTCCTTATCTCTATTAAAGGGCAAACTACTTCCTGCATTGATACTGCATGTTGACGCTGGAAGTGAATCTTGAGGAGCAGAGTCATCCACCGGGATCTGCATCATCAACATTCTTGAGAAGCTAGACGTGTGTAACCAAATCAGCCAGGAGTGAAATCTTAAGGACGATGCCTTAACACCCTATCGTAGAAGTCCTATGGTGTGTAAGTGCAGCTACTGTGGTGTGTGCTGATACGGACACTCTTACTGCCGCCTCACAGCATGAGGGGCCACGGTTCGATTATGAGGCTGGATGTGTGGCATTTGCACGTTCTCCCCATGTCAGCGTGGGTTTTCTCTGGGATCGGAGATTTCCCTTATTTGCCCTTGGGTGTGTTGATGGTTGTCTGTGTCTTCGCCAATCCTACCTTCGAGTGTTTAACTTTCATCTTGACTTACGGCATTTTGTGTTCTCATCTCCAGCCTGTGCTCTCAGGAGTCGTTGCCGGTGACGTTCCAGGCCTGCGTCATGACCAAAGACTGTGATGTGACTGAATGGTCTGAATGGTCAGCTTGCTCCAAGGAGTGCTACGACCCCAACGGGCCCAAGGGGGAGAGCACCCGAACCAGAAAATTGAGCCAGTTCCCAATCGATGGAGGAGCAGATTGTCCCGAGCTGGAAGAGAAGGAGCCCTGCAGCCCCCAGGGAGACGGAGTGCCACCCTGCATTGTGTAAGTACTGGACGAAGAGAGTAGGTCAAGTGTTGCTAGTTTGCTTCTACAGCCATAGTACATTTATCTTTATTTATTTATCGGGTTAAACTTGGACCTTGCTGTAGCTTTTAACACTTTCAGTATTTATCCATGATAACTGCATGGCTCTCTAGACATCCATTCAGTGATTAACTATTCAAATTTGGTGTCACACATTCATGGTCCCCAGAGGATGAATCCCCTTTGGTGATGACTATTCACGCGCCACCATGAGGTTGACAATTGTGATTTTAATTTGAATGTCTCAAAAAGTATTGGATGATCTGCCATTAAATTTGGTTCACGTATACTCCCCAATTATGTCCCACTCAGGAGGATTTGTAATGATGTTTTTCTCTTATCTGTAGTCTATAAAACTGCTCATAACAAGGTCTGTGGATTACCTTGGGTAACCGGGTCACGATTTATGGAAAGAAAACTTTAACTGTTGAGTTCAAATCTATCTATTTGGTGCTTTTTTGCGCCACAAGCGAAGTGCATAGCCTATGTGCCAAAGTCACATGATTATTTGCATTAATCCTTAAGACTTTCATTGTATCATTTATTCATTTAATGCATGACCCATCATCATACAAATTGGAAAAAAAAACATCAGACAGTGTTCAGTGTGATGGCCAAGGCCGCCCAAAACTAGAATAGTCGACTGAGTAAGAATATGGGTAAAAGTTTAAGTGATTTTGCATTCCTCTTTACTCCTAGAACTAAATCTGATAGTTTCACTTCATCTCTCTATAACCCATTTATACAATCCATTTAACTCTGTTCTAAAGGCAGCGAGAATGAACCATCAACACCAAAATCAGTGTCCGTCGACGCCTGCTGCCCTTTGTTTGACATACAGCAGGAAGAGAGCCAGTAGTCCGTGGTACTGAAGAACTGCTCTGTTTGAGTGTCCCCATCTGGGCAAGATGCCCCAAGATGCAATGCTTTCCCAGGGGCCTCGTTGTTCTGCAGCAGTGCAGAGGCGCCTGAGAGACAGAGAGACCTTGCTCATGAATATGGAGGCTTTCATTGGCGACCTGAAATGAATTCCATTATCAGTAGAGATTGAGGCAGGGTTTACAATTACTGACCTTGGGGTGGAAACCACAATACATTATTGCTAAAGCAGACTGCTGCCAATTCACTGACCAGACACAAACCCATCCTGCTGCAATTAACAACCTCCTTTCAGCTTAAAAACATCGAGGAAAGTCTGGTTGAATTGTAAATCCTTAGGCGTATTGTAAACAGAGATCTAAGGTCAATAACATAAAAAGTCTTTTTTACAATGCTTGGAGATACTTGTCCCCCTGGCTCACTGAGGCACAACTGCTGCTCAGTGACTGCAAAAAAAAAAAAACACGCACACAATTGAGTGTCCTTCAACGCAATTAAAACAAGGTTAAACCACAACGCTTACTCTGCAAATGGTATTTTTAGAAAATGATTTCTGCTGATTTTAGTGTAGTATGCTCTGTTTAGCAGGGGTTTTTTAAATCAGATTTTCAACCATATTGACACACTAATAATCAGTCAGATTACTAATAAACCTAAAATGTAAAGCTGCACAAAGGTAGTCGTGTGATCATCCCTTCCTCTGGGCCAGGTGCACAGGAACAGTTTCAGCAAAGGAGGAAAGGATTGCTAACATGGTCAATTGATTTAACAAGAAATATACAAAAGCCCTTACAGAACAACCCTTTAAACACATTATTTAAAAGTTGCTAAAACATTGATATGGATTACAAAAAAAAACCCGACATAGAACATATCTGGATATCTTTAAATATTTTCATAATTCTTACATAATTGAAGATTTGGATTATATTCCTACTTGTGTTAGTGTGCAGTTTCCGTGTCAACTGGACACTGTCATTGTGTTGGAACTTAGTTCCATTGTTTTTTGCAGTGCATGTGTTGTTAGATTGGTGAATGTTTTTTTTCTTAATTAGCTTATTGTATATTTATTTCTGTCTTGTTCACCATACAACTCAGCATATTTATGAGGACATATTTAAAAAAAAACTGAGCACACCAGTATAATCACAATATGAACAAATGTAGGATAAGGTATCTGTACAAACAACAATAAATGCAACAGTTTTGGGATGTTTGTTTGTTTAAGGCCTTGCATGTACTTTATTGTACTATAGATTACATTTGTCAAATGAAACCATTGATTTGGTGAAAACAAAATCTATGTCACAGGAAATGAAACTTGACATCTGATTTGATTTCATATGCACACGGTCAATATGAATCCATTTGGACCAACAGACCACACCCCTGCGTCTTCCTCTTGAAAGCTGATACTGACCCACAACAATTGAGTATTAGTTGTATAGATCCAATCTATTCTATTCATCCAACTGCTCATTTCAAGGAAAGACAATATGGGGCTGACAAACTCTATCAGCCTGACTCACGTGTCCACCTCTGTCCTCAGCTACAGCTGGAGGACCACAGAGTGGACAGAGTGCAGGGTGGACGTGCTGCTGAGCCAACAGGACCGTCGGCGTGGAAACCAGACAGGGTTGTGCGGAGGCGGGATTCAGACTCGAGAGATCTACTGTGTCCAGACCAGCACGGATACACCACCCAACCTCAGCTCACTCCGGAGCAAAGAAGGTGACTTGTCCTATATTTGATCCCCCGTAGGTGTGCCTCACTCCCCGCTCAGTGTTTCTTCACTTTATTCAGTTAGCGTGTATGATTGTACGTTATACATGTATTGATGTTGGTGTTGAAAACCTCATGCAAGAGAATCAAAAAAGTAATGGAAAATGAAATTGAGAGGAAAAGAAAATGTCTCAAGCCAACGTTGCTGGCGCCGGAGCCTGCCAAGTGTGTCCCTCGGCACCGGATCTGTGTGTGATTGTCACGGACAGAATCTCTTGGCACAACCAAGGAGTGAAGAACATCCAGTTTGGTGACCTTGAGATTGCATCTCTGCTTTTGGAAAAAAAAGTTGACTGATTTGCCTGCGTTTCACATGGTGGTCTACATACCTTTTTACACGTGGCACCGTGGGACTTCTGTTGTGCCTTCACTTTGCCAGAGAAAACGTTCCCCAAATGGTGCGTCTTTGGCTCTGAATCACCGCCATCTGGGTGTATTTTTTTTTTTGGTCACTAGGTCACTATGATTGACTACCACAAGCACACTGCTCTTCTCCTATAGGAATGTTGTTAGTGTTTTAAGGTGCCTAGTATTAGCTGTTACTAGTGCTGAACAAACTTGTGGCCATTAATTCCGAAGTGACCTTTAACAGCTTCGTAAACCGAAATTGGTTCGTATCAAATGTTGTTTTTTTTTTATCATAGCTTTATAAACAAAAGAGGTTTTGAACGCATCGGCTGATATGCAATCTCTGAACTCATTGATTGGATGTTTTGGGCTGTTTAAACAGTCATCATGTTAGTTCTTCAATAGGGTTAGTTAATAGTCGTCATTATATTAGACAGAATTCAAATGGCCTATCAAGGGCCATTTATCAGCTCAAATAACAAACAGACAGCATCAGGGAACAGCAGGAGCGAGGTCTGTGTGACAGGAAGCAGAGAGGGTTTGTGGACTAAATTATAGTGTTTTTTATAGCACATGTTTTGACAGAGGCTGTTTAAAAACAGCTTCAAATAACATCTGTGAGGGTCGAGTGGCAGACAAAAAATAAAGTTGTTGATGAGCTTTTGCATCATCTGCTTAGGCTAGCGTTTCACACACACACACACACACACACACACACACACACACACACACACACACACCAAAGTCATGTCATCTGTTCCAGCTCTGCTGACACCCTCCCCCTGCATCACCAGCCATGTGTGAACCAGAGTGAAGAATTGAGGAGGTTTCTCCCTCATATTAAATCTAGGGACTGAGCTATATGAATATGCTAATGTCCGTGCAAAAGCCACACAGAGAGGATAGCAGATGAAATATGAGCTTTCACATAAATTGGTGGCATTACTGAGCACACGGAGGCTGCAAGTGGCCCTGGTAGCAAGCCTATGCTTATCCTGCGCTGACACAATAAGTCTCAGCCCATCTGGCCGGGGAGGCTATACTGGCGTCTGCTGCTAGAAATTATTCAGATCAGATGCTCACAACCAACCGCGCGCTTTCATCCTTCGGCTTCAAGATTCCACTTTGCCAATTTTGCTAACAGTCATACTTTCAACACTTCCCTTTTACATATATTGTCAGGATGAAATAGGAAACAGTGGCTGCCCCTCTAGCCATGCCGCCCTGTCTGCATGTTATTACGGTAATTGTTAAGCAAAGTGTTTTTGGGTTGGAAGAGGGGCACGTCATTGAAGGTGTTATGGCTTCAAGGTGTCACTAACGACGGACGGTGGCAGATGGAGAAAAGCGAGACGAAACAAGAGAGGAATGGATGTGACAAATGAATGCCACAGCCTCCTCCTTCTTTTCAGCCTGCACCTGTCCTTCCTCTGAGACAGGTTTTGTTCTGTCATGTCTTGTATCATTTTAGCTACCCGCTGACTTGGACACGTCACGATGTAAATAAGGAGCCTCTATCCATCCCCCTATGTTCCATTTCTCACTTCTTTCTTTCAGCTGTTTCTGTGTTGGCTAAACCTCACTCCTTCACTGCACTACATGATGCATCTGAAATATTCTGTGTTTGCATAATTTCCACCAATTGACTACTTTAACACAAGTCTCTTTATTGGTATTCTTTCTTTGCTTTAAGTATTGCTTGGCCATGTTGACATTGGTTACCCACTAGTAAGAATATTCATGCAATATATTTTTCAGAATGACACCAACTGACACAACAATTCTATTGGCAGACGTTGATATTCAAAGATCACCTTTTTTTTTAAAAGTTCAATGACCATGCTTTTTATTATCCAAGGCCAGTGTGTTTTAACTTAATTTCTTTCACTTTGACATCAGGATTTGCTCCACTTTAGAATTCATCGAGGGGCTGCTATTTAAAGCTGAGTAATTTCTGTTCCACTGTAGTGCACTTGTTTCCTTCTCACATGAAACCAACCAAAATATGCCACAGAAACGACCAAACCACACTTAATACTTCAAACAGAGGCTGGGGAAAAAGCAGCGCATGCTTGAAAATTGCTTTACCTCCTACATGCGAAACAGCAACCGGATTACCTTGATCTCCCCAATTACATCTCCTTCAGTTAAAATACCGTGTTCCATTGAACCTCACTGGCTGCGTTTACTGGTGGGAAGCCCGTTTCGGAGGGAGTTCAGATTACAGATGTGGCAAGAAAAAAAACGTGAATTAATAGTAATGAAAATAATCAAAACTTAGTCCAATCATGAAGTAACAATTGTTCAGTTGCCCAATAAAGCTGATGCAATCTCATCATTTACTTTCAAGGATGATCAGTGAATCCCAGAGAGACTGAGATAGGACAGTCTGACAGTAACATCTGTGGACACACGTCACTCCCAGATCACTGCTTGTTCTTCATTAGATTTCCTCACAGCTGGAAAGCGAAGGATTCACTCAGTCCTGGATCTCTCTCAGACATGCAGTGATTACTGTTGACAGCATCACTGTTTATTACAATGCTACATTCTCAAATGGAGAGTTGTTGATTATCATGAACAGCTTGTTAATCCTCCCTGGTAGCACACATTTCATAGGCAGTTCATCATTTTCTTCTGAAGAGAACAATTTCCTCTGAATGGAAGTTGTCTCGGCAGTGTTTTTCCTGCTTTGGTTCCGATCGATGCAAAACTTAATTGGAGAGCAAACCGTGACATGCTGTAGAACAGCTGTGCCACCGTGATGCCGTGGTAAAGGACCTGGGTGTCGGGTTATTAATGGCAGGTGGCACGTGGCCGCGGAGGTTCCTAATTTGGCGGCTGGAAGCGCCGCACAGGGAAGACTAGACCATCTGGCACAGAGATACCTGAGCAAGGTCAGTCTGTGAGGATATTTCCATTAATCAGCCTTTGTTATGGTTGTGAAGAGCTGCTCAGGAGGAGGAGGACAACAAAAGACTACTACCCTCCAAAAGGTCTGAATGGAGCATGTGGATGAAAAGCTTTTCATAAGAAATGGGACTGTTTGGTTGGCACAGAAACACATGGACATGTCGGGATTTAAGTCATCAACAGACCATTTGGATGATCTTATTCAGCACCTGCTATTGCAGTGGCATATTTGCTAATCACGTGTTTAATACCTCCCAGTTGCAAGTTATAACCCATTAGAATGATTTGGCATTTTCACAGCCGGTAGTGACAGTTCTCTGCCAAAATTGTCAGCACTTCCGTATACCTTTCGTTTGACTGGCCAATTAGCCGGCCGCGTCCACATTTGTAGACACGTCAGTGGTGTGGCTCTGGGGACTGCTACCGGTCGGTCGGTTTAGAATGAAATATTGCAAAAACTGTTACTTGGATGGTCATGAAATGTTGTTCAGACTAGTATTAAACGTACAGCAATGACTTTGATGATCCTATGACACTCAACACATATTGATCGATTGTCAGCTCACACATTTTATTGACCGACACTTTGGTTTCTACAGAAAGACAAGTGTTTATCCTTTTTTCTAAGTCTGATCTAGAATTTTTTTCTCTCGTGTTTTTGACAGATTAATAAAAACTTCTGGCAGGGGATTTTTTTAATGTTTGTGTTTGTCAAGATTAGTGTTGTTGTAATACTCATGTCAGCCACAAGGGACTGAAGTCCATCTCCGACCTTGTTTTCAATAGGATTAAAAGTGAGTTTTAATTTGTATAACTTTGTAACACACAATTTATGTACCTTGTGTTAAAAGTGAATGGAGAATTGAAAACTGACCTGGAAGAGAGCATGAATGCTTTTAGTCCTGTTCAGAACCTAGTGTCAGTGTAGTGGTACACTTCAGCCTCCTGTGGGCGAAATAAACACTGAGGAGAAGTTGGCCTTCAGGGCTTTCTGCCAATAATCTCCTTAGGTTCAAGCAATAAACCTATTTATTTAGGTTTAGGAAAATATCATGATCCTGTTTAGAATAAACCCTCTCTGGCAGAGAGCCCTGAAGGCAAACTACTATCATGTGCCCGAAATCATTTTTTTTTCATCGGCTGTTCTACAGATGAAAAAAAAAAAAGATTAAGGAATTTGAGGAAAAGTCATTTTCCCCTGTTTTACTTGTCTCTCAGGACTCTTGTTCTGACCAAATACCAAAGAAATTGGTGGCGTTCATCCTCAGCTGCATGTTGTGTTCTAAACTAGCAAAGTGAGGATCATGTGAAGAGTGGGCAACTGATCTCAACGGATCTAAAGCCCTGGGTTCACCACATGATGTGGCTGATATTTTTAATTCAATATCAGGACATTTGCAGTAAAGTACAATATCAAGTGGGTCCTTCATTATTTCCTAATCTTGTCCTCCCGTCTTGCAGAGGGGCCCCTGTATGAAAATCTATCTTTAATAGTTGTATTATTACACTTTGTATTGACATGGTCCCTATTCTTAAATATAGTTGTTAAATTAAATTCCCTCAATCCGACAGATTACCAGGTAGTATCCAGCCACACTGGTTTGTTTTTTAGGTGCTAGCTTCCAATATGAGTGCAACGACGTTTTTTGCCGTGTCAATTAGCATATGCAGATGTGCTGACGTCAGCATAAAGCTCAACGCACTGCTTCTGCTCCTCTAAACAACAGGTATTCTCCAGAGCTGTCCTTCAGCAGCATGAGCCACCCTCTCCGTCTCAGGGAAGGACCGCCTGCCCTGACAGAACACATAAACGTCACAAGTTCATTCCTACGGGTCCTTAAAATATGATAGTTCTAGAGGCTAAAAAAAGTTAATTGCAAAACCACTGCAAAGTGCTATGCAGGTTAAATGGAGTCGTACCCAAACACACATAGAAGCACGGGGCGGGTACAATGGAATAGTCGAAGGAGCGTGGTAATTAATCACTGTCTTCTCAGCCACATTACAGCCCTTATACCTTTTACACAGCTGTGCTAGTCACAGTGGGAGTGACAGAAATGATTCATGAAATGGAGGGCAGGGTGCAGTGAGTAGAAAAAAAATAATAATAATTGTTCTGAAGGTTCCGAATGGCAATCTGAGAACATGTGACACCACAGGTCTGCAGCCAGAGCGAGATGGCTTTTAAAGTTTCATTTGTTGAGACTTTTGCACATTCTGATTTTGCTGTCCTGTGACTTTTATTGCCAATCCCTTCCCGCCACATACTCTTCACTTATAATTCCAAAATCATTTCAATACCGGGCAATTACTTTCAATTAAAGGTTTAAATCCAACAGGCAGTTGTTTGAATATTGTATTTCTAGTGAAGCCTGAGGTCTAAATCGACTTCCATAACCTGTGGTCTACAGCTGGTGCTTATTTGTGTAAATAGGTTGATTTGATTTAATGAATAGTCTTGTGTGTAAAATAGCAATTTGATGGTACAGTGGAAACAGCTTATAGTTATTACCGTTATGAGATCTACCGCTCGTAAAGCTTGGGCCAGAATCATTTCTACACAAATGCTGTTTAAATTTTTTGCTTATAGTAATCAAGCAGTCTGCTTACAGTGTTCATTGTGGGTCCTGTCATACATAACAACATATGGAAAATAAACTACAGTAAGCAAACATAAATAATATTTTTGTTACCCGTCTACTTCCAGCTGGCTTCTTGAGGCTGCTGCTGCTGCACTTTTAGATCAGTGAAAGCGCACTGGGAGAGTGGATTGATAACGTCTGGTCACGTCATTCCCCCAAAGGGAAACTCTGCTGATCCTCAACCAGCTCTTTTTGGTCATTTGTCTGCATGCACTGCAGCCGCTGCATTGACACAGAGCCCGTTTCATTACTTTATAATCATGTTATAAATACACCAATGTCAAAAAGAAATTGTCCGTTATTGATCAATTTAACCGAGACAGATTTCCAGCTTTCCACTGTAATACAATGGTGCAGTGTTAGTACTCCTGTTGCACAGGAATTGTACAGGTTCCCAAGTGCCATTGGATTCCTGAACTGATGGCTCAACCTAACGACCCGTTTGGATGTGCCTATCCGATACAGCTAGTCCCATATATCAGCCAATTCAAGTGTGTATTGTTCTCTACATGAATACATGTGTTTAGCAACAGTAAAGACAAATACACATCACAGGGTGTACGAGAATGTAGAAGATTATCTGATATTGATGTAGATGGAAAAAGTACCTTATCACATTGCACCATTTGACATATCAAGCATTCTTAGGTCTCACATGTACTTTGGCAACACTATTAAAGGACGCACCTTCGGAAGAGTGGAGGCAATTTGTCCCGTTGTGGCACAGAGAGAATGAATCATCAGCCTGGCGACCTTGTCGAGAGTGTACAGCTGTTTGGAGCTGAGGTCCAACGAGAATCAGGTCAAACTGAAGACTGTACTGTTGTCCTGGGAAAAACTGGAAACAACTTTAAAACTTTGTTGTTTCAAAGTTGTCTATGTTTTGGAAGATACTGGGTTTTGTGACTGAAAGAGAAGCGTGTTTGCAATTGTTGGATTTGATTTTGAGCTGAAAGGATTTGTTTCCGTGGGACGTAGGATTCTAAAGGCATCGGAGACCTTAAAGACCAACTTCTGTCTTTGTTTCTTTTTTACATGGTTTGTTCTGCTAACCCAGGGGTCGGCAACTTTTACTATCTAAAGAGCCATTTTGCACTATTTTCCACCAGCATTTTTTTTGCTATTTTACCTGTTATAACAATATCAAACTCTTATGAAGAGGAGAGTTTTCTGCAGCAGTTGAGAACTCGCTCTTGTTCGCTCATCTCCAGCGTGATACTTTTCAGCAAATGCTGTGTGCTTCTTCTGGAAGCGTCTTTCAACATTACATGTCTTGTTTGCTAATTTCTCGACACGTATCAAGCATACAGGTAAACCAGCATCGTTGGCAGCGAAAGCAAATGAATACGAACACGCAGAATTAAACTCTTTATTACAAAGCACCGAAAACGGAGGAGTTTGAAAACGATGACGTGTTCGCTACTTGATCGGTTCTTAGCAGTCACACCCCTATCATGTGACCCTTTCCCAGAAGATCACAAACAACAACAGTCTTGATTACCGATCGACTACCAGGTTAATTTAACATGGAGAACTGATTACAGGCGTTGCTGACCTTGTTGTCTTTACTAGTAGCTGTTAAGTTAAATTCTGCATTTCTGCGGAGGAAGCAGCTGTTATTGGAGCGATCAGTGAGCCACAGCGGTGTTATCAGACCTACGGTTAGCGGCTTTAGGGAGGGTGATGGACACAAAACGGAGGAGTTTCCTGTCCTTAAATCATGCTTATTTTGTTCTGCACAATTATTGTGAAGTCTGCAGATAAAATGTAAAGAAACAAAAGCAGTAAATGCTCTCCAGTAGGACAGAGACTTCAGCCTCCAGCAGAGCTACGAGTGAGAACAGACAACAACGAAACTGAGGAAACGAGTGAGAAACGAGTGTTGACCACATTTATGGATCATAATCTGGTAAACTTTTATGTGTAAGTGTTGATGTTAAAGTAAATGTTATGTGTGAGAGAGAGAGAGAGAGAGAGAGAGAGAGAGAGAGAGAGAGAGAGAGAGAGACCCGCAGCGCTGTAACTAACGTTAAGTCTGAAAAATAAAACTTCTAAAACTTTCCACAAAATGTGTCTGTTTGAGTTTATAGAGGAAGATTTTAGAGACGACCTTAAGTATCAAACACGACCTTTCATCATTAAAGACTACTTTATTACTCTGTCGTATTTTTTTGAAACTAAGCAACCAATCTACTTCCCGTTTACAGCGCCACCATCACGCTCACGTGATATTCGTTTTCAAGCGTGTTATTCTGGACGGAGATCATTACGATGCTGAAACGCCGTGTGGACGGAGATCGTTTTCGTTTTAAAACGTAGTATTGTGAACGTAGCCTCAGGGAGCCGCAACAGAGGCGCTGAAGAGCCGCGGGTTGCCGACCCCTGTGCTAACCCATACAGATTACACATAACTTTCAAGGCTGGAGTTAAAGTACTGTTGTCCCTGCACAGGCATGTATGCATGGTATACTGTGCAGCTTTGAAACTGAATGGACGGTCCTGATGTATTAGTTAGAAACCCATATTTCACAGCTGGTGGTGCAGAGGGGAACATTCTTCCGCCCGAGTGATTCCTCTTTCAATAGTGTCAATGACAAGAACTGTGGAACATCTTCAAACTGTTGGCTTCCTTGTTTGATTTGTTCTGGTCTCTTGTATTTTACTGTATTGTGTTTGCTGTGATAAAAAAACCCAAGTTGACATTCCTTTCACCTGTGTCTCCATAGCATTGCGACCGATGGACAGTGATCTGTGTCTGGGTATCCCCCCGAACACCACCCAGCTCTGCCATATCAGCTGTCCTGTTGAATGTGAGGTGTCTTCTTGGAGTGCCTGGGGACCCTGCACCTATGAAAACTGCCAGGACCAGGCAGCCAAAAAAGGTAAGAAATAAATGATAAATGAATGTACTTGTAATAGTTCTTTTCTAGTCTTCCGACCGCTCAAAGCGCTTTAACGCTACATGTCATCATTCACCCCCCCCATTCATACACTGATGACAGGGGGCTACCATGCAAGCTACCACCTCTACCTAAACATTCATACTCATTCATACGCAGGCACAACTTGGGGTTAAGTGTCTTGCCACAGGACATGTGGACATGGTCTAGCGGAGCCAGAGATTAAACCGCCGATCCTCTTATTGAAGGACGACCCTGCTCTACCACTGGACCACAGTCCCCCCCCCCCCCCCCCCCCCCCCCCCCAGTCACATTGAGAAAGGTTTAGCAGACGCTTTCATCCAAAGCGACTTACAATTCAGTATCTATCTACACACCGTAGGCACAGCTACGGGAGCCATTTTGGGGTTAAGTGTCTTGCTCAAGGACACATTGACATGAGACTAGCGGAGCAGGAGGAGCCGGGGAATGGAACCTCCGACCCTCTGATTGAAAGGCGGCTGCTCTCCACTTAGCCACGGCCACCTATAACTGTGTCATTAAGTAGTTAATGGAGTTCTATAGTGATCTCAGGGCCTTGCTTTGCCAAAACTGGGCACAACTTCATACCCACTAAGGGATGGATGAATATCAAAATGCTCCTCTGCATAAATGCAACCCTAGCTTAGTGCAAACGTGTTCACTCTCACGCCGTCATTCTGCGATAAAGCTTGATGTCTTTTCTTGATGTGTATCTCCTATTGTGTCATGTTAGTATAAATCATTAAATATCAAAGCTAGTGTCGGTATCAAAATCTAAATCTGGGCCTTGCGGCAGCACCAGAGGGGAGCAGAAGTTTGTTCTGGGAGCCAAAGCGTCATCATCCGCTCTGCCTAATTTGTTTGGCCGTTGTAGCGGGTTGAGCTAGTCCATCAGCGGGGTTGACACGGTCGCTGCCTCGGCCCTTAATTATCCCCGGAACAGCGGCGTCCGCCATGACTAATGCATGTTGACTCTGCCTTAATGAAGCGCCTCAAACAAAAGGGACGGCTTGAAATTCTCCTGCATTGCATCTTAATGATGGATCTGCTCCCACTCACTCGTTCTCTCACCACTCTATACTTCGGCTCTTGCTGTTCGACTACTGTACATAACTGAAAGTAAACATGATAACAGACAACACACACACACACACACACTCACACACACACACACACACGTCCTCGAGTGTGTGCACTATGGCTCTCATTATCCAGAACACCTTTTCATCGTCCTGACAAGGAACATGGGAATCAGTTACAGCACGATAGATTGCTGAATGTTAGTTTATGCTGTATGATTTCTCCCACCAAGATTGCAATTGGGATTTACATCACATTCCTTTTAGCTCTAGGCAGGTGTCTACAATGCACTGTATTCACATAAATGCAGTTTGTATCACGCATAAACACATAATCTTACACTTATCATTTCTCCATGAAAACAATCCGGTGAAATGTTTGTTGTTATTGTACTTCCAAGGTCCTAGAAAAGAGATTTTCACTCTGTGTAAGATGTCACATAGTTGATAAATGTGGCATTACTCAATAGTTTTTGAGTGATGAAGACACCTAATGATAGACTTGATAGCTCTACACTGTATCTGGTCAAGCTTTAGATTAGTTTACAATTACATCATATGCTCAAAAGTGCAGAAAGCTATTTTTTTTTTTATTAACAATGGATCAAATGTTTACACTTGATAAAAACGGTGTCGCTTTTAGAGACAAGGTCCAACTCTGCAGTGTTCATTTAGCGCCTAAAGCTAATTGTTTCTGTTTATGGCCCACAGCGTTAGCGTTAGCTCAGCACCAAACAGCAGATCGACACATTTAGCGACTAGCTGGTGAACATAGTCGTGCATTCAGCCGCTACAGAATCTTTTACCGTCGGCAGGGTGAATATTGGGTTTACATGTATCAGTTGGCTAGACACACAACTCCAAATGAATGCTAATGTTGCTCCGTGTCTGCAGGATATGGAAATAGGCAACTGTTGGCTAACATTCAAACTAAACATTGCAACTTCTTTATAAGTTTAACTGAGGGATGCAGACTACAGTTTGCTATGCTGAAGCATTCACTTGACAACTAACTGGCTAAGAAGCTAGATTGTTTATGAAGAGGAAGACTACCACTCTGTTGGTCTTTTTGAACCTCAAACATACATTTCACTCTGTCTCTTTTCACACGTCACAGTGACGACGGGTGGTTATTTCTCCAGGAAATCACCTTTAACTGACAACAATTTCATCTTGTATGTTGGCAAACTCACTAACTATGAATTTGAATTAGTCGCAGCTCACTAAATGTAATTTAATTGATAAGAAGATGAGATAAGACAAGGTGTCTATTGATCCCAGGAGGGACATTTAGCATTTGAGCAGCACAAGATGAAGATTTGAAAAAAAAATATGTACAGACAAGCAAAAATAAATACATAAATAAGCTCTATACAGTTATTTAACCTAACCAGTAAAGCTACTAGTATGGGAAATATCTCGACTAACAAGTGTGCAAACGTTTATTTGCAAAACCAACAGTGCAGTTTTCTGATAATCAATATCAAACACAAAGAAACTGAGGCATTCATTTAGAGAAATTACCAACATGGATTCAAGAGAAAAGCAAAGAAACTGAATGCTTTCTAAATGCAGTTTGAAACGTAAAACTACACCCATTAACAAAGCAATGGGCTATGGTCGCATTATATTTTATAAAAGGACATTTGCTGAGGCACACGCGGTGCCAGAGCTCTGGAGAAATAAAGCTCTATTATAATTACAGTAAACAAAAGGTCTTGTCGGGATTATGATGGAGGGGCTAGATCAGTACCAATTTGCTTGCATAAGAAATCGCAGCACAAGTGACACCATCTCCAGAATACCGCATCTTCTGCTGTATGCCCTGTATGCTTTTTATTTACTTTACCACTGTTCATCCACATACCTTGCTTAATAAAAAGCGACGGGCTCCCCATGGATGCCTCAGTTCACTCTTTGTGTTTACTCTGCGCTCAGTGATTTTGTCATCAATTTGTAGTGAAGTTCTCTGATGACACTGACGTTCCTCAGTTTACACACATCAACTCCAACATGCCCTGCTTTAGAGCCATTAACCATCCATTAATCATTAATGAATGGTATATTAATAGGGAGTTAAACTTGAGTTAGTAGTCATAATATTGTCAGCAGACAATGAAATAACTTATCATGTTAACTAATCATTAGTAATGCTACAATTTGTCTTATTTTTTTCATTTGTTTGTGCAATATGAAATAATTTGTTGATAAATATATATGATATATAATGCTTATAATATATGGTATGAATATATGTTCTATATAAAGTATTAATTAATGATTACCACAGAATGTGTAAGACTTTAAGACATCATGAGTGAAACATCTACTATGGTCCAGTAACCAAATATTAACCATTGACAAAGTATTAGCTATAAACAATGTTTATAGATTAACCGTTTAACAAAGTATTATAATCATCAGTTACAACTTTAAAAAAAAAAACATCCAATAAATAGCCAAGTAATGTTTATAGAGGGTTTACAAGTCAATCATTAACTGTTAATAAATACGTTATACAGTATATACATTGGTATTATGTGCAACAACCGCATGGATATAGCATTACAATTACAATCTGTGTTATTAACTGAAAAATGAATCAAATGTATCCATGCACCATGAATGAATGGTGGGTATTATAAATTGTAACCCAGATGATATAGCACACACAGTTAGCCAGTGAAACGCCTCCTACAGTTATGACACTGTTAACAACTTCTAAAAACAACAAACACAACTTTTGATTTGGTAGGAGTTGTCTTGTTAGTGTCTCTTATTTTGTCCGTCCCCTTGGATTGAGAATGATTGCGCAGCCCGTGGTTTCGTGAGCTACATGTACATGCCAGGTACACGGTGGGTCGTCGCATGTGACTGCTTCCATGTATCTTTGTCTTCGGTCAAAATGAAGCATCTGGCTCCGACAGCAGCTGCAGCCTCGCCATTCATAATCTACCCTGCAGATAGCAACTGAGTGCTGCCTGATAGAATTGAATTCCCCGCACCCCGAGTCTCATCGCCCCTATTTTAAACCCCCCCCACACACACCCCGTCAAGATAAAACCTCCAACAAAAGGGTCTCGGCTAACGGCGGTACATGTTCTGCCGACCGGTCTGATTAAATAAAGGTTTTTGAGGGGAAAGGAGAGACAAAAATGAAATGGAAAAAGGATCCCGTCATCTCCACCTGAGTCCTCCAGGCACTCCGGGACCCTGCTGCCTTATCGGGCTGGAGCAGGACTGTGGATTAGGGGGTGGATGACCTTGGCTAGGCTGGTGCTAACATCCCCCCCTTCCCAGGACCTAGGTCAATCCTGTGCCCTTGAGCAGAGGGAAAAGACATACACACACACATGAGAACAAACCCCAGCTGAATTAATGGGATCCTGCATGCATTAGTCACTTTGGATAAAAGCTACTGTAATGAGAGGAGGATAAAAACATTCATTATGCGAAGTTGTTCTTGGAATATCTCTCAACTTCAGGCTTAATGGACTGTCACGTTAAATGCAATATTATGGTTATCATCACAGGCACACTGTGACCACGGAGTGAAGTTAATATGCTGTCGGTTAAACATTAGATTCTGACAAGTTTTTGCTCAGCAGCTCACAGAGAGAATGTGGGGGGATTTGGTTGATTAGCGCGGGTTCTGGTTTGCGTTCAGTGACTTCATCGGGGTCCTGTTGTTCTCGACAGGCTTCAAACTGAGGAAGAGGAAGATCGCCAATGAGCCGACTGGCGGGACGGGCAACTGCCCCCACCTGGTGGAGGCGATACCGTGTGAAGACCCCAGCTGCTACGACTGGCTGGTGGTCAAGCTGGAGGAGTGCATCCCCGATAATGAGAAGGAATGCGGACCTGGAACCCAGATCCCACAAGTGCAGTGTGTCAACAGCGATGGTGAGTAGACGAAACATTTGACCATGAAGCAGCTTTGAGGTTTACTGGTTTTTTTTTTCCCTCGACAAAATCGAGACAACGGCACATTACAGTAGTGATTCTGGCCCGTAGTGTTATCAATGGAAGTCTGGAGCACACACTGCTTTTCTGAAGATTTGACAGCAGCATTATTAATGTGTTAATGAAGTCGAACTTGGTGTGCAGACGCCCATAGGACCAAGTGTGGGACTCACGTCTTTGCCTCTAGCAGTCTGGGAAGCACTGTGATGGAGTGGTGCGGCGCCAGCAGAAATGCGGGCGCTGTACCGGACCGTAAAGTGGGAGCTGAGCTTACGTTGATCCACGTTCTGATCATGAAACAAACTTACTGATAACACAATAAATGGTTACTTGCGGCCCAATAGCTTACGTTTTAATGTTAAGTTGTTGTTTTTTTCTCTTTTGATAAGTCACACAAAACACAAAGAACAACAGCAGTTTTCAGATTTAATGGCATTAATCAGTGCGTTACAATAGTAACTTCCATAATTCTTCTGGATTCTATCATATATTTATTGTACCGTCCACAAACACAGATGCAATGTCAAGAATCTGTAATTCTCGAGAAGATATCTTTTAAGTCTTAGTGTCAGATGCAGGTGCAGCATTGCTGAAGAGGCTGTGTTGAACCATTGAGCTAATTGCCAGATAACTGGAGTGGTTTTCTGCTTCGTTTGGAGGTTGTGTTCAATGTGTTATGGGTCAGTTTACTCACCTCTGATTGCTGCAGAGTTGGTTGGCCTCTCTTTGAACCACCATGCTGTGGGCCCTATGGCCTGGGCTCACTGCCCAACATTGTAATTGTTGTATGTGTTGGAGGGAGATATCCCTCCAATGGGTTTGCTATTCTAAGCAATTTCACCGTAACTCTTTGTGTGAGAGAGAGCGAGAGCGAGAGAGCGAGAGAGAGAGAGAGAGAGAGAGAGAGAGAGAGAGAGAGAGAGAGTGTGTGTGTGTGTGTGTGTGCAGCTGCTCTCCCCTGGGTTCCAGCTCAGGCGACCGGCCAAAACTGTGCTGGAAGAGAGTGTGAAGCTCCAGGAGAGCAGTGCTGGATGGCACTGCCTGAGGGAGATCTCTCTCTCTCTCTCTCTCTCTCTCTCTCTCTCTCTCTCTCTCTCTCTCTCTCTCTCTCTCTCACGCACACACCTACACACACACTGACCTAAGGACTAAGCACCTGCTTTCTTGTTCATACATCATGGTACCAGGTAAACAGCTGGCAGAACAACACATTTTTTCCTTTCCAGGCAGCAGCATCAGTAACTCTGTTTAGCATAAAAAGGGAGCAGCGTTCTGCGCACATGTTGCTCTTTGCCTCCGTGGCACTGAAGCAGATTCCTTTACTTGTCTTTCCCAGCCGCGTACACCTACTCATAGTGTTTGTGACGCTACTTTGGAAGTAGTTCATACTACATCTGACTTTAGAAATTCATCTGAACAAGGAGGGGCATGCCATGAAGTGACTAAAGGGGGCAATAAAATGATAAGAGGGAGGTAACCAGAAACAGCTGTTTATGGCTTGCATCTCTCTCTCTCTCTCTCTCTCTCTCTCTCTCTCTCTCTCTCTCTCTCTCTCTCTCTCTCTCTCTCTCTCTCTCTCTCTCTCTCTCCAACCACCAAAAGCAAACAGGCTGAGAAACACAACTAAGTCACTTGTTCTGTCTTTCTATCAATCTCTTCTGCTCCCTCTCAGTAGTCTGTACAGCGCCACACATGCACACAACAGGCAGCGCTGTCCATGGTCCTGAAACAACAGCCAAACGATATTCACATGTAACTTTGTTGATTTTGCTGTTTTTTTTTTATAAGAATAATGATGATAATGAACTATTTGTATTGCACCTTTTAAAACAAGAGTAGCATAAAGTCACAGTAAAGGAACATAGAGGTCTTTTGAGATGTATCAAACATAAACTCCAAAAGCTTGACTAATTGAGCACAATTGATATTGGGTACCAATATCAATTGTGCTCAATTGTTGTCAATTGTCCTCAATACTTCTTTATTTATCTCAATACTTCTTTATTTATCTCAATACTTTAGTGTACCTCTGTGTGAACTGTGACATTAAGTCACAGTTCACACAGAGGTTGCAGCATTCAGTTGTGTTTGCATCCATTCCAAAGGACAAAAGTAAACAGAAAGCAACACAAAGTGTAATCTAATGAAATAAGAAGTATTAAGAAAAGAGAGGTCAATACAGGCATGGCACAATGTTTTAAAATCAACGTTAAAAGTATCACAGTTTATTCACACTTCCCAGTCTCTTTTTCCAAAGCATTACATCTTAAACACCCCAGGCCGGGTGTTCTTTCTGTGTTCTAGAACATCATTTGCCTTGAGAGCCTTCTTCAGAAAATGTTCCATTTGGCTGTCAAGTAGGTCAAACTTTGGCATCTCTGAAGGAAATGGAAATATGTTTGCAAACTGAGGTCCACATCTTCTTTTCATACTCACTGCTGCTCGCATTAGTCACTTAAACATACGTTTCAGAGTCGAGCTTCGACAGCGATAGTGGCTTTGAAAACCCCAGGCTGTAAAAAGAAACTTGGCCTGACTTGTGTGCAATAACGGAGAGAGGACGTAGAACCGGTGACACGACGGAAACAGCATGGCCGAGAAATGTTCATAATGACCGTGTGTGTCATGTTCACGAGAACAAATCATTTGCGGAGAGATCTACTAAAAGCAAATGCAGTGAGCAGCGGTATCTACCAGCCTCTACGCTGCATTATACATCAAGTGCCACTGGGTCCAATTAAAAGTTAAATCTGCAGGACTTTTGTACTTTTAGCATGAAAGGAGCTCAAACTTCCGGGCGCTTCTGCATTCAGCAGTGGAAGGAACCATATGTCATTGAAAAATAAGTGGGTGGGAGCAGAAATAAGCTGGAATTGTGGGAAATGTTTTCTGTTCATTTTTGTTAATCGCCTGCGCATAAATCAAAGCACAACTTCCACACCTCTCACATATTCTCTGTGGCAGACATTACACATCAACACAGCTGGCAAGTGGACAGCTAGGTGCATCAGTTCACACCTGGCATTACAGTGATTTGTGAATCATAACACAAATGGTACAGTACACAGCTGCTGTGGCTCGGTTTCCATATCATTACATAAGTCAGAGAATTCAAGTACACAATTAGAAATGAAGGCCCGAACTAGAACCGCATTGGGCTCTTCGGGCTTGTCCCCATAGCAGAACCCTTTCTTTGGTGTCTGGATCTCTTTCAGAGGGTTATACCTGTGAAAGGTTCCACCCAGAACCCCAATTAGACATTCTACAGAGAACCCTTAAAAAGTGTAAAGGATCCACCCGAAATCATTTCTGGAGGTTCTATTCAGAACCTTTACCAAAAGGGTGCTAACAATAACCCACGCAGGAGGTTCTATAGAGGACCATTTTATATTCCAAGGGCTTCATCTAGAACCCACCCAAGGGGTTCTACAGCATACCCTTTTGTTTTCTTTGATGGAAATGGTTGTTAATGGAACCCAAAGTCTCACAAAGAACCCTTTAAAAACCCATTTTGTCAAAAAAGGGTTGTTCACAAGCTGATGGATCTGGGTGGAGTGTCAGCCCTTCAGGAAGAACCTTTTTGGAACCCTGAGAGTAAATATAGGAACTCACGTTTCAAAAATGAATCAATTATTACCTAAATATTGTAATTTCATTCAATCTTTTTAGTTCCCTTGTGTGTGTGTGTGTGTGTGTGTGTGTGTGTGTGTGTGTGTGTGTGTGTGTGTGTGTGTTTGAGGTAACATGGCAATTATGGGTAGATTCCTGAACCATACCACAGTAGCTGCTAATGAGGGCTCAGGGGAGGAGGAGAGAAAGAGAGAGATGGGGGTTGTTCATCAGATTCCATATTATACTCATAATCAAAGTCTCCATTCACAGGCTGCACTGCTCTGTGCTGTTGCAGTGGCAGTGATTACCATCTTCCTCATCCCAAACCGACTTGCTCTGCAGCTAATTATCTTTATTCTCTTTTTCCTGAAAATCGAAAGGAAAATTGTCTTTGAAAGTTAATGTATTATGAAGCAGCGGGTCACATGAACGCTGCTGAGATCTTTATTATAGGTTTCCGTTTTCTAATGTTAAGATCAACAGCAGGTCTGTGGTGAAGCATGGCAGACATGTTGAACACGCTGTTGACTGGAGTCCATCCTCTGGTGAGCTTAAGAGGAAACTGCTAAATATTAAAGCTGCAGGCAATACTAGCTGGATCTTGATGGCTCATTTCTACACATTTAATGTATGTAGGAAAGGAGGCTCTCATATTTCACATGATCAAAGTGACCCATTCACTCACAACATGTTTGTCATTTTCATTATAGTGCCACATCAGGAGAAATGTAGTATCCTGGAAAGTGTGGTGCTTTTAAGGTGAATGGTGTAAGATCTGGCCAGAATTTAAGTTTAACACATTCAAATATCTAACATATACATAATCAACAGTGTGTGCTGCAAAGAGATATCTACAGCCAGCCAACAAGGTCCGGCTCATGATTTCTTCTAATACTCCTTGTACCTCAAGAGGTGAGATAGAGAGTCACTGTTGCGTCCACCGTCAGAGGATGTAGAAGTAGAGCTGCCCTGAGGTCTTGTCAATATTACCGTAGCAGGAAGACATGCAGCCAAGGTTAATTGAGGACAGTAAATTGCCCCTAGGTGTGGATGGTGCAGGTGTGAATGCTTGTCTGTCTCCATGTGTATCAGCCCTGTGATAGTCTGGTGACCTGGGGTGCACCAATGCCAGCTGGGATCATCTGGGATAATGGACGGATGGATGATCAGACCAAGCCCGAGCAGCTCTGACACGTAGCCACAGCTGTATCTGGCTGCCTGGAAATACCAATGTGGCTACAGCTGTTATTGAAGCTATAGCTGGAGCTGTGACTAGAGTTACGACAGCAGCGAGTACTATTTCTGGGGTTTGTTTCGGTTATTGCTATGGCATCGGCTCTAGGGCATCTAACGCGCGTTTAGATATCGACATTAGAAAAAGAAATAGTGAAGCTCAGTGGTCATAACAGCCATAGCCACTGCTTGAGCTAACACCATTGGTCATAGTTGACCTTCTTCTTTGTCCCGCCCCTAGAATGCAAACTGGGCAATCATAGTGTAGCCTCTGATCAGAGCCGACCAGAGTCCGACAGCTATCCAGCTCTGCTCCACAGACTCTCATGCAATGGTTTCAGATTGTCTTCATTGTCAGGCCGGTTCAGTGGATTTGAAGCTCGTCGTGGCCAAACGTTGTGTAACAGTGATACTTGTCACTCTATGTTTCTACATGGAGCTAACATTAGCAGAGTACAGCACATCAACGCTTCTATGCTACGCTAGCTGCCGAAGGTATATTGCATGTATGCACGCTGCTTTTGCGTTTTAATGATTGTAACAGTACATCAAATTCTCAATTAGCACGAGTATAGACTTATTCTACAGTATCTCTTTTCCTTTAGCCAACCATCACATATTCTTCACTCCCTCTTTTACTTATTATATCCTCTTCTTCTATCCCTTTGTTCCTTGAGGCGCTCTTCATGATCTGTGTCTCTGTCCATTTAAATGGCTGGTGAATACGTCCAGGTAAGCAGTTTCAGTCCAAAAAGTTGACCTCATCTTCATCTTTCCGTCTGTCTTTCTTCGTCTCCTCCCTTCTTCTGAAAAGGCACTTAGCTAAAGAGGTGTAGGCTTCCTTTCATGGAGCCCTGTTGAATCAGACTTATTGGTAAATTAGATTAGCACAGCCTGCTTCACCCAGTCAGCTTGGATTTATTCTGCCTTTCTTCCCCATTACCTTTGACTGCACGAGAGGCAATCTGTGGCAGAATTGAATGGAGGAGATGTCAACCTCTGTCTGGTACATTTCCATCAACAGAGGTTCAGGCAGTGGTTTGACTTGTCTAATGTGTGTAATGTTAAAAAGAAAATTGTCCCTTTGATCGCTTGCTGAGCTCAGGGTGAACTCGTGTCACATCAGCTTCTCAGATCTGTGAGTTTAGCAGACTGATTTTGAGAAGAAGGTGCGTTTTATGAAACTCTTCTTTCCTGCTTCGCCACAAGGCCTCTTTTGATATGACTTACAATGACAATGAAAATCTTTCATTTACCCAAAAATGTAAAAAAATGTTGTTACTCTGTCTGGGAGGTACTGTCTCAGCCTGTTCCTGAAACGCTTCTCATACTAGCAGCTGGTGTGGTAGCTTATAGGACACCGTACCTCCATCCTAATTGACGATGTAGGTCATTTGTCGTTGTCTTCCATCAAAAAAAACAGATGAGCCTTTTCTGATCTAGTACCCCCACATCCTCGGGGAAACATCTGACCCTAACCAAAGTGTTGCAAATGAGCTTCAATCTTTAATGTTTGATTTAAAGTTAGGTAACAAAAACGACAATATATACTTAGATAGATCATGGTTTAGCAAGCAACAAAAATATTGTGGTTACGGTTAAATTAAAGGATGAAAAGTAGTAATTCATTCACACTCTAAACCATGAATTCTTCAATTACACAAGCTTTAGAGTCCAGTCATATCTTCAATGTCAGAAATGAACAGAAATAACCATTTTTGACCCAACATAGATTTGTCAGGTCAATAATGATATATTTAGAAATTTGTTTAAATATTACTTTTGGTCATTATTGACCTGACAAAGATCTGTTGTTTTGACAACATAATGATTAATACCACATTTTTTTCCAAGTTAAAATTGATTATTTATATGTCCATGTTAATAAATGTATGGTTTGGGCTCAGTATGCAGGTGTTTTAGTTTTCCAGTAGCCTAGAATCTGCATGTCATGTGATTTAAAATGGTGAAATAAATCAACTGTTGTGTCAAATGTCATGTGTGTCATTGGTTTGCCTTAGCTTTAGTGGTAAACGCTATAGGGACTATGACACACTTGTCATTCACCCATTGATACACTGATGACGGGTGCCACCTGTCCATTAGGACGACCAGCATTCACACACTATGGCTCAGCCTTCAGAAGCAATTTGGGGTTAAGTGTCTTGATCAAGGACACATGGACATGGACTAGAGCAGGGGTCGGGAACCTTTTTGACTGGGAGAGCCATAAAGGCCAAATATTTCGAAATATATTTCATTGAGAGCCATATAGTATTTTTAACGTATAATAAATTAAATATGTCTTACTTTTAATGCGACTTCTGGTGCTGCATGGTTTTGCTGGAAGGTTTTCTTCACCTTTACAATGACCCAGACATGCTCGCGAGCCATTGGCTCCCTACCCGACCCACGGGTGACCCGTGACCCGTGAAATTTATCTTCAAAAATAATTTCTGTTTACTTTAAAATGACACAGTATTATTAAGAAATATCACAAGTATTTTAAAATCAGTTCCAAACTGATTTTTTTTTTTCAACTCAAAATTGTCTGGGAGCCATATGCCGTCACCGGAAGAGCCATATATGGCTCGCGAGCCATAGGTTCCCGACCGCTGGACTAGAGGAAAAACAAAGGGTTCAGAATGGAAAGTGGTCACCACTAACACTTAGCAGTCATCCACAAATACTCTCCACATTTAGGCTGCCAGAGTAAGCTATATACTGGACAGTATGTATTTCTAACAGCTGGTCTTATTGTTGCTTTAGCAATAAGGTGTGTTTAACTATCAAGAACTAGAGTCAACTCATGCAGTGCTCCTCACACAAAAGACATCATGGAAGCCATCAGTTTCAAAAAGACACTTTAATGATTTCCTTCAGCATCTATCCTACGGCTCCATATGTCCCCCGTCACCAGCGCCACCCCACCCCCACAGCCATGTGGCATCCCTCAGAGTTTCTCTTGACTGGCCTCTTATTGATCTCTTGTTGTCTCCTTCTGATGAAAATGGATCTGTTCTCCCCCCGAGGGTTCCAGACATGTCATTCGACTCACTGGTTGCCATTCTTCCAGCCCTTCACAATGAGATTCTCACAGATACGGTCCTTCAGCGACAGGACGGGCTGCGATAGAATGGGATGAGAGTGAGGACAGCCTGCAGATCTAGATTGGAAGAATATTGGACACGTCAGCATCGCAGCACCCCTCCAAAACAGATCCTTTATGTCAAACATAAACCAGTATGCATTCTACTGCCCCTTCGGTCATTTAGGACCGTTTGTATTGAAGAACGTAATGGTCCTGCAACTCATGCTTAACCTTCAAGGTTTCAGCAATAGATCTGTGCCTCCAGCTCGGTGAAGACATTACAGGTTGTATCCTGTCTGGCTGAGGACAGTGCACCAAGCCGAAGACATCCCGGGGATCTTTACAGCTTTGGAACCATCATAATTAAAAGCTTATCGATAAAAGGTCCACAAAACGAGTACGATTCACTTTAATTCACTGCGTTTTCTCGTGATGTCTCAGTTGACTGAACAAGATACTTAAATACTAAAAGTCACTCGGAAATAAATTGACCCAGCATTAGATTGACATCCTTCCTCCTGACAAAGAGTCATAATTCACACAACCACAGAGGTCCTTATGACTCACATGTGAACAAAGGTTGTATTTAATCATTTCAACAAACAACGAGGAATGTCAGGAAAAGTCATCATTCTTTTGGCAAATTACATTTTTTTTCAATACTCATTATTTTCATAGTTCATCAGACGTCATCCTTTGGCAAATTGGAATTTATTTTCAGAGCATAGTTTCAGTATGTTTGAAAGAAATCTATGCAACACAACACTGGATTATATATACTGTATATATATATATATATATATATATATATATATAATATTAATATTTTTTACAGCATATCTACATAACTATGGTTGGCCATTAGCGAGATACTATTGACCTAATCTTCTGTTTTTAACGCCTGTTTACCAATGCTGCTCAGCTGAGCTCACAGGTCACATCTTGCACTGGACAGATGAATACATTTGTTTGTCAATAAATAACTGAAATCAAAACTATTTACATTACTGTTACGGTAAAAGTTGTTTCTCCCTGCTTCCACTCTGCATTACTGTTAAAGTTGACTCCATCTCTACTTGACACACAGACATGACTTGATGTCAATTTCTTCTTTGAACTATTGGAGAGAAAGCAATATTTTCATATTTCCCAAAATATTTACAGTATTCTTTCAAACAAATGTGACTCTCTAACATGATGGAATGACATTTCACTTAACTTTTTAAATATTGACTTGCCTTTACATTTTCAAACATCCATGTCCTCTACTCCAAACTGCCTTGAGTGACATCATGTATTAAACATATGACAGTTATTCATAAGGATCAAGACTTCGTCACGTATGTATTGCAGTGATTGAAAGAGTATGAAAACACATGTTGGACTAGTCACAATATACTCAACGGTTGCTGAAGCATTTCTACCTTTTAACATCTACAAAATGTGTCTATTTTCACAGCGAAACAGCTGTCGACCGTTTCATGAGGATTCATGATATGCAGTGTTGTTTCACCCAAACACTCTCTGCTCAGACACATTGATTTTGACATGAACATGTTACTGCTTGATGTAATTTAAAATCAGTCTCAATCTTCTTGTTCACTCCTGTTTTGGGGGAGAAACACACCCAGGATGTGATGGCAAATTACATTTCCCGTATGGACTGTAATACAAACAGCATATTTTCTTCTTTATGTTTGCATTTCATCATTTTAATAAATTCTATTACCGTGAAGAGGTCGTGGTGGGGTTTGTTCACACGTACCGAATAGTGCACAATTCCAAACGAACCTTCTCAAACAACAAAAGTTCTCCCCTGTGCCGGAGCCCACCAGTCCCAGTTTGTAGTTCCAAAAGACTCTCTTTTGCAGGAACGACCTGATGAATTTTGCACCGTTTCACACATTTACGCCTGGTGAGGTTGGGGTTAAGGGCCTTGCTCAAGGGCACCTCAGCATGATGCTTTTTCACTTTACTCATCCAGATGAATTCTCCCTTCTCTAACCTCGAGGCAACCACTAAATAAACAAATAAACTCTTGGGAGTGTTTCACATATTTTGTTGATTTTTACTGAAATATATTATATTTCACTGCTCTGATAACCGTGAATCAATACTTTTGGTCTATGTTGGTCATCACCTAACATAGAAAAATGCAGAATGTTCTGTTGTAGTGCTTTTGAAAAAATACGACATTTGGCAAAAAAAATGACACCGGCTCTATTGTGTTTCTGATCTCCATTTTTAAATACATTTTTGATGTACAAATGTGTTGAGTTGAAAGCTTCTAAATGACAGACATGATTCTGGTCCCTTTTTTATTGCCTATTAATGTGAATATGAAGCACACCCAGCCTTTTTATTGAATTATTTGACCTTATTTTGTCTCTTTCCAGGTGAATATGTGGAGCGGCAGCTCTGCCGTGACGCCATCCTGCCCATGCCAGCCATTTGTGAGGTGCCTTGCCCAAAGGACTGTGCCCTGAGCCCCTGGACCCCCTGGTCCCTGTGTTCCCACACCTGCTCTGGAAAAAACACGGAGGGCAAGCAGACCAGAGCTCGCTCCATCCTCGCCTATAACGCAGGAGAAGGTAGGAAGTCCTAAGTCCTGCAACAGGAGGACAAATCACTGATATATGGTTTTGCCAGTACATGGGACTCATGTGGACATATCGAATAAGTCAGTCAGAGTCATCTGATCTCAACAAACATCCCAGCTCTCCATCCACAAAGAGCAGAATATGCCTTGACAAAACTTTATTGGTCTAACCACAGTGATGCTAGTTGTGCAAGTCTCAACATTCCGGTTTTCTGCTGCACATCTCATTTCCCTTTCCTTATATACCAAGCGAAATGTCAAAGTGAAATGAATTATTCTGTGTGTTCCTCTACAGCGACTGCAAAGGTTGTGGCTTGGGTTACTGTGATGCAGGGTAAGAAGTGACTGGAAGGATAACAAGCCCGCTGAGCTGTTACAAAGGCTGAAGCACAGTAGTCATAATCACATTGTCGAACTCTATTGTATGATACGTTCTTTCCTCTTAAATTATTCACAAGGATGTGGCTTTTTGCTTCTGTTCAAGGTCCTTCCCTGTTGTCATTGGTCAATCCAATCTTCGGTATTTTCATATTTGATGTTCTTAGACGACAGCAAGTGGTTTTTGCTGACGTGGTAGTCTCCGTGTGTTTAACTGGACAGATGTAGAAGTGAGTCTTCCTTGATGTGATCTCTTTCCCGCTGATCTGCTTGCCCAGCAAAATCCCTGTGCTTTTAGAATAGAAAAAAAACAAAAAAACCCTCTTCCACACTAGCAGTAGTATTGAGTATTCCTTACTCCAAGGTGAGGACTGGGTATCTAAATGGTGCTGGAATGAGATTGATGCGATGCCTCTTGGTTAAAGCTCAACCCTCCAAACTGTCAATCACACTGTGAGAACTGAGCCATTCTCAAGGAGCCTCATTGTGAGAGGAAATGGGCGGCTGCACATATGGTTAGCGTCTGGCTTGGCAGCGTATCAGAATCTGATCTTTTACCTCCCTGCCGTCCTTTTAACACAGCTCTTGTTGTGTTGCTGTCTTTGGCATATTCATAACAACACAGCATCCACGCTGGTTTCCGTGTAGATGGATACTCCTCCTCCTCCTCCTCCTCCTCCTCTGCGCATGCTGGGCTGCAGGAGGACTTCCATGCCAGAACACAATGCAGCCTTTATTAGCTTTCCTAGCATTTAGGAGGCAGACTCTGCTGCAGGCCCTTTCTTTCGTGTGATTAATTCACACGCTTATATGTTTTTTTTTTGACACGAGAACCCACACAATGCAAACGCTAATCAGCAAAAACACAGAATCATATTTCCAAAAACGTTTTTGATACAGGCATCAACCAATCGCCGTGTGCAGAACGGACATATTCAGAATGCACTGTACAACGACAAGGAGGTTCTGTTGTCCGAACCCAAAAAAAATATTACAACCGTTGCAAATTGGCATCGCCGCTCAAGTGATGACCCATCTAGGAAATGTATCCACCAATTATTGGCTAAATGCAAAAGTCTGATTTAGTGGCAAACAACATACCATAAGACTTCTAATCAGTCTGTCAAAGTTGTTTTGCGGCATCAAAATCAGCCTCTCTTATTCTTATCTTATTTTATTAAAACATGGGTGTCATTGATGCCATATTTTTTGTCATATCATTCCTGTCAGTTATGTTGACGTATGAGCTGCACATTTCCTCAAACACATGTTCAGTTGGATTGGTAGCACTTAAATGTCTATCAGTTAACTATTTAATTAGCCAGTGCAGCAATGATGGCGTGTCCTTCCACCAGTTAATGAGCTCCATGCCTGATAAATGGCCGCCCTGATGAAATCCAATAGCATCTTTTCTGAAAGGCCGTGTGGAGGACATCACCCCTGCGCCGTTACACAGAGGTCAGCCGTATCTTCTGTCCGCGGCTCTTTCTCATGTTCACTGACTGGAAGATGTCATTCGATGCCTTCTGAGGGCGCTAATGGCTGACGTTCTCCTCGGGGGTTCTCTTTTTCCCCAAGATGATGACTGCTGCAAATGACAGGGTTTCGCTGTGAAGAGGGTCACATGGTGTGCACACCCCACCTGGGTCCATATCTGGCTTTTGGCTCTGTGTAGACATTCTGCCCCCTGGGTCACCTCATCTCTGTGGTCGTCCCTTTGATTTATCGCTCATGCTGAAAATCAAAGCTAAAAGCTAATCTGCAGCAGTGCACAGAGACTCATACAGCAGTGGATCGCCATAGCCTTGCTGCTAGCCAACCTGTATTCTGTTACTGCCACTGTTTTGGGACTTTGATAGCGGTAATGAAAATAATTTATGATTGCTGTATGATTTATCTTGTTTGCCCAAGCATACTGTAATTAAGTAGTAATGATAATGATTATAATTGTTATCTTTGGTCGACTACAATATAGGTTTATCACTTTTAAATCGGGCATCAAATTGAGTACTTGCTATTATTATTTCCTTGGATTTTCTGTAGATGAAATCTGATTTTCTGAAGGCAGTTCTCTTCTTTTTGTCCAGCCAAGTTAGCTATTTATTTTACTAACTGCCCAGTGATTCTTCTCCTCAGTAAAGACCCACCAGACAGCAGGTGCTTTGTATTTATATGAGTCTGCCACTACTTAGTTTCCTGTTTAGAAAGTGGACATCCAAAATTGTGCTCTTTGTATTTTGACTCCTTGGAGACTAGAAGTACTTCAGTGCCTTTCATGTTGAAAGATCCATTGCTATGCCACAATGCCTAGTTGAATGTTAATCAAGTAATAATGATACAATAACTAATCTTCGAGATGAGGAAATGCACGATTAAAAACAATAATTGATAGAGAATATGCAACATAAAGTGGTCTCCAGTTTAGATATTTATATACAAGTAGCAGAGCTTTAAATGTGATAACACTGGACACCGGAAGCCAATGCATCTAGGCTACCAATCCCGTTCCAACTGGTGTGTTGGCATCTACCAGCATGCATTGCACTTGGATATCTTGTCAAACTCACCCTGCAGAGTAAGACTTTTCTTTTGCCTGTATATGTGTGCTGCCTATCATGTCTGCACTGAACTGTATGAAGGAGCATTGGCAACAGGCTGGTTCTGCCACTAAATAACCAACGAGGTATTTATTATTTTTAATATGGGTGGAATCTGGGTTAAGAATGTGTTCAAATGAACCCAAAATAGAGGGAGGTGCGAGTCAAACCACCTACTGCAAAAAGGCCATTACGAGGTCATGAAATGTCTCAGACCAGCCTTCATACAGAGACCAGACTTGAGAACTGCACTCTCTCTTTGGGTTAGTTGGATTGGTCTCATGGTTCTAGAATACCCATCTATACCCAAAAGCTGTATTAGGCTAGTGCTGGTGACATTTTTGTTTTCCATCTGTAGTCCGGGTTAGACATTGACGCTGTTTTGTGTTCCATCATTTCTCAGGTGGAATCCAGTGCCCCAACAACAGTGCTCTGCAGGAGGTGAGGAGCTGCAATGACCACCCCTGCACTGTGTACCACTGGCAGACCGGCCCGTGGGGGCAGTGCATAGAGGACTCCTCCATTCCAGCCACCAACACATCTGCAGGCCGAACACGCGGCGACGACGCCTCCTGCTCAGTGGGGATGCAGACCCGCAAGGTCATCTGTGTCCGGGTGAATGTGGGCCAGGTTCCTCCGAAAAAGTAAGATTCCACATAACTTCTCACACATGCAGGTGTGAATACAATACTTCAATGTCAATCCATCTCTGGTACATACGGTGTAACACAAGAGGATTCAACTGGTGTCAAATGATATACATGTTATGAGTAAATGGGCCTTGATGCTCAGGACCGAACAGATTCCGGCCCACAGACCGCAAGGATGAGAGGGTATATGTTAATGCAGGGGTCACTAATAGGCGGACCGCGGTCCGGATCCGGACCCAGACGCCATTGTATCCGGACCCTGGACCTAAAACCGATAGATAATTGAGAATTATTACATTTTGACGGAGCGCTTTTATTTTAACCGGCGCAGCTTTTCCAGCCTTTGCGGCGTAAATCACATCACGTGATGCAGCTCAGCCAACCAAATATAGGTATTCTGACAAGTTTCCTGACTCGAGTGAGATGTAGACACACGGGGCTGAGACGAGGAAAGAGAACGAGGAGATGGAAAATGATTATGTGAGTCAGAGAAGTTGTTTCACATGACGTTCTCCAAAGAGACCAGAGTCTTTAGCCAATAATGAACAGACTCTTATAGGTGAATTCTTCCCACGGACAGTTTAAAACCAGTGTGTCTCATATGTTCAGAGACCGTGACGATTATTAAAAGCGATAATGTGAAGCTCCACTACAAGACAAAGCATAACTCTTTTGAGCAAACGTACCCTCTCACATCTGAAATGAAGACACAGAAAATAAACCTAAGAGCCCAATATGATCAGAATCCTAACACATGAATTCATTGACCTACTATGATGTTAACAGAGAGAATAGAGCTGAAACAAGTGGTTTAATAACCACACATAAAGTCCATGCTCACACATTTCTCTTGTTAGAAGATGAGAAAAATATCATATCGTGGCTCTTTTGATTGACATCACTTCACACCTGAATGAACTGAATTTAAAGCTGCAGGGCGATTCAGTGAAATATTTTTTTTTTAAATGAATTACTTCATTTTAACCTGAGGTGAAATGATTTTGTAACTAAGCACCATTTCCTCTAAAATCTAATCTGAAATTAGACAAATTGTCTCATGAATGTGATTTGAAGTTAGCTCATGCATGAGATTTTGAAGAGCTTTAATTTTGAAATGCTTCATCAGAAGTTCCTGGTTCGCTCTGAGAGACACCTTGAGGTGGTCTGCTATTAAGATGCACATTTTTTCAAAAGTTTTCTGTTGTGTCAGTTATTCTTTAATCCAGCCCTTATTTTACTTGAAATGAGAAAAACATTTATTTATGTATTTCTATGTATTATTTATAATCCATCCACTTAAATTTGAAAACTGAGAATAATAATTGTTAAAATATAATTGATGTGTACAATCTTTATTTGATTTGACAGTTGTTGGCTACACAGAGACGTTGTTACTACTATTAGGCTTCTTGAGTATATATGTGTGTGTATATATATATATATATATACTAAATAGCGCATGTTAGAAGTTATTGTAATGTTCCGGACATTTGCCCAAGGACATTTTCTCAATTTGGACCTTTTGGAATGTTAATTGAATTGTTATTGGATCCTCATTATGATTGAAGCTTGAGTTTATCTTGGGGTCCACGGTAATGAAGATGACAGTTGGTGTGCTTTAAAAGCTTGAAGTGAAACTTCAACAGATTAAGTTATCAATCAGTAGAGAAGAAGAAAGCAACTGTGTTAGAAAACAAACTGATAGAAACTCAAATGCACTGTACTAGTCTGTTGAAATAATGGAAGGAAAAAAGTATCCACGACTCAAAACACAGTCACCAATCTTAAAAAGCTGTTGCTAGCTGTAGCTAATGTTCAGATTTTGATAAAAGCTTCATCACTTTTATTTTGTTCCGTTTTAGATTCAAAGACAGTTTTGGATAGATTTGTTGCGAGGCCTCTAGTTTGTGCAGCTGACCGGCTTCTTCTCTAAAGGCTGGCACGAATGAGGTTTATCAGTATTGTAGTATGTATCATATGTTTAGATACAAATTTGCAAATTTTAATTTTTGGATTCTGGTTCCAGAATCTAAATCTCCCTTCAAATCGTACATTCGTTAAACTTAAATGAAATCATCATGTTTCTCTGATTGTGTTTAAGTTCACAGACCCTAGCATCGGCTGGGCATACTGAGTGATTAGGATAAAACAAAACAAATAATCCCCAAAATAACGCTTACACGTACTAATCTCAGTACTAATCTCCATATTCAGATATTTGCAGATGAATGCAACATATTCAGACAGCGGGACAACATTTTGGTATCAGAAGCCTTCTGGTTCATTGAGTGGTAGTGACTGATCCCATTCGAGCGGCCTTTGGCTGCATGCAGGTAGGTTTGTATGGAGAGCAAAAGAGGTACCCAGCAGTACCCATCAGCAACCCAATCGTCAGGCATCTATTAAGCTTTTTAATGGTTTGAAATGAACTAGTAAACTGGCTACTTGTGAAACAATTGGTTGTTCACATCTTCTCTCAACTCAGCTCCCGCCTAGCATCTCAAGCGGCTAATCGGATCGCCGAAGAGGCTAAAATGTTGTCAGACTAATAACCGATGGTGTCCGAGGTTGCTTCCAAATGCTTCCATTTGTAGAAGTGAAAGGCAGCCTCAGCTTTTGGTTGCAGACGGTGTTTGCTTATGGCACGTTGTGCCGTTTAGTCTCCTGGTTAGTCTGTTGTTGCTGGTGTCTGGCAGAGAGGTGTTAGCTGATGAGCTGTTCCAAGCATCTGGGTCTCTTTCCCCCCCTGAAGGCATCTGCTGGGAACATGAATTATCTATTTATTTATTCAACAGAACGAGAGCATTATTCTGGCAGTTACTACGCAGGGAAACCCCCCCCCCCCCCCCCCCAGCCCCCACGCTGTGTATGGAGATTAATCTCACTTTTTATTCCTGCGCTTACTCCTAAACCCACTGTTACATGCCGAGCAGTGAGCCCACAGCCTTGGGACACACTTTCACATCAATGGAGAGTGTGGCACCCGCTTTCACCAGCGGCACCAGCTGCGGCCAGGATGTGAGGACTGCCGTCAGTAAACAGAAATTGGCATTAGATCATTCTAATGCATTAGGACGATAATAAAAAAAAATGAAATATGTATTAGGATATTAATTGAGTGTGTGGGTTCAAATGTGGTGAAATCTGTGATTTTTGAATGCGTGTGCATATATCATATGTCTTTGTTTGCCATAGAGCTTCTTCTCTTGCAACGTTTTAATTGGTGATCTGCAATTCGGAGCGGAGCTCGTTTCCAGGTTGGCTCGACACACACGGACGACGTCCCTACTGTTCTATGGGGATTTCAGGATTTGGGAAAGGGTTCAGTTTCAGTGCAGCCTGGCAAATCACTACTGATGAATGGAAATTATTTTTTAGAATTAAATTAAATCAAATTTCCAGGAAGAGATCATTTAAGAAGCAATCGATTTAAAAAAAAAGTTGTTTAAAGTCAAATTTACTGTTTTTCAAAGGATAGTCTCGACTTTAACCTCTTAGTCTTAAGTTAAGGGCTAAAACATGGAAATTATACACACACACACACACACACACACACACACACACACACACACACACACACAGTCAAAGTCTCACAAAAAGATCCAGAGCTGCAGTCGACTCTCCCAGTGAACTCCCAGCGTGGTTCCTTTGGCTCTGATCCAGCACATCTCTGTCACATATTAAAGGGTTCTCTGTGTGTTTGCCTGAGCATGTTAATGATCTCCTTTCAGGTGTCCGGAGAGTCTGCGCCCAGACACCGTCAGGCCCTGCCTGCTGCCGTGCAAGAGAGACTGTATCATCACCCCGTACAGTGAATGGAGCCCCTGCCCATCAACATGTCAAGCAGGTAGCTCCAGCTCTTTGTTGGCTTCAGTACACACAGTGAGGCGATACGAATGCACCAGTGTCATAAGAGGGAATGCATCAAAACCTGTATGCCAAGTGTGCTCATCATTATTTCAGCACCGGCAGAGAGATAATACAATCATCATGCACACTGACACGGAATACCAAGAAATCTGTTTGGATAGTGACATGTTTAATAAATGTGTTTGCAGCATCAGTCTCTATTAAAAGGAACATATTGTGTTGAACATCATAGGACAAGGACTTTTTTTCTTTTCTTCCTGAAGGTCTCTTATAAGGGGGTAGAGGATTCTTAACATGTTAGTAGAGACTGTTGTGTGGAATCAGATGGGGGGGGGGGGGGGGGGGGGGGGGCTGACTCCACAATCAACAGCTGCTGGAAATCCTGATACTGTTGGTGGAATTAGAACCTATTTGCCAAGCAAATACGTTATGTCAAGAAAGAGAGCTCCAAACAATCCCCCGAGTCTTGCTTTACGTATTGGCATAGTTACTCCCTGAAGGCATCTGCTGAACAAATACTCACCTCATTATCTTGTATCAATATACAATATCCATGTGTATCCATGTGTCTCGCTCTGAAAATGAGAGCAGATCATCTATTAACAGCCTGGTTAGTGTTTCCGTCTCCTGCTCCTTCTGTCATGTGGAAGTATTTTGCAGGCTTGTGTCAAACTTGCTTTTTACCAGCACGTACGCATAGACAAGCAATTACAAATTGATGCAGTTTGCGTAAAAAAAAATCACCCCCCCCCATCTTTTTCTCTTCATAAATCAGTAAAACTGAAATGCAAGGACACAAAGAACACTCTACGATGTGTCAGTGATAGAGGTTTCTCCGATATTCATCAGCAATAAACGCACAAAAGCAGAATACGCTCCTTATAATTTAAAATCTTGCTTTATGATTACCATGTTTTGATGTTTTCTTTATATCAAACCTGATCCAGTGAATACTGTCTCTACATCCAGTGCAAACAGAACTGCTTACACAGCATTGCCTTTAAATGGTGTAGATTAACCAAGTTAAAGGAGAGAGAGGCTAAGCTAACTGTGCTCACTGTCGGTGCTGAGGCTCAGAATGTTCCATCGAGGTTCAGAGCCCCTCGGTGTCTGATACCGACACGCTGGGGCACCCTTTAGCGTCTGTATCAGACACGCCAGGCTTTCAACTAACTCCAATGTAAAGCCACGCTCGCCGTTATTATTAGACAGTCAGAGCAATTGGCGTCGTGTAAAGAGCAAGAAAGTCGACAAAGGGCAGATTTGGACTTGGGATGATTGGGATGGTATTCAATAGTCCACTCTATTGTATTAGCCTCCCTTAGAAGCGGTCAATTCCTGTGATCGAATAGATAAATTACGGAGACATTAGGATCAAATGGGTTTCGTAACATTCCTTCTACATTGACGTATTTAATGAACTTTCAGCAAATAGTGACTTTTGAAATGTGGACATGCTGGAACTCAAGAGGAGGCCCCAGCATTGTTCACTCTCGTGTTCAACATTTAACCTCAGTTGCTTGTTTATAAGTGTGTTTGGGTACACTTAGCTATAGCTACACACTTACATGTGCACATGTGTTTTCTTGTGTCTTCGCTTAGGTGGTAACACCAAGAAGAAGCAGTACAGGAAACGTATTATGATCCAGATACCAGCCAATGGGGGACAGGACTGTCCTGAAGTTCTGACCCAGGAGAGAGAGTGTGATGCTCCATCTGTCTGTCAAGGATACAGGTAAGCTGGTGCTATTCAACATTTTAAACACCAGCACACGTTACGCAGTGACAACCTCGTAGTAATTACCTGTAATTATAAAAGTCAGAGTTGTGGGTCATTTTGGATGCCTATGATGTCCTCAAATGGCCAAAAGAACGGACACAATCGAATCGTCTGCAGTTATTTTTATTTAAATTCTGACTTAACTCGAGTCCATTGTTACTTTCGGCCGAAATGGGTTTCCTCAGGAGGGTGGCTGGCGTCTCCCTTAGAGATAGGGTGAGAAGTTGGGTCATCCGTGAGGGACTCGGAGTAGAGCCGCTGCTCCTTTGCGTGGAAAGGAGCCAGTCGAGGTGGTTCGGGCATCTGGTGAGGATGCCACCTGGGCGCCTCACTAAGGAGGTGTTCCAGGCACGACCGGCTGGAAGGAGACCCCGAGGGAGGCCCAGGACCAGGTGGAGGGACTATATCTCCAAACTGGTCCTGGGAGCGCCTCGGGATCCCCCAGTCAGAGCTGGCTGATGTGGCACCGGGAAAGGGAAGTTTGGGGTCCCCTGCTGGAGCTGTTACCCCCGCGACCTGATCCCGGATAAGTGGTTGAAGATGAGATGAGATGAGATGAGATTGTTACTTTCACATGGCATGCTCTTGCACCCTTTTGATCATGGCCTTCATTATGGATTATGACATAATGTTCCTGTAGTGGAGGATTTATTGCCCTCAAGATTATCATTTTGGTGATCGCTCCATCCTTTGCTTTATTGAAGGAGGTACTGAATAGTACATTTTCTAGGGATTGCTAGTGAGGCATTTAACTCTTATTCTTTCCCATCGGATCCAGGATATAAAACTGGCAACCATTCACTCCCCCCTGCATCTGATTGCATGACACTTCTGATTCTGATAGCTATTCTTCTTTTTTCAGATGGAAAACCCATAAGTGGCGAAGATGCCAGCTGGTTCCATGGTCAGTGCGCCAGGACAGTCCTGGAGCTCAGGAGACCTGTGGGCCCGGACTGCAGGTTCGGGGTGAGGACATACACACAGACACATGCACAGATTACACAAACGTCCACACATGTTGAGTCCTTCTTTATATGAACAGAGCAGGAAGAACAGCGTAATCAAAAAGGCATGAGACAGAGATGAGGTGTGGTTTCCGTGGGGATTTGGGAACACTGATCCGATCCTTCCATCTACGCGCTCTATTCCAAAGAGCCAGGAATAGAGCAGTGGGCATCAAAGCAGTACCTGGGGGCTGCACATGACTTTAATTTAGCTGTGGATGTCATGGGACTGAGAAGAGTCTCAAATCTCACCCTCTCTACAAAACCAATAAACTTAAAGTATGGGTTTAAATGCCAGGGGTGGGTGGAGAATCTCATAACAAAACATGAACTGTGGGCTGAGTGAGTATTGAAGCAGACAGTTGACTTGCTATCAGTGGACACACTCAGACTCCTGTCTCAGACACAGAGGCCATTATCAGATTCCAATGATGAGCATCCTGCTCCTCCATTACCTGTAATAGTATATTCTGAGCTGAGGAGACACAATTCAATACAAGCCTCTTACGATTCACCCATTCACTCAATACAACGTGTGGAAGGCAATAGCCATCTCAGTAGTATGTCCCATGAATGTGTGCGTGTGTGTGTGTGTGTGTGTGTGTGTGTGGGGGGGGGGGGGGGGGGGGATTGGGTGTTGGTGTTTCTATTGTTAACATATTGTCACCTGTGTTTTCTTGAATATACGGCAGGTTGACTGACGCCATTTAACCAGCCAGCAGTGTGTTTACCACATCAAGCTAAACCTAACTTATGCCACAGTACAACTCCCACTATTTCCATGATGTACTACTTTATACTTGTAGAAGAAAAAATATACTTTTTACTCCACTACATGTATTTGAAGGCTACAGTTACTTTACAGATTTTGTGTAGATGAGCTAATGAAACATCGACCAGCGTTATGTAAGATAGTTTAGAGTAACCTTATCTTGTCAACTACAATAATACATGTAGGCAATAACTCATGGTGTTCGGCCCCAAAGCGTCATCAAGCAAATCCAAATGCTCATCAAATCTACACAGTATGAATAATACATTGCTCAGTATATTGCGTAGATATTAGGGACTTAATCAATGTGTCTAAGGAAGTCATGGGGCATGCTTCTCTAGAGTAAAAACGACATGGACAAAAATTTAAAACGTGGAGCAACTTCTTAAATGATCAAAACTTCCAAAGGAACATAGCTCTTTGCAACTTACGTTTCATTATAAACAACATCCTCATAATTTGTTTGCTAAACATATGCCTCACACAGAAGGAGGAGCTGTAGAAGGTCATACCAATGGTCCCTTTTGTTTACACATCCAATATTGTGTAAAATGCACAGCACACTGCATTCCATGTACTGAATTAAAGCATGCATAGTACATATGTATGTACAGTGTTTTATTTAGGAAACTGGATGGTGCTATAGTATCTGAAAGTATAGTGTATATTGGAGTGTTATTGTGAAGCGTCAGACCCAACAATCTACTGTGGTCACACGGATGACTCTTATCTTCTCATCATTTAAATCAAAGTTGACCACGGCTTACAAAATGAGAAGTGTCCTTCCTCATTAGATTCTCTTCACTCCTTTACCACTGTAGCTGTTTCGTGCCGGAAGCAGGACGGTGGGCAGGCAGACGTTGAAGCTTGTCTTAAGTTTGCCAGCTCCATGCCGCCTCTCACACACCCCTGCCAGCTGCCCTGCCAGGAGGACTGTCAACTCAGCAGCTGGTCCAAGTTCTCCTCCTGCACAGCCGATTGCGTGGGTGTCAGGACCCGCAAGAGGATGCTAGTCGGTGAGTGACAGACTTTGATTTCAAGCTGACTTCCAGATTACATCAATCTTTAAAGGAAGATCAGTGGATATGGAGAACATTTTGAATTTGAAATTTGTATTTGTGTAATATGAGAGGGCTACAAACAACCCTGTTCTTTTCTATATCTAAATCTCTACACCTCCACAGGGAGCGATCATTAAGCTGCCTCAATGAAACAGTTGGGGGCTCCAAGCCTTGCTGAAGGACCAACAATCATGAAATGGCATAATTAACCTAAACCTTAATTAAGTTACGGGTTAATGTTTGGGGTTTTTTTTTTGTTCCAGGGAAGAGCAAAAAGCGTGACCAGTGTAAAAACAACCAGATGTACCCCCAGAGCGAGACCCAGTACTGCCCGTGTAACAAATACAACGCCCAGCCTGTGGGCAACTGGTCGGACTGTGTCCTACCTGAAGGCGGCCGCATGGAAGGTCAACTGGGCATGAAAGTCCAAGGTGACATCAAGGAGTGTGGCCAAGGATATCGTTACCAGGCCATGGTGTGCTACGACCAGGACAACCGCATAGTGGAGACCTCTCGCTGCAACAGCCATGGTGAGTTGTCCATGCTCAAAAAACCCTCTCCATTCTTAGAAACACCAGCATCAACAGCACAACTCAATTGCAAAAACACAGATTCAAATGATAACAAACGAGTTTATAAGTTACAGCGTTTTACTCTGTCATAAATGATTGCAACAAGTATGACCAGGATGACCAATAGCTGACTGTGGATAATGTTAGCAAACGTTTGAGAGATGTTGCTGATAACTCATCCAGCTGACTTTGAGGCTCTTCTACTATTCTACTGTTACGTGATATTTTAGCATACACCAGGGATTTCAGGATTAACCCATTTTCCCATACCACATTAGTAACGTGGACATTCAACATATCCCCACTTTGCAGAAAGAAATTTTTTTTCTGGAGACTGAATGTCTGGGTTCACACATTTTAATTTATATATATATATATATATATATATATATATATATATATATATATATATATATATATATTATCTCACTGAAATATGTTAAGTAGGCTAGAATTGTTCTTCAATGAGCAATCCTGTCCCAATATTTCAAATCATTCGCCCTCAATCGACAGGACAACTTGGGAATGCATTGCTGCCAGCAGCCCAAGACAAAGAGGGAAAGGGGAATTATGAATCCCAGTGCTGTCGTATTTTGCATCTTAGCCCTGGGAAAAAAGAGAACACATCAAAGCACTCGGGGGAACGAGCGCGTCTGTGTTTGCTTTCCTCCCAGTATGGGGCTGCTTGATAGTAACCGGCTGTAACTGTAAAAAGATACTGGACTCAGAGTCACTACTGCTGCTTTCTTTCTCTCGGATTCCAGAGTCCTTCATTGGTTCTTTTTTGCTCGAGAGCACTGTGGTAATAACGCAATACGTTTTTGCTCCCTTTGGCTGATAGCTGTATCTTCTGGCTACAGCTGTAGATCAGTGATGCTAGCTTTGTATATGGCAGGAGTCAGGGAAAGCATCACATGGTTGAATCTGGAATCATCACCAGCGAGTAATAGCGAGAATGTCTGCTTGAGAAGTCGCTGATCAGCACCGAGGCTGGTGGTCTATTTTTGGAAAGAAAGTCAGGTGTTATAATGTTTGGATGTATAAGTCTGCTATCATCTGATTGGTTACAGGGTACATCGAGGAGGCTTGCATCATCCCCTGTCCATCTGACTGCAAACTGAGCGAGTGGTCAAACTGGTCGCGCTGCAGCAAGTCCTGCGGCAGTGGGGTCAAAGTTCGCTCAAAGTGGCTCAGAGAAAAGCCCTACAATGGTGGAAGACCGTGCCCTAAACTGGACCACGTCAACCAGGTGAGAGAGGTCTCACTTTAAACGGTGTGATTGTGATGTTTCAACACAATATTACGCCTGAATCTCTGAGGTTGAATGTGTCGGAAGTATTTATAATGCCAGATGATAATCTGAATCACTTTTCTCTGTTTTTCCTTTCTCTACTTTGATGAATGGTTTCCATCCACAGGCTCAGGTAAGCTTATTTTTATGTAATTTATGTTTTGTAGCAGTTAACTTGGAACTTGATCTCCTCTTCAATTCTGAAATTGTGTTTTTGTTGCGTTTAGTGAAATTGCGATAACGAATGATTGTATATGTTTGATGTACTTCTTGTGAATCATTTTTAATCTCAATAAATATTCCTCATGATAACTGCAGATCAGTTCCATAGTTTAAGGGAACAAAATACATTTACAGTTAAAAAATGTTTTGTTGCTAAACGACATATTTCCTGTACAGAATCAGACCCTAAATGTCGTGTGTGTGTGTGTGTGTGTGTGTGTGTGTGTGTGTGTGTGTGTGTGTGTGTCAGGTGTATGAAGTGGTGCCGTGCCTTAGTGACTGTGGGCAGTATGTCTGGGTGGCAGAGCCCTGGAGTGTGTGGAAGGTCAGCAATGTTGACCTGAAGGACAACTGTGGTGAAGGTGTTCAGACCAGGAAAGTCAGGTAAGATAAAACCATGTCAAACCACGTCATGTTCTCAATCTGCATTCCTGTCAGTACTTGTGTTCTCGTGGATGTTTTTAATGTATTCAGTTTACATTCAGTTTTAAGAATTTAATCATTTTGCCAATTAAGCCCTAAAAGTCTAGAAGTGTTCTACAACTGTTACTTTAGTAAGTTTGGAGATTCTTCCAGGTGAGAAATTATACATTGTATGTCTTCAATTTATCAAAGCTTACTTGAAAATTCCTCTGATGTTTGTGGAGATGGGATCACAGTATTGTCTAGTATATTCAACGTATATTATGTTTTTTGTGCATGAGAGATGATGATTGGGGAATTACATTTATTGCAGTTAAGCCTGTCTGTTAGCTCTGTCTCTGTGTATGTTAAACCTTGTGCTGCAGCTTTTACATTTGTCTGTGGACATTCAATTCAGATTGTTCTCATGTTGAAAGTATTGAAAGTGTTACAGAAATGTTACATCGTAGGATTGCCGTTGTGACTTTTACGTAAAAGTGACCAGGGACTTTCAGAAATTAAACCCACAGACAGAAAATATGTGCCATTGGATGTCTTGATAATCAGCTCAGTAGACCAGGCTTCTTTCAATAGTTAGTAGTGAGGCCATGAGGAAGTATCTTAAACTTGCATTCTCTCTAATGACCATCAGGGGGCGACTCCTCTGGTTGTATAGAAGTCTATGAGAAAATGATTCAACTTCTCTCTTGATTTATTCCCTCAGAAAACATTGTAAACATGAGTTTATGGTCTCAATCTCTAGTTTCATGCATGATCTTCATTTAGTAAATTATTATTTAGAGAAACGTAGAATATAAAGCAGGGTATGCTTTAGGGTGTGGCCACCTTGTGATTGTCAGGTCACTACCACGCTGTTGTCCAATCTGGGAGTACACCGTGTTTTGTTCTTAGAACCCTTTCACAGTGTAGATTCAGTTGAAGAAAGTCATTTGTAACCTTTTTGGTTGCCTATCTTCTTCGGCATTCAGTTATACTTAGCTCCACCCTTTCGTGTCACTTCTGGTTGCAAAAAAACAAGATGGCGACGGCTAAAATGCCAAACTCAAGGCTTCAAAGGAGCAGTCCACAAAACCAATGGGTGACATCCCGGCAACTATGTCCACTTCTATGTCTATGGAAAGGACAAAGGGAGGAACTTTTTACTGCAATTACTTCTAAACTTGGAATCCCCATCTTGTGTCCAGATGTATGCTGAACACTATAGATGGGCCCTCTGAGCAGGTGGAGGACTACCTGTGTGATCCAGAGGAGATGCCTCTGGGGGCCCGCAACAGCCGGTTGCCCTGCCCAGAGGACTGTGTGTTGTCAGACTGGGAAGCCTGGAAACCATGTCCACTGGTATACATGACATATTACTTTCTCTCTGTCAATGCTTTGTGTTCACATATGAGGTAAATAGTCTACAAACTGTCACAAGCATTTATGGGCATTTCTACCTCTAGATGGACAGTTGAGGAAATGAGAGAACACAATGTCACGTTAACGAAATAAGACTAATACAAGAAATAAACTAAAACATTCGTCAGTTCCTAAATCACACTCGCTGGATGAGGCAGTACATCATGGTGTCGTCTGCATAATAATAATAATAGTGATACTTGATTAGTTTGAGCAAAAATATACAAAATCTGAAAGTCCACTCACATATCTGCTCCTTGTGTTTAAGTTGAAATCTGTGGCAGAAGGGGAGGGACCAATCAAAGTCAAATGTGCTCACTGTTGACCCTCTACAAAACTTGTATGTTGTTTTGATCCCAATCAGATCTTGATCAGGGTTTTGTGCTTTGCAGTCAGTGTGCCTACATTACTCTTTTTAATGAAATGCTTGAAATTAAGTTGCATGAACATGAGTCGGCATAAAGCAAAAAAACACATCATCTTTAAGTATGTTAAAGGAAAAAGTTGTGAAAGGTGTTTATTATAATAACATATTTAATGGAGATGAGGACATTAACAAAGTCTATTTGTACATGTGCTGTAGCAGTATGGCTGATTGAGTCATGATCCTCTCTCTGCTCCTCAGCCATGCAGTGGGAACAGTTCTCGAGAGAGGAGCGCTTACCCGCTCCGACAGCCTGGAGAGGAGAAGGAGTGTCCTCCGACTCAAGAGACAGAGCTCTGCAAACTCAACAGCAACTGCTTCCACTACTCCTACAACATCACTGGTGAGACTCATATAGAGCGTCAACCATATGCAATTATCAGAGGCAGGGTAATTGACATGAAGCCACACTCTTTGCATTAAAAGCGTTTTAATGTTGGTGATGCATGAGGCTGTTTGTCTCGCAGTTGTTTTTGCTGATGAAACGTCTCCATGCAGATTGGAGTACCTGCCAGCTCAGTGAGAGAGCGGTGTGTGGAAACGGCATCAAAACCCGCATGCTGGACTGTGTGCGCAGCGACGGCAAATCTGTAGACCTCAAGTTCTGTAAAGAGGTGAGTTTGTTTTTTTGATTTCTTTTTCTGTTAAAGCCACTGTTTGTTTGTTTTTGTCAAAGAGCTAAAACCATGTTTTCTCTTGCAGCTGGGCCTGGAGAGGAAATGGCAGATGAACTCTTCCTGTATTGTGGAATGTCCCGTCAACTGCCAGCTTTCTGAATGGTCACCATGGTCTGAGTGCACCCATACCTGTGGGCTGGCAGGTGTGTGCAGTAGGCGATTCGTTTTATTTAAAAAGGGGGACGGGTCGGACCCAGCACATTTTGTTCACTCCGCGACTAGTGAACTCAACTCTTTTGGTTGACAATATTATTAGATCCACAATGAAACTGACGGAAGGGCGGGTCTTTCAACCATGACCACGGTCGATGTTATAGGTTCTAGTCTCAGTCAAACCTCAGATAAAGGATCAATGAATCCGGCAGACATGACAATGACAATTGGAAGAGATGTTATAGATAACCAGAGAGCACCAAGAGCTGATATATCTTACCATTTTGACCCTAGTATAGCTCAACCCCAATAAACACCACACAGCCCATTATGCAACCAATAGCATCTGCTAATTCAACCCTGCCTGCCTGATAAATATCTAGGTCTTCAAACTCCATGGTTCCAGTTTGTTATGCAGGCCGTCTGTTAAAAAAGGACATCTTCAAGCCCAAACTGAGCTACAATCATGAGGAGGTGCAAATTTGCGTGAATTGCAACACTTTTTCGATAGAAGGTTAATATACGTGCAGGCAAAGGACCAACTACTGGGATCCTAATGACACAGAGCAAGGTTTGTCAATCTGTCTGAAGTAAATTGTTGTATAGCCAAAGTTACTGTAAGCTGTTTTATTGTTTAGAGTACATTTGAGTTCCCTCTGGTAAACAGTTAGGCAGTATATTTGTTTAGGGCTTTTATTATGAAAGGTAAGAACGGAGGGAGGGGATCTGGTCTGCGCTGAAAGGAATAATACAGTTTGCCGTCTTGGTTCGGACTACGGAGCCCCCGAGTGGTTGTACACTATCGTGCACATTTTGAATATGTCCGTTCCACACAACGTGATTGGTTGATGCTTTCGATTGCGGTGCAAAAGCTCAGAAAAATGTATGGTATGAATTCATAATCAACAGTTAGAAAAAAATGTATTGCGAATTAATTGCACAAAAAAATGCCTCCTCTGATTTAATAATTTGTGTATAACCCACAGTTTCAATTTGTATATAATCCATGTAATCTTGAATCAGGACAGGTGACGTAATATAAAGAGCATCAGAGTTTGCGTAATAGGGAGGTCTGTGTGGATGAATGGCTCTGTGGGCGACTGTGGCTCAGTGAGCAGGGTCGTCCTTCAATCAGAGGATCCCCGGCTCCACTAGTCCATGTCGATGTTTCCTTGAGCAAGACACTTAACCCCGAAATGCTCCTGTAGCTGTGCCTACGGTGTGTGAATGTTGTATGAGTGTCAGTTAGTCCTGACGGGCAGGTGGCACCTTGCATGGTAGCCCCCTGTCATCAGTGTATGAATGGGTGTGAATGGGTGAATGATGACATGTAGTGTGAAAGAGCTTTGAGTGGAAGACTGGAAAAGTGCTATTCAAGTACAGTCCATTTACCATTTTACCATTCTGACAAACACAGGACATACACCTGCTGTTTGTGTCCCATGTGAAACCAGACGTCAGTTGACTTATTTGTCACGTTACTTCCGTAAAGTAACACCCAAACCATGATCTTTTCCTAAACCTAACCAAGTTGTACAGGTGCACTGATCGTGTTACTGGATAGTCGTAGGAAGAAATTGCTTTGAAATTGCTTTTTCATAGGATATCATTACGTACAAGTACAGATCTCATGTCAATGTGTCCTTGAGCAAGACACTTAACCCCAAACCCGTAGCTGTGCCTACGGTGTGTAGATAGATACTGAATTGTATTGCTTTGGATAAAAGCGTCTGCTAAATGACTGTAATGTAGTGTATAAGGATATGTTGCAAAGGTCCATTGCACAGTTCTCACTGCCTGAGTGGTATTCTATTTTCATATGCAAAATCAGTAGAGACCCGCTTTAAGATGTTACCACACTGCATTAACACAACTATCATCATGACACAATTAGGATTTGGGAATTAGGAAGTTGCTGGCTGCTGTTTGGTTTTCAGAAATGAAATACTTAGTAGAGAAATCGATTTCAACACAAGGTATATTTAGTAGCTGCTCCGGAGCGTCCAATCATATCATGTGATCTCCATCAGCAGATCTCCATCAGTTGCGTTTCAAAGACTTCTTCAAAGACTCCATGTTTGCTAAAAGCAGAGGTTCAAGGGTTGATGCTTGCCCTGGAAACGCTACAGTCTTGGAAATACTTTAACTTTAAAATATCCAGCCATGACTTACTACTCCTCTCTTTTTAAATTCTCAAAAGAAAAAACATATTCATCCCACTCATCTGACTCATGGTCTTCTGGAGAGCTCCTAAATCTGTGATTCCATTGGCCTATTTAGCTTACTAGCATTAGCTGTATTACATTTTTATATACAGTTGTATATACCGCAGTACATTGTTTCATATGGGAGTCAGGCAGGTATCTGAACCAGGTGTCCTATAGGTACAGTCTCAATACCGATTACTCGTGAAACCACGTAAATAACACCATTTTTAACGTAAAGGGACAGTATGTAGGATTTGGTGGCATAGTGCTGTGGTTGCAGATTGCATGTAACTGAATGCACTTCCTCTCAATCCTCCCTTTCCAACACTGCAGTAACGTGAGCCGCCGAGTGCAAAACCCTGGTGACGCTGTTCTCGTCGCTCAGAGGCCCTTCTTACCGTAATAACACTACTTTAGGATCAACGGCAGTCAGTCGCCGGCTGACGGTACCGATGTACACTGTGGCTCATGTTACTCATGTGACTCATGCCGTAGGAACGCAATAGGCTCTCTCTAGAGCCAGTGTTTGTGTTTTGTCCGTTCTGGGCTACTGTAGAAACATGGTGGTTCAACACGTCATAAAGAGGACCCGCTCCCAATGTAGATATGAAGTGCTTATTCTAAGCTAACAAAACCATTTTAGTAGACGCCGATGCTGTTGTATTAAATGTCAAGCGGCTACTGCTCCCATGCTTTCTGGAATCACACACTGGGGCGGCATTATGCAGCCGTTGCTTGGCTGCAACGGCGGCTTAGCGGCGGATCTTCTTTATGGCAGTATTGCGGAATCTTTGTGTGAAAGGGGCTATAGTTATGAATATCATATTCCATTCCTGCTAATGGATCCCCTTGAAAAAGTACACACTGGCCCTTTAACGAATCCAATGCTACCTCTTCCCACGGCTTTTGCTAGCGTGCTTTCTTAGCCGCCGCAGTGATCAGCTCTCAGTGGTCGGCCTCTCCTCCGGTAATGATGGAAACCAGAAACGCTTCATGATGTGAGAAACAATGATGTTATAGCCCTAAACCAACTGAGTGAGGGATAATAATGTCTGTGCATGTAATTCCATAGGATCAGGCCATTGATTGGCGGTCCATTACGAGTGTGTGCTCTGGGGCTCAGGGAGCACTCTGCTCTCCACGAGTCCTTGAGAAGAGCAGCTGCCAGAAGCAACAAGAGCAAATAGTAGATATGAAACCAATACAGGCTTTACCTACTGTGGTAACCTTAATCTGTCCCCAGGCGAGAAGGATTTTTTTTCCTCGTACGGAGAAACAGCAGGTAGGCCAAAGGAACAGAGGACTTCCTCGCTTTCCTTGCTGTGTTTCTCTTTATCTCCAGGCTAGCTGCGAGGACATACTTTCCTGGAAGGGTTCGTTCCTTTTCCGGAGCCAGGAATAGCAATGAGCTGGATTTGTGATTTCAAACAAACGGTCATACCTGGAAGCAGCAAAGTGCTGTTATCAATCAGGCGGTGTAGAAACACAGCTATTTTCCTGCATGTGTCCAACCTGTTTGCATAGATAATCATGACATTGTGTGTTCTCCAGCCAAACACTGATAGTGACAGCTGGCACATGCCTTTTTTTTTTTTACCCAGCAGCCCTCACTGCCACCCACCACTCAACCCCAAACACTGCCATGGTCGCCCGCAGGGAGACTGCTGAAGCATGAAAATCGTAATGGAGGGTGATAACTGCCTCCTGTCGGCGTAGGGCGCTAGCAGCTTCTGCAATAAAACCAGAGAACAAAGAAGCACACAAACATGGTGCTAAAAAACTTCAAACAGATATCTGGGGCCCAGATTCACTTGAGATTTGTGCAGGTAGTGTAAGTGGGTCATTTTTAAGGTAATACATTCGCTTTGACAGCTTTTGGGGGCGACTGTGGCTCAGTGGTAGAGCAGGGTCGTCCTTCAATTAGAGGTTTGATCCCCGGCTCCACTAGTCCATGTCCATGTGTCCTTGGGCAAGACGCTTAACCACAAGCGGCTCCCGTAGCTGTGCCTATAGTGTGTGAATGCCGTGCGAATGTTAGTCAGAGTCCTAACGGGCAGGTGTCATCAGTGTGTGAATGGGTGAATGATGACATGTAGTGTTAAAGCGCTTTGAGAGGTTGGAAGCCTAGAAAAGAACTATACAGTACAAGTACAGTCCATTTTACCATTTTACCATTTTTTGTCTGTCCCGGGGTTCGAGCAATCATTTAATGCATAACAAGCTAGTATGAATACAATAAGTGCTGAGTGGAAGGCTCAGGGTAGCACTTCCTGAAGAGGTGGGTCTTCAGCCTCTGCTGTCCTGACATCAGTGGGAAGTTCATTCCACCACTGTGGGGCCAGGACAGAAAACAGCCGCGACCGGGTCGATCGGCCGCAGTATCAGGCCTACACCACTTGAGAATTGTATTTGTTCTGTTGGTAATTTTAATAAAAGTGACTTTTTGTCATATTTGATCAAACTATATCCTGACTCAAGTACATGAGACAGATAATCTGGGATGAAATCCGGTTTCTTTGGCTCCTTTTAATCCTCCTCATGGAATTTGCAAGATTCCATTGTGCTCAAAGGAAAAACAACCATCCAGAGTTGTGGAGTCCCAAACGCAGCGTCAAGCACTTCTCGTGAAGCTGGTGAACCCACATCAAACACCAATTAATATTAAAATGAGAGAGTTTGCTCTGGTTGTGCTTGGTTTTGGCTCAACTGTTTTCAATGTGGCAGCCGGGTCACAAACGTTCTGATTTCATTGTGAAACAGTACACTTCAATATGTTTCTTGGGAGAAATAGGCGCACTAATAGAATCTTGATTCATGGTTGATAAGCGCTGCCTACTTTGACTGGTTAATGGGATAACACAAGCTTCATGAGCAATTAACACTGAATTAGAGACTCATTAGCTCTGATTGGTTGTTTTTCTTTGAATCTTGTCATTAGGGACCGTAAAAGGAGGCGGATGAACCTGTTTTTACAGATTATCCGTTTCATCTACTACTGTCAGGATATAGTGACAGTTTGGGCAAATATGATAAAAAAAGTTATTTTCATAACAGTTTCCAAATGCAGCTTTAAGGTTTTTTGAAGTTGTTTTTACATGATCGTCATTGAGGATTTTAGAATGAGCTTTTTTTTCATGCAGATTGGTTGGTTTGTTGGAAGATGAGCTGGCAGCTGGTGAGACCTGCTGCTGGGGAAACATCACCCAGTGACAAGCCAATAACAATATTAATGTTAATCAATCCTGCATGTACTCGAAGAATCACAGTCAAAGTTTTCTTTAAAGGGCTCTAGAGCTCTTAAAATGACCTTTTTTGAAGTAAATCAAACTATTTTACATTTACTGTCTCCTCTTAAAAGAATACTATGAAATGACCCTTTTGTATTATGAATGCTTCACAAATTGTACTTTTGAATACACAGATTTCTGTGATTTATGATACCTACTTTCCTATTTTATGTCACTTGAAGTATTAGCGCTGAATGTAGTATTTGTTTTGGGTGGTACGGTGGACCAAACCCACATGCACTCCCTTGGAGACAGCAGCTAATTGAGAGTTTTCTCACATCCCTCCCCTCGGGCAAATGTTAAAATGCAGAGTGAATTTGATGAAGGGCGCTCCTACCATCCTCCCCAGTCATATCCTCCAACATAAGACAGTCACTTGTTTAATTTTAACACAACAAAGGAAGCTGAATATTCCAAAATGGCTACAGGGAGTATGATAAAGCTCCAACACTGCACCATAAATTAAGTCAGCTAAAAGAGAAGTGTTGAATTATTGCCCTGGGACAGAAGAACATGAAAGAGGAATTCAGACTGTGTTCCTTGGAATAATACGGTTACTGGAGAAATGTACCCAAATGTAGAGTAAGATATGGTACAAAATCAGGTGTCATTACAGTGGAAGTCAGTACTCACAGGATGCATAACAAATAAATTGTTTGCAGAAAATGTAGCCGTTAAGACATCATTGAGATGATGAGATTTGACCACAACAACCACTATGTCTCTCTGGTGGCTAGTGGAAATACTCAAGTAGTGGCCTTTAGTTACCTCATCAGAGGAAATTAAGCCTTTACGTCATATTTCTTAATTATAGTTGTTATGTTTTTGTAAGAAATCTCCCTGTTTTCTAATCTGTCATTTTTTCCGTATCGGCAGTATTTTTTCCGCTTTTGAGCGTGTCATTCTAGACGCTCTAGAGCAAATTCGCTGGAAGTCACGTGAGGATGAAGAGACAGAGTCCGCGGAGACAGCGGGATGAGACACAGGACTTTCAGCCAGTAGAACGCTGTTTGTGTCCCGTTTGACACCAAGTCAACATTTTTTAAAAAGTGACTTATTTACATTCATTTATTTGAAGCTAAACCATGACCTTTTCCTGAACCTAGAGTAGTTTTGTTTGAATTCATAACGATAACAATGTGTTCAAAAAATAAGTCGTAATAACCTGCTTGCACAGGCGACCTGTATTTTTGGGTGAGGGGTGTTTGATTTGTATTTATCGTTTCTGTTAGTAGCTAACTTAACCCACCCTCCATGTTTATCTGTTGTCTTTATAAATTCAGTGTAATATACGTTCTTCAACAACATAAATACTGTTTTCATTCATTTCACCAGCCCCTTTAAGTTCAACTGATGTGTGCCTTTACATTTTTTCAATTTTTTTTGACAGTAAATGTTGATTGTGCTGAATTGAACATGAGTAATACTAGAGTTCGCTGTCATTCCCCGTCATTAGAGCCTGGCCTTCATGTATTCATGCTGGCCATCATCTTAACACCAGCTTTGATTAGAGAATCCACTGTAGCTGCAGTGGTGAAAGAGGTCACCTTGACGGACAGCGTGGCATTCCAAATCACTCGACACCCACACAAGTCCAGCTGCTTTGACCTGACTGTCTTCCTCATCTCAGTCGACGTCCTCGTGAATACATAATCATTTTGTGTCTTCTTTTTATCTGCTGTGCTGCAGGCAAGCTGTGGAGGAGGCGGACGGTGATCCAGGCTCCCCAGGGTGACGGGAGGCCCTGTCCGTCCCAGATGGAGCAGTGGAAGCCCTGTCTCGTGAAGCCCTGTTACAGCTGGAGATACAGCGTCTGGTCCGAATGCAAGTCTGAGGTCAGTCCCTCCCACTGTCTATCAGAAGTCTGTCTATATAGTGTCTGAGCCGCTTCACTTCAATAGATGGACAGCACGAGCATCACTATTCAGAAATGTTAAAGACATTTGGCATGAAAAGATGACATGACTACAGAGACCATTATATCATTGTGATATTAGAAATATTGATTATCAGTGAAAATACTCATTACCAACAGGTCCAAAATATATCTACACTGTTTCAACCTTTACGATCCCATATCAATAGACCCGTATACATTTTTATGTTTACAGTATATACTGTATTCAGAACTGTGTAGCAATGAATAATGTGATATTGTAACACTTAACCGTATGATCATTATACAAACTGGAACAACAGAGCATGGGCTGTGATTTTAAACTGTAATTTCATCACATTGACTTTAATTAACAACCACAGCCCTAGAAGCTGTAGGTCACAATACATTGACAGTGTCAGAAATGATCAAATTAGCAGCGCAGCCGGATTAGTCAAAGCATTTGATTTATTGTAACAGGACACTTTTGGACTGAATCAATTTATCTCATTGATAAGCTTTCTTTCTGGCTTTCCTCTGTTCTGATTCTTTTCTCTCTCTCTTCTTTTACTTGTATTTCTTCTTATTCTTCCCTATTTCCTTCCTCACCTTCAACATTGTTTTTTTTTTTCCTTGCATGAAGCGTCTCATTATGAGGCGGCTGTGGTAGTGTAAAGTGCTCAGAGTGATCAGAAGACTAGAGAGGTGATATGCAAAGTCCATAATGGAAGTCCAGTACTTTGACATGTTGAAAAAAAAAACCTTTAAGTCTTTCGAAGGCCCAGCTGGATCATTTTAGTGTAAACTGCCAGCTAACTCTGCATGATAGCATTTGATGCGTGAGTTCATTATACCCCACATACAAAGGTGTGTGTTAACCTATGCATATATTTGCTTCACGTTTCCTCAGGGGGCGAGGTGTGGAGAAGGACTGCGCTTCAGGAACGTGTCGTGCTTCGTGTCGGACGGTTCAGGTCAGCAGGAAAGCAGCCTGGTGGATGATGAGCTGTGTGGAGATCTGGAGCCCTCGGTGGACGGAGACGCCCACATCGTCCTGCAGGAGCCCTGCACTGTACCCTGTCCAGGTAAGCGTACAATACATGAACAGTGAGCAGTGAAATAGAGTTTACAGGTATCGTCCCTGCGTCAATCCTTCCCCCAGACAACAAAGCTGGCCTTGCTTATTCTGAGGGATTATTCAAAATGATTACAGCTTTGGTCTCATGAACATTTGGAGAAAAGAAAAGAAAACATTGAACTGGAATGCGGCGACATTGCTAAAAAGAACTCCGCAGTGAGATGACCGGGGAGGTTTGTAAAGAAAAGCTCAGCCCAACTTTTTTTGGAAGAGGAAATTAAAGCACGACGGCAATTTACCAAAACTCTCTATTGTAAACATCATCACAGGTAACAACAAAAGACCCGGCGGCTGACGCACTTACTGTTGAGTGTGTTTGATTATAAGAGCTTCAAGAGCTCCAGAGTGTGCCACACAATGCAACGCTGATGTTAACAGGTAGGAGGAGGAGGAGGGGGGGGGGGGGGGGGGCTGAGGACAATGTAGGAAAACCTCTCAGCTGCTACCAAGTTGCTGTAAAGAGAAAACGGTCTGTGGCTACAGCAGCTGCAGTGTGTGTGTGTGTGTGTGTGTATAGCATTCATTCAAGTGTGTGGGTACTTACGCCGACTTACTACTCCAGCTTGGATTGCGTGTGGGTGTAATCAAGTTAAGTGGCTCAGTGAAGACCACAAGGTCAGAGAGGACTCTCCGATCTGGTTCCTGTGTCCATTCTGACATCCATTCACTTTGATGGAAAACCAGTTTAACGGAGAGAAATATAATATGAATATGCTCAAATCTGCCTCGACGTCACAAAGGGAACAGTGTAACCTGTGCTACAGAGAATCTTCTCTTTGCTCAGAATGGCAGGTGATATTAATGAAAAATGGATCATGCTTTTTATTTTTTTTTTATAATTGACCTTTGTCCCACCACACAACCTTCCACTGCAAGTAAGTGAAGTTGATATTTGAATGGATACACCTGTACCTGAATGAAATGTGTCATATCTTCTATGATATCTCGAAGATTGCAGGAGTTAATCATCCAGTTTTCCTTACTAAAAATACACTTTGTAATGACAACCAATCTTCTAGTCCTCAAAGTACTTGTGTGGCTCAAGTGCTGATTGGAGGCTTTCCAGATCAAATGTGGAAAATTGGCATAATTAGACGCATGTCATGTGAAGTGCCATTAAAATCAGACCTTAATTTGAAATAGGCCCACTGTCTACCGGCCCTGTTTTATAAGCACATTCTATGTTTTAGTAATCCTCCACGTGTCCTGATCGGCTCCTGTTTACTTCCTCGCTCTTTGGGCTGTTGTCTTGATAAATTAACTTCATACATTTCCACAGAACCAATTCCAACAGTACAACAACAGACTGTCATGGTCAGCATTCTGCTGCTCTCAGTTTCTCTTCATAACAGTAATAGTTTCCGTTCAATAATTCGCTCCACTCCATTTGATTTTTTTTTTTTGTCGCTGTTAAGCTACGATCAATAAAACTCCACGTTTCCCTCAAATGATTTATACATTAAAAGTCTAAAATTCCTTTCTGCTTTTAATATGAAACATCTGCAGGACGTTTCCTGGTAGTAATACATTTAGACAACTGAAGGTTCACTTCTTACTTTTTATGCTTTCAACCACATCTCCGTCAGTGGATGCACTCGGCTCAGTTATGGTGGAAGTAGCTCGCTTGTCTCACTGTGACGATGCGATGCAGTTGAAAGCTCTGAAAGATCAGAGTCATTTCTTTTTTTTTTTTGCCGAACTACTGTTTACAATGTCAAGAACCTATTGTGTTGTATTCATTGAAAGTGACTGAAAAGTGACTTAATGGCATTGATTGTAGAAATGAGTACAGGACAGTCCAGCTAATTCCCCCCCCCCCCCCTGTCAATGTGTATTTCCTGGCTTTTATACGCTACCAGCCTTTATCTGTCCATGCAGGTCCCAACTTATGAATTAAATGCTTCTTTTGATTTGAAAACTTTACAATTTATGAAATTGCTAAGTGTAAAAAGAATGGTAGCAAGGGTGTTTGATGCTTAAAACATGAATTATGGCCCAACCAAATGTACTTGCTTTAGCGTTAGCAAATGATATGTTCCTTTAAATGCAGCATGGGGATTTAGAGTTCTGGTTTCTCAACTCCCTGTAGGAGAGTGCTACTTGACCGACTGGACTGTTTGGAGCCCGTGCCAGCTGAGCTGCGTGAGCGGGGATGACCTGGGTTTCGGCTCGGTCCAGGTCCGATCTCGAGCCGTGGTGGCACAGGACCCAGAGAACCTGCTGCAGTGTCCAGAACAGGAGCTGGAGGCTCGGCCGTGTACAGGTCAGTCTGGCAGAGTCCTGCTGGAACTCAAAATGACGATAACGTGATTCACAGAGGCATATTCAGCCCTGTCGCATGGAAAACTAATTTCTGCAAATGACGAATACCTTGAATGTTGACGTTTGTCTATATGGTCAGAGCAAGTGACGTAGTATATCCAGAGGCTGTTGTTGAAATTTACGTGGTATAATAACAATATAATAAGCGAACAAGTCTTCTAAGGAGGGATGGGAGCGGTGGTCAAACAAACACAGGACTTTCACCCAGGAGAGCGCTGTTTGTGTCCCGTGTGAAACCAACAGTAAGCTCCGACTTTAAGCGTGTTACGTAACGTTGTAATGCTTGTTATGTAACACCACAAAAGAAAGTCCGCTCAGGACAGTTATTTAGCTTAGCTAGTTCTGTTGTTACATTACGTTGTGTTATTATTTCAACACAAACCATGATCTTTTTTTAACTGTAACCCAAGTACTTTCATCTAAACCTAGATAATGGTAAAACGGATGATAAATGGACTTACTGTAGTATTCCGACCACTCAAAGCTCTTTAACACTACATGTTCACCCATTCACACCCATTCATTCACTGATGACAGGCGCTACCATGCAAGGTGCCACCTGCCCATCAGGACTATCTTTTCTGGCGACTGGGTTGGGCATATTATAGAATTATAGTTGGCCTATGAGCTACATTGCTGTTAAAGCTTTTAACAAAGTCCTGGTCATGCTCTTCTTGCAGAGGGTCAGTGTTTTGAATACAAGTGGAAGTCTGGACCATGGAGGGGTTCGTCTCGCCAAGTCTGGTGTCAGCGCTCAGATGGACTAAATGTCACAGGTAAGCATAATATACCTCTATGTGGAATTGTTGATGGCTATTGTGAACTGGAATTAGAACTTGGTTTATGTAAAGTAGACCACTCTGTAGTGTTAGTCTCAGTTTTACACAACAACTTTAAAGAAGCTACACTGCTGCCCAAAATCTTTAGCCCACCCTCCGATCAGCAAAAATAAAAAAATAACCCTCCCCTTAACTGACCCTGGCGAAATGTAATTTTAAATTAATGAAGGTGATATTTTTCATCCATTTCTTTTTGCTTTAAAATATTCTCAATTCATCCATCTAGTTCAACACAATCAAAAATTAGACAGTATTTGGCAACCAATGAAACAAGATGTCTACAGTCTGACAATTCAGATCCATCCATGTGAAATCAGAGCCCTGACACTGTGAATATCAAACAGCCTGTGTAGACCAGCCTGTTGCCTTGAATCGAGTCAAATAGCGTGGATGTGACCATAATGGGTTAAGCTGCGCTTAACACAGCTCTGACACATGAGGTGTTGCGATGTGCGTGGCGAGGTGATAATGTAGATGGGGTTACTTATAACCGTCTCCTCTGCAGCGTCAGAATCCCGGGCAGCTTCCTAAGCATTTCTTGACACTAAATCCCAGGAAACTGTAAGCAGATGAGGTTTTAATCCGTAGCAGGGCCACCGTCAACATTTAATCTCATTGTCCATCACATGTCAGGGTTAAACCCAAGCGCTGATAACATTGTTCCCAGTTCCTCAAAGCATAATTTCTCATCTGATATGGCATTAGATTGGAAGGGCTGTCTGGAAAAACGGATTCCTCTCCTCAAGCCATCTGCTTTTATTTACAACTCGTGCTTCATACAGGCCTGGAGCCGTGTCATATTTCTGGGCTCGCTGAGCATACAGCACTCCCTGAGCCCTGAGTTTAAGTGAACGAGGACAGTCAGCGCACCCACTGCTCCAGATGGTGCGCCTGCTTTGATTGGCACACTGCATATTTTTCCTTCTTGTAAATGTTTCCTTGCAAGCAGTGGTATTCCCCTCATGAATATTCATACCGAGCTCTCTTCGCGGGCATGCCACCTAATAAATATTCAAGAAGCTCTGATAGATTACCATGTATTTGCTGGTTGGATCAACGTCAGCACTGTCTGTCTCGGTCATCCAGCTTATTTTTATCCGCAGTGGGAATACACACTCCTTACCCCACATAGTGTACAACCTGAACCTGAACACATAGTGTTCTGAAAAGTGAAGCTAATGTGAAAGTGCCTTCAACTTGCATTCTTTCTACTGGTTATTAGTGGGCGACTCCTCTGGTTGCTAAAATAAGTCAGGTTGTATAGAAGTCTATGAGGAAATTACCCAACTTGTCACTTGATTTATGACCTCAGTAAACATGAGTTCATGGTCTCAAACTCTAGTTTCAAGTCTTCTTCAATACAGCATGATGTTCCTTTTTCTAAATGATGGTCACATTTAGAAGATTTAGAAATAAGACAACAAAGCAGGGGTATGCTTTAGGGCGGGGCTAACCTGGGATTGATGAGTCGCTTCTACAGCGTTGTCCGGTCTGGAAGTTGGCCCATGTTTTTGTCTTAGAAGTTTAACCGCTTCACAGTGCGTTTTCAGTTCACCTAAAAATATCTGGTTCAGCGTTTGGTTGTACTTAGCTCCACCCTCTCGTGTCACATCTGGTTGCAAAGATGGCGACGGCCAAAATGACAAATTCGAGGCTTCAAAACCATAGTCCACAATATCAAGGTCTCAGTTTCAATGCACTGAATCGTCACTTAAAAGGGGAAAATAAATAATGTTTAATGGCTATTAAATCACTTCTTGATGACTATACTTGATGCAATGTGTCTCCCAAAGGATGAATTAAAAGCAAGTGTCTTAATCAGTCTTGGGATTTGAGTGGAATTGTTGGTATTTTCCAAACTAAGCCACTTATCAAATTATTCCAGGACCACTACTCATGGTAAGTATCATTGTAATGAGCTAAATGTGAGAGAGACGGGAACGGAGATGCTGCTTGTAACACTAACCGCCTCCAGCTCAACACACTGAAATGGAAAGCAGTTGGAAAAACTGGGCCACAATTGTTCCTGTTCACGTGTTATTGATTGACCACAAGTCCAAAATCTGACACTGTTTCTTACATCTTGTACAGTGACAGAAACACCAGCTGTCCGCCTCTGACACTTGAGTTTGACCATTTGACCTTTGCTTAGCAGGTGGATGCCCAGTGACAGCTAAGCCGATGGCTGACCGATCCTGTGTCCCCCCCTGCACCAAGCCTCGCTCCCTGTGCACAGAGGTGAGTTTCGGAGAGATGAGATCCGCTCTTCAGCTTCCAAAGTTGCGACGTTGCTTCCCCAGGATGTTATTCCCCGTGAAGCTGTTTGAGCAGGGATTGAGTGTAAATGGTAAATGGAATTAGGCTTCTTGTGGTGTCTCTCTTGGTGTTTGTTGGCACCTTTGGCTTCTCTTGCAGTCTCCCAGCATCTTTTGACGTCTCTTGACGTCTCTTCACCCGTTGAGGTCTCTCAATGCCTTCAGTCTCTTGGCATCTTTGCTTCTGACCATCTGTTGCTTTCCTGGTGTCTCCCAGGTGTATCGTCTAGATTGTTAATGCCGAGACAGATCCAGCCCCTCTTGTGTGGCATCAGCGCTGATCCTCCACACTCCTCCCACACACTACGGCGGGACAAAACATCAATACGGGAATGTACATTATTACTTCCTCTTGCATTACATTCTCATTAGACTAATATAGATATTACTATGAAAAATGCAGGAGCTTTAAACGGCCAACGTCCGACACCAACAGACCTCTGGCCTCGCATTTCATTATTGATCATAATACATTTTTGTTTACAACAACATCTGGTTTGTCTTCGGGCGGAACACCACACCATTTTGTAACAAAGCAGGTTTAAGAAGCAGCACATTGTTGTTTTCACTTTTAAACCCTAATGAAGGAGTTGTCAATTTAGATCAATCCGATTTCAGAGAGGCATCGCTGTTAATAATCCCTTTAAACATTTTAACCCCAGTACTGTTCTGCTTTCTGGCATGAATGATGGAATGATGGCACAAGTAGACATGGACCATAGTTGTAGTCAGTGCGTGTTTGTTTGTGTATTAAAGAGGCACTAAGCTAATACTAGGCTAAGGCTATGCACTTCGTTGTAAATTGTTTTATCTCAATTGTCAAATTCTTTGAAACTGTATCGCATCTCTAAATCCCACCCCTACCGCACACGAAACAACAAACTCAAAAACACAACATAGCCTTGATCAAGTGGATTTCTTCCCAAATGTTAACTTACTGTGACACCTTTTGTCTTTGGCCTACACTCAAACACTGAAGAGTCAGTTCCGTTAATCTGAACAAACATGTTTATCTTTGCTTGCTTGCTCAGTAGCCTTCGGGAGAATTTAACAAAACAAGCAGTGTTGATTCTGGCTTACATTTACAAGCCACAGTTAGCCACGTCCTACTGCAACTGTTACCGTGCTAAGATACGTTTCCCAGTGAAAAAACAACACGGCAATGTCTGTCCGACTTCCTTCCACCATGAAATAAATCAGCAGTTCAAAGCCCCGTGTCTGTAGACCTCCAATATGGCTGCGAGGAGGGGTGCTGGATGACGGATTGAGCCCCAGGCACCCTGTTGGGATGAAAGCATCTGGATAGGAGGAAACAGAAAAGAAGGAGTAGAAAAGAGAGAGAAAAATAGAGGACTGGAAATAGAATAATCTAAGTCTCTTGGTGTTGCCACCAGTTGTTAAGCTTCTCCCATTATCCTCTCTCAGCACACCTGGACTGAAGCGCTGCAGGTTAAAGAGCAGCTGCTAATGTTTTTTTCAGGCAATACATTTTTTCAGCAGAGACTCTAAGAAAACCTGCTTTCAAACTCAGAATACACTGAAATAAAAAAATGTAAAATACATCCATGAGCTATACCTTACACTTATCCTTTAGAGCAGAGGTCTTCAACAGGGGTCTAGGGGTCCGTGGAGGTACTGCAGGGGGGTCGTGACATTTTTGGTTGATTAGACAATTCTTCATATTTTTTTTTTTATATTTTTTTCCCCCAATTCTTTTTCCACAAATTGAAATGTCTTTAAATACACATTAACATGAATCCAACATATTGTAGCGAATGGATAAAAGGAGGCAGAAGATGTTATTCATGTTACATTCAGCGACACACAGGAGCTCTCTCAAGCTGGGCACCGGTTCACTCACAGCGCGAGACTAGCCTGGACCTGGTCCCTCCAAGCCTCCTGCACACAAAGAGGAGGACCCGCCCCTATCGCAGCTGTGCCAATCACGAGGCCGCATGTTACACGCTGGCTCTGTCAGGTTCCCCGTGATTGACCGAGAACCTATTCAGTCCCCAGCTGACTAAGATCCTAGACACAAGGACGCACGCTACAATATTATATATGAATTAGATTAGATATTAATATATATTAATTCGATATTAATATTAGATTAGAAGAAAATAAGATACCGTGTGCAAGCATTTTTGCAAGATATTCCTGGCTAAAACACTGCAGCTCTTATCCACAACAGCCAACTACTGAGGCCAGTATATTAAAATGCCAAGTGTATGGACATTGTTATGAGCGAAAATGGTTATGGTTATACATTGTTTTAACTCGAACAAAAAACATGAATCTGTCCATTATTTTAATAGTTCAGTATTGTATGCAAGATAACAGGTATGTTTATGCATAGAAGTGGCACTAATAGACCATCACTCATTTTTCGTTTCCACATTTATGTTTAAAATAAAAACTTCAATTTGAATATCTTGTATGCATGATTATCATACAAGGTGTGTTTATGAATGGCAGTGGAACGGCCACCCTACTCACTGTACCTTTATAATAAAAACATGAAGATATGAATCTGTGTATTATTTGAATAGCTTAGTATTGAATGCACAATAACAAGGTATGTTTATTCATGGCACTAGGCCCAGTTTAATATAAAACAGCTTAATAATTCGTCTGGATGGCTGGGGCAAAACGCCACGTCTGTTGCTAACATGCGCACGCATATTTTTGATGATTGAAGGGTCTATTAGCTGTTACATTGTCACACTAATTGCTAACTGTGTGAGCATGTTACCATGCTGGCATTTACAATTAGTTCAAAGTACCACTGTGCCTGAGAATAGCCTCACAGAGATGCTGCATAGCTGTAGCTAATGTTGTCTTGAAATAATGTATTAATCTTTATGTACTATAATTATTGTAGCTAAGGCAGTTAGTCAGTTGTGAGACTGAAAGGTCAGGCTGACTAAACACCCACGACTGACAGTTATTCATAAGACCGACCAGTTGTAAAGAAACAGGCTCAAATTTCTCACTAAGCTGTGAGTTATATTTTTGAATAAATCTAAGCTAATTGCTAATTTTAGAACATTCTATTCAGACACAGTTCCTGGATGGTTGCTTAGTAAAAATGTATATCAAAACTACACCCTCCAAACTCAAGTATTGCTATATATGAGATATCATTTTGGCATTCATATGGTAAAATAACACCCATCCGTAGTGAGGGTGAGGTTTTCCCAGCATAACTATACACCACGAGGCACTTTACGGCACAGAACAGAAGATGAATTGTGTTTGTTTTAGCATGGTTGTACGAGCCGGAGATGTGGTTGCTAGAAGGAAGCTGGAGATGGAGATGTCTGGAGGAAGGGAGGATGTGTATGTATGAACATTACAGCGGCACCCTCCAGAGACTAAAACCAGATATAAATAAAACCATAACACGTTGCTGAACCACACTGCTCTTCCTTTGTTTGCCACTAAGGAGATGTAAATGATCATTTCCTCATTTCCTGCTCAGTCTGCTGTTGGACCTACTGTTTGCGCGGTGGGGATTTCTGGGGGCTGATTATCCCCCAGAGATTGTCGGGGAGCCGGGGACCCCCTGCAGGGTGATGAATAGAACCAGGCCAAGAGAGAGAGAGAGAGAGAGAGAGAGAGAGAGAGAGAGAGAGAGAGAGAGAGAGAGAGAGAGAGTGGATGTGGAGGAGGGGTGGCTTCCCTGCACACACACACACACACACACACACACACACACACACCACCCTACACAATTAAACACACGCCCTCTCTGACAAAACAGACAGCAGCAACAAACAGCACCACTGTCACTGCGATGATCTTATAATGCGATTGTGCAGATAAATTATCACAGGTGCTCTATGGTTTGTTGGAGATGCTGTATTTAATTTAATTTTAACATTTAGACAAACATTGTTTGCCATAAGCTCAGGCCCCCTTTTCTAAATACCAATTCATCTCAGAGGGTAGTGTGATTCTATCCCTTCCATAAGGCCTGCATGAGTTTTGCAATGGTTTTCTTGTCACATAAATACGTGAGAAATTAGACCCTTAAGCTGGCAAAGAATCCAAGCGTGTGCCAGTAAAATAGATGACATGGACCCATGGAAAACATGTCATATACATAAATTAATTTTCAAAAAAAAGAACAGGAGCTGAGGACTGTCAGACATGGGCCAAAATCAAGTCGACCCATCACGCTACAGTTCTGCACGGGCCCCAAGCAGAGTCCTGGACCTGGCCTGGATCCACACCTTTTACAGATGTGATCCGATAGAGACCTGAGACCCAAGGCAATACCTTATCAGACTTAGACTTAGGTCCCAGTTCGGCTCTTAGTTGATGGTATCAAAAGAATTCTAACATCAAGACAAATGGTCTCGTTCTCAGAGGTTTCTTGTCAGCTGCCTTAGATGCTTAATCAGTTGTCTTTGCCAAAATGTTTGTAATTAGAACACCTTAAACACAAATAATCAGTATTCAATGAGACCACACCCCCACAACCAGGGAGGAAAACAGTGGGAGCACAAATACAATATAATTGACAAAGAAAGGACAGTTATGGGAACATGGGGAAAAAAATCAAGAAAAGGGGAATAAAAGATAAGGCTGACATCAACCGAGTTTGCAAGAGACATACTGGTAAAAAGATTAAATAGAATGGCATTCAAGGAGCAGCAAAACGGATTGACAGATGTTAAACAGCAGAAGGCTACAGAGCTTCATAATATGTTCTTCCCGCTGTGGCTTCACTTCATCCACTCTTGTTTATTTCGCCTGTCTAGGCTAATTTACTAAATTTCTGCAGTATTCATGTTGTCTTTGTATTTTTTCACAGGTCATTGCACTTGTTGCATGAATTTGAACTTTTATCTGCAGGGAGCTTTAGTGAAGGGGTTGTCAGATACGTGTCGTGATCAGTAATGCCATATATTATAGTATATATATATATATTAAATATTGCGATTAGTCTTGATTAATCGCATTGTTATGTGCAAAGTTCAATAATGAATTCAGAAGTAGTGTATTGCTCATTTTTATTTTAAAAGTACTGCTATATGAACAAAGTGCAATAACATTTGGTTTGCACACACTTTAATTAAATCAGGTTATTTTTACCAGCAGTATTCTTTTACACAGTAGCAGTTATATTTCTTCACTATCTGTGCTCAGTGTGCTGACTTTATTTGAAACGTTCCACTGCTGTGCAACATGAATAAAAGGTTCCGCGCACGTTTCATCAAAATGTCTGTCTTCTGTTTTCATGACAGTCAGAGCATGTGAATGCAGCTCCCACTGTTCATCAATATAATGCACCGTAGCTCTGAGGTGATGACGGTTACCCAGCGATGTCCAGTAGTCTCCAGTGAGAGCAACAGCTGGTGGACGTTGTAACACCGTCTCTTCTGTAGTCCTCTCCTTTTCATAGAACTCGTGTATTCTTCTTGTGACGGTCGTCTTGAGAGGCTCATACGTTCCGTCATTCGTTGATCCTCAGAACGTTCCTCAGACCGACATCTTCCACAATACTAGTCGTCCTGCAGTTTGTATCTATCCATTTCTCTGTGGCATTTGTTAGCTTGTCTTGCTTTTGTTTATCTATACTTCTCCCACACTCTGCATCCTACGTAGTCTGATGAAGCCTCGGCAGACTCTGTGTTAATTAATGAATGTGTTAACGCGATAATAACTCGTTAAGTTACCCAGCACTAATATATATCAAAGGTGGCTGCTGAACTTTTAGGTTCCGGTGACTTTGTCCATCGTTTTAAGCCTTCCTCCTTCTTGTGTCAGGCAGGAGTGTGTGGCTGTGAGGATGGCTACACTGAGGTGATGACGTCTGATGGCCTGCTGGACCAGTGTACAGTCATCCCAGTGCTGGAGATCCCCACTGCAGGTGACAACAGGGCCGACGTCAAGACCATCCGAGGCTTCAACCCCACTCAGCCTGCAGCCAGCTCACCGGGCAGGGCCGGACGCACCTGGTTCCTGCAGCCCTTCGGCCCAGGTAACACAGCCTGTGACGTCTGAGCAACTGCTGTATATATCATGTTGACGTGGTGACTGTGGATTTTTAAGATGAGGCCAAATATGATAAGAATAGATGGATTGTACTGAGACAACAACCTGCACAACATTACAATGTATCCAAACTAGTGCGCTTTGTGGATGTATGTGATTGCTGAGAACACAACATGATTGCTTACTAAGCTATAATAGGAGAGGTGGGAGGAGGGGTATTAAAAGACAGGGAGAAAGGAGGAAGTCCTTGAATGAATGAAGGAGTGGTACCGGTGGAAAAGAAGAAAAACAACTATAAATGATGAAGGGGAAAAAAAAGGAAATCAGGGAATGGAGAAGGAAAGGAAGAAATACAAGAAGAAGAAGGAATGACAGGGGAGAGGAGGGAAGTAGGGAAGAGGTAAAAAGGAAATAAACAAATAGGAACCATGAGAAGGAAAGAAAGAAGAGAGGGGGAGAATGGGAAGAGGAAGTAAGAAAAGAAGGCGGAGACAGGAACTAGAGCTGAAAAAATGGAAAGTGGAAAGAAAGGAAGAAAGATCAGATGAAAAGAGAAGGAAAGACAAAGATATACAAGCATCACTAGTTTATTATATAAAAGACAAAAACAGAATAGTTGTAATTTATCTCATCAAATAGTGCAAAGTGAAATAACTAGCAACTCCTCGATCTAAAAGACCACATCACAGTGCAAAGTGACATGTACTGTATATTTTTATCTGTTCTCATTAACACATCATACGTATATTTAAAGGTGTTTCAGTACAATAACACATACAACACTGGTGTTAAAGGCGTTTGGTTGATCTGTGTATGCTTCTGTTACATTGATAATTCAGTTATTTCCTCACTGAAGTGGAGCAGAAACAAAAATGCGTATAACTCTACTGCCCCCTTCAGCTGAAAGAAGGCAGTGAATGTGACAGGGTACACAACGTGTCCTTACAGCGCATTAACACTGAGCATGTGCGATTATCTGTCTAGATGGGAAGCTGAAGACCTGGGTGTATGGAGTAGCAGCAGGAGCGTTTGTTCTGCTCGTCTTCATAATCTCCATGACATACCTAGCATGGTAACGTATTGCAGCACTTACATGTTATCACTGTCTGTCCATACTCTACGTGTTCTGTTGCTATCATCACACTGGTGACCATTCATGCCATCATTCACCTCCATTCAGTGATGTAATGGAGATCATAATGACAGGAAAAGAAATCACTTCATGTAAATATTGAAAAAAAGTGATGAACTCCCAAAAAGCCAATGTCAAAAAACATGGCTGATGAAAGACATTTAAATGAAGAGCTTGCCGAGATTTTATCAAGGTGCATTAACCATTCTTGATTTAATCAGCCGGTTTATGGTTTTTAGCAGATGGTATTTCTTATTTATTAAAGGACAGTTTTAAGTCACAGTGCAACACATTCTCACTTCGACTCATACGATTCACACCAGGTAGATCTCTACTGTCAGTTTTCCAAAAGGAATGAACAAAATAATGAAGAAATAAAAATAAGGCATTTAATTAAATGAAAAAGAAAAGAACTTATGCTGCTCTTTTTGCAAACCATATTCTAGCAAGCGACTCATACTAGGTTCCGGCTACAAGAAAACAAAACAGAAGCAGTAACAAAGTGTTTCATACTAAATAATATTCACCTCAGTTTTATACATGTTCACCATCTTATTTTAAGACTTTAACTGCACACTTTCCCAGTTGCTGCTGTGTTTTTAAAGATAAATACAATGATCTGCATTAGGGCGCATTAATATTTCTAGCAGATTAAATTGGCTCTGCTCTTAAAATAGGCATTGCTTTTAATTTCCCACTCACCAGCTCTACTTAATAATTCAATATGTATTTGTTCTACACTATCTTTTATTATAGGACTCTTAAAACGTTTGTTGCAGACTTTAGTCCGAGGCTTGCTCCCTGTATGGAGTGCAGCATCAATCTGATATGTGATCTGGAGGCTCTCTAAGGCCCATCAGGGATGAATATTTGAGTAAGCCAAAAAAAATGACAAACTGTTCCTGCTAATACAGATGTGTGGCCTTCATTACATCACTGCTTGTTTTTTTCATTTTGTTTAATTTGACTTTGAGTTCCCTTATCATTTGTCCCTTCATTTCCTGCTCTTTTCTCTCTCCATCTCCACCCTCATACTCACCCGCTCAGCTGTTGTAGTTGTTGCCTTTGCTGCAAGTCGAGCTCCAAGTCCCCCTCAGACGGGGTTTACTGGACGGACCCAAACAGCTTCGCGGTGCCTTACACCTGTCCCGCCTGTGAAAAACTAGAGCAAGACGAGTTACAGCGAAACAGCCAACTCCAACAACAGCAGCCGCCGCAGCAGCAATATCCGGCGCTGGTCCAACAGCCCCCACCATCCCAACAACCACAGCAGCCGTCACTGCCACTCCCACCACCACCGCCACCACCACCACCACCACCCTTTGAAACTCTCATTACTTAGTCAGGGCCCCGCCTCACTCCGGTAACTCTCGGTGCCTGACATTCATTTGTGCCTGGACACATTCTGTTCACTCATTTCAGTGGATCACTTCCTGGAGGTGAGCAGTCCAGCCTCCATCAAACACACCACATAACGGCAAGGTTTTTAATGTAGATGCAAACGTCATAGGTTGGCTCTTTTTTTTATGATTTTTATCATTTATAGAAGTTAGAACTTTATTCTGAAATGGTCTGGACCCAGGGGAAACCTCTGAAAAGTGAAGCCAATGCATTCTCTCTAGTGTCCATCAGGGGGCGACTCCTCTGGTTGTATAGAAGTCTATGAGAACATGACTCTACTTCTCTCTTGATTTATTACCTCAGTAAACATTGTAAACATGAGTTTATGGTCTCAATTGCTACTTTAAAGTATTTTCCAATACATCATGATGTTCATTTAGTAATTTCTTTCCTTTTTGGAGTAAAATAGATGATAAAGCAAGGGTGTTTTAACCACCGCAACCATGGCGTTGTCCAGCGTTCGGTATTGTTAACAGAGACTCAAATGAGTTGTCTGTTCATTTGTTAGTACAGTACATTTTCTTTTAGGCATGCTTTTTGCCAAAATGAATGTCCCAATTAATATCTAAGTTAACATGAATTATGGATGCACCTTGCATCTAACCTGGCTAGCGTTAGCCGCTAACGTAGCGTTTGCTTGTGTTTTTCCTACTTTGTTAAAGACATGACCAACCCTAATCTGCCTCTGATTGGCTTACCCTGACATTCTTACCCTAGCCAATCCCACTCCCTATGCCTAAACCTAACCAGTGCAACGGATGCAACAAGTAGTCGCTAATCAGATGCAGAGTAAAAGGCGGTTCATCGTGTGGCCATCGGTACCTGTAGCTGCTCAAGAGGAAAAAGCTAGCCTGGCTTCGTCTACACCAACAACTCTAAAGCGCGTTGATTAGCATGTTGTATCTAGTTTTGTGAAAGCTAAAATGTTTGGTGTAAGAAGTAGTTATTTGCTGGACCTATTTCTTGTTGGACAGTGTATCCATCCACCAAGCGCAGCGTCTCTGGCTGTATCGCAGGGAGCCAGATACAGTCAGTGAGCACAGGGTTTTGGTTCTGGTTTGCGTACAGGTAAAGCTAAGCTATGCTAACCACATCCCGACTCCAGCTCTGCACTTTAGATTCATACCTGTCAAATTTGAATGTATTGAGTCTAAAAGTAGTAGAATGAACCAGTTAGATCTTTATTCAATTATTTATGTTTAGATAATTAATATATTTAAAACCCACCTGTGTAATAGTTAGTAATCTTCCCAGGTTGTTAAAACTTAAACCCAAATGTAAAGAGAAAATATAGTGAGCACAAATTTTGTGTCCTTAAAAGGAATACTTTACCCACAAAATAACCGTATTTAAATCAATTCTTCACCACTTGAATTCTTATAGGACTTTATGCCTCCACAGTGAACCGAGAATCCAAAAACAGAGAAAAGTCTTGATGGATTAAAAACACTTCCACACAAACAGTCTCACGCTTGCACAGGCGCGCTACTGTGAGTCTGGACAAGTGACGGAAGTGTTAAATAGTAAAGTTATAGCAAAGACGTTAGTAGCATACGACCGGACAAATGAGACTTTTTCTGCACGAGTTGTGTCAGAGTTTGTTCAGAGATATTTTGATGTCGTTTTTTGATTGTTCGTTCACCGCGGAGGCATCCGAGAAATACAAAGTTTTCTTCAAGAATTCAACACGGGTGAGTAACTGAAACACAAATGGTTATTTTGGGGGTGAAATAAGTCCTTTAAGGATAGCTACTGCCCTGAGTGGCTCTCACTGTTCAACATTAGGAATACAAAGGGCTTTCCACACTGAGCATGTGCCAATTTGCGAGAAAATACATGATTGTAAAATTTCTCCTCTGCTGCCATCTTGTGGTCCTCTGTACACATTTCATTCTCGTCCATTTCTATTTTCATCAGTTCAAGAGGATAAAACCATTTAGAAAAATACTGTAGAAAATAACGTCAAAATGTTGCCAACACATACACAGGTAGCCTGTAGACAGAGCTTGGCATAGGCCTAGTTTTGTACTAAACTAAATAGAACATTTTGAAACTGAACTGCTAAGCTGAGCGTTTTGATGAAATGCGACACAATGACTTATTGACGTATGTTTGAACGTGATCACTCAGTGTCTACGACTCTTTAAAGTGAGCTGAACTAAACACTTTGAATTAGCCAAGTGGTTTGTCGGTTCCATCTCCAGCTGGAATAGACTCCAGCTCCCACAGTCCTGAACTGCATGGGCCATTTACACTCCGATAATACAACACATGGGACGAGTCCGAACTCGTCAAATACCGACGCTTCAAACGATGACGCTCCAGGTCCCCTCTACAGTTTATCAGTTTTGGACGTGTCTTTTTTTCAAAATGAACTTCCAAATTAGGTTTGCTTAGTTTTTAGGTTAATTTAGGCAACAAAGCCACTTGATTAGGTTCAGGAAAACGTCGTGGCTGTGGTTAAAATAACTATTTTTCTTACGTAAAATAAGTGCGGTTGTTACCTTACGTCTCTGGGGTTAGTTCAGTTACGTAACAAAACAAAAATGAAGTCAGCGTTAACTTCACACTACATAAAGTAGTCTCCTGGGTGAAAGTCCTGTGTTTGTTCACTCCTTACATCAAGTCACCTCCCTGCACATCCCGGCTGACAATTACTTGGGTTATAAACGCATTATGATGCATTACTTTTTGTAGGTATGAGTTAATAAGAGCAGCTATTGTTTTCTGCCAGAAACAAAAGCAGACGTAGTGCAAAGCTGTTATGTGAGAACACGTGTTCTCTAACTTGAGTCATTGTGGTAGAGTAACAACAAATATTATTTTCCCCTCATACCAGAATGATGATGTGTTGGGCCAGATACAGTGCTGTGAAGATCTACTTATGCGAGACAAGCTTTCGTGAGATGAATAGAATTCACAATTCAAAGTTCACACACTCGTTGGGAAAGGTTGAAACAAAGCTACAGGTGAATGGTTGGGGTCAGATCATCTAAACTTCCTCTCCCCGTTGTTTGTTTTGCTCTGTAGCAAAAAGCCAAAGAAGCCACAGCGACGGCAGATGAACAACAGACTGAAGCCGCTGACTCTGGCCTACGACGGAGACGCCGACATGTAGCCGTCTCCCCGCTGACCACAGTGACCTACAGACACTCGTCCCTGCTGCAGGACGCGCAGGGTTGCTACGGAAACCCTTGATGTCAGGGCTGCCGCTGGGCATTGTTCACCCTTCATGTACATGAACACCCTGGGAAGAAAGCGAAAACCTCAAAGTGCAAGAACCAGAATCCATGTCCATTAGCGAGCCTTGATGTTGCCGTCCTCTTTTTTTTTTTCTTCTAATTTCCATTTTGATACTTTGTTTCACGAGAGCCTTCATGAATTTTTTTTATCTTCTTCTGAAAGTTTGCCTTTGCTTCTCTGCCATCCACTACTGCCGGTAACATCCAAATCACGGTCACCGGAGACGGTCGCCCCTCCCCCCAAAACAAAAGATTTTGCTCTAGAAGCACAAATCTTCATCTGTCCTTTTGTTGATTTGGTCACAGCTGAGTGGAATCATCTCCCATCGAAAACATTCAGACCTGTGTTCCTGTGGCCTGGGTCCATCGCGCAAAGAAAAGCAAACCGGAGAAGAAAAGCGTAATGATTCCCAAAGCCATCGTCACTTCTGCCTGCCTCTCCCTTCTCCGTTTTCAGGCATAATTTTGCACTATATTAGTGCTGCATGATATGTACTTATGTCTAGCTTCGCCATAGGAAACTGCCTCTCTCAATACAAGATGGTGTACAGTCTTGTGGTAGAAATGTAAAAAAGTAGACTTTTTTTGCAAACGGAACTCACATGTTTGTTAATATTTTTCTTCTATTACCTCTTATGTGTGATACGATGGGACTCAATGTAAATAGGATTTTTTTCGGTGGTCTCAGTTTGACCTTTCTAGTATGTACAGCTACATTGCAAACTCTGCCTGAGTCCATTTATTCTCTGACGATTGTTTGACTGTGGCTTAAGATCATGTGATCTTTTACTTTTGTAAATTATTGATTATTGACATTTCTGTCATCAACTCAGACTGCAGAAGATACATAGAAACCACTTTCCACCATGGAAGAAGACAAGTGGAAAGAAAAGCGAATTGAGAATAATTTAATATTGAAGTATTGATACAGATTACATCTCAACATTCTTTCATTCAAAACGCTTTTTGTATTCCTTGTTTTTGTAAAAAAAAAAAAAAGTTGTTGTTTTTTCAAACCAAATTGATCGCTGGACCACGTCTGAAGGCAAACGTGTTTAAACCTGTCCACTGTCCTCCTGGCTGCATCTCTCTGCCTCCATCTATTTCCACATACTCTCTGTTTAGTGTGTGTGTGTGTGTGTGTGTGTGTGTGTGTGTGTGTGTGTGTGTGTGTGTGTGTGTGTGTAGTTCAGACACGATAAATGGGGATGACAACACATACTTTCTAAGGGTGTGTTTTTTTTCCCACATATAGTCTTTTTTTAAACGAACCAAACTCTGTCTTTTGAAAGTGGACCAAAGAGAGGACAGACCATAAAAGGGACTCAGTTCTTTTTTGATTTGACACTGTCAGTTCATTTGAAAGACTCGGTTCTCTTTCTGGTCCACTTCACCTCCTCTGGAGCTCAGACCTTACTTTTTGACGTCCTTTTGTTTTTGTTTTTTTCACTTTGACGTGCGGCTCTGATGCAATGAGTCCATTAAGCCCACACACGGCTCTGTGGTGTATTGGCCGACGGAAAAGTCATCTCTTTCAGTGAACTTTGTAATGCTTAGGGCTACCGCACAATCGCTTCAGGGTGTCCCCTGTTTGTGCAATCAATGCAATTGTAACAGTGTTGTAGCGTCGCTTACCACTGAAGACGACCCTCCTCTCTATACTCCTCAGGACGCTCAGCTAAGCATGCACACACACACACACACACACACACACACACACACACACACACACACACACACACACACACACACACACACACACACATACACACATTCATATAGAGCACGTAGAGGACGGGACTGATCATCAAGCTCGCATCGTTTTGAGGCTGCTGGTCATAAAATGTAAAAGCTTAGCGAATCGCACCTTGTTTATCAAAAAACTATTTCATCATTTCATTAGAATCAAACACAGAGGAGGTGGTCTGCACTGAGTTTGTTCACATTATATCTACACATGCTAACCAAATGTGGTTGCAATAGCACAAAGCGTTCAGGCTCCCAGCATTTGAGCAAACTTTGAGAACCAGCTGGAACAGAAATTTCCAAAAATCCAAAAAAAAAAAGTAACTTTCGGCCCGGAGATGTTCTGTACCAAAATTTGGCAACGATGCACCAAGTTGTGTGGGAGGAGTAGTGGAAAATAGCAGAAAATCTTGACGCAAACGAGTGACTTACAGTTCAAACGTAAAAGGCCAAAACGTAAAGTTTGTTTTTATAGCGCCGCCATCTGGCCAAAGCGCAGCACATTCGATACTGCACCCCTTTGGGTCACCAGTAATACACCCAAGTGTGTGTGAGACACAGACACACACACACACACACACACACACACACACACACACACACACACACACACACACACACACACACACACACACACAGAGAGAGATAGCGATTTCATGCTTTATAGTTAGATTTGGAGGACAAACTAATGTATCCCAATATTTTTTTGTGGGTCAGAGATTTCTTTTAATGGAGCAATTCACTGATCCGTGTCAACTTGTAATGTCAGGAGATAGAAACACGATCCCATCATTCCGGGTGTTTTTGCTTTTCAAATAATGGAAGCCAGAAACAAATCCCACTGTTTGTTCTTGTTAGCAGCCTGGACACAGTGTTCATCACAGGGTATTTAGAAATAACATTGTCCATTACCAGTTGTCCATCATTTCTGTCCCGTTGTAAACTTGCGTGTCTTGGATGCCACATGAATGTTGCCTTGAATTTACACTTTGTTGGCCATTTGAAGACATTGTTTTGACAGGAAGTGCCCAAATCAGGTTTGGTCTCTGGGACGTCCCAGACATGATGTTAAACCACCAGGTTTTTTTGATCACCAATGTGAGTGAGTCATCAACAGTTTTTTTTTGTTGTTGTTTTCTTTTACAACAATGTGTCAAGTTATTGATTTGTTATCGATCACCCAGGAACACACCAGGAAACAAACTATTCAGTAGAATCATTTCCAGAAGCAGTTCAGGGGGAATCACCGTATTTATTGACAAGAACTTTAAAGCTCAAGGTTCAGCCCTCCGAACTGAACGTAACATTATTTATCCATACGAGACGTCATGTCGCTGCCAGAGAATGGCAGTTTAATATTCTGTGGAGTTTGTTGCTAGTGAGTTGATGGAATGTTTAATTTATATCTCTTGGAATATGAGTTGTAAATAACGTGCTAAATATTTCTTTTTTTTTTTATTTATCTATTGTTCATGTACCATAACGTGTTTCCTTTTTTTACTGCACAAATTGTTATGCAAAAAAAAAAAAAAAAAAAAAAAAAAAACTGGAGGCGTGAATGTGGGTGTGCTAAAAGCGATATTGATAACCTATTGAAAAACAAAGTCGCTGATGAACTGTCCTTTTCCTACTGTTTGTTTATATGTATTTGACTAATTGCTGATAATAAACAAGGGAACTATTTGAAAGTGTTGTAATGTTGTTAATATCTTCTTCAAAGCTCGATAGAAATCAAATCTTCAGTTTTGACAAGTTCAGTTGCCGCCTCACAATTCCTTGCAGCGAAAACAAACGATATGGCTACCTTACACAGGTTCAATAATTATTTCCATACAGTCATAAACGAATGGCAGTCATGCTGATGAATATTTGTCAGGATAAGCAAAGTAAGCGGTTGAGGTTCTGATGTTTTGCTCGGGAATCGCACGACATGTGGAAACAGGGAGGGAAAGGGAAACACACTGGCAGGAACAGTTATGTACATTATGAATATTACAGCTATGTAGCCCAGAGAGAGATTCAAGCGTCACATGCTATTTTCAGTTTCTTTATTAAAGTATTAAAAAGAACAACTAAAAAAGGGTATTATGTTTTGTGAAACTGTAGCACGTAAATGAATAAGTAATCACCCTTATTTCCTCACAATACAATATTTATTTAAAATTACGACGCGTATACAAAACACAAAGAAAGAAAGAAATATAATAATCTGGGAGATTGTTAGCGCTGTCACAAGAAGAAGAAGGTTGTGAGTCATAATAGTTATATACATAGTTGATTACTATTAAGAACAATATTTTATGGTACAAAAATATATAACAACAGCATGTTATAGAAATATATAATATTGTGCATATTTGTAAATACTGCCATTTTTGTTATATTTGACTATATGTGTGTTATGTACTGTATGTACAGCATACAGTACATATCACAGTATTAATAAACTCAATAAGCTCACTGTTTCTCAAAAACACTCCAGGCAGCACTTCCACTGCTTTACTATAGCAAACGTAAAAGTGCTTATTATGCAGAATGGGAATGTACTTAGTTACATCCCAGTCACACCTAACCCCTTATGAGACCATATGCATATGTAAAGTTAATACAAGGCGTCAACAGTCTGCATCAGTCAATCTTTTGGGGGGCAAACTGTCCTCCGCTTTCATTTACACTATAAAGGTCAATATCATAGTGAACTAAAATATCACTAGACCTAACTCTCATAAAGTAGATTTTCATGTGGATTAACAAAATGAATAAAAGAGCAATGGCTGCCCGCAAGGTTGGAAAACAAGCCCAATAATATTGATAATAATTTAGTTCCTTTTTAATTGTTTGTCAGCGGGAATATGGAAATACTACGGGCCCATTTCATGAAACTTTATGGAAGCGTGTACCAAGGGTGAACCCTTCAGCTCACATGTTCCATGTTAAGTTATGAATATAATTCATGTACTGTTTAGTGGGGAAAACTGTCGTGAGTTAAAGCCCAGCAGCATGTGTTTGCTCCTGGGCTTCACATCACACAACAACATTTTAGTTCTATTATCATGTAACGCTTAAAAAGTGATTTTGCAATAAATTCATCTTTATAGAGGATAATTGAAGGACGGTGCTGCTATATCACCACCAGAGGTCAGTGAAAGACAGCTAAAGGTGTGCAGACGGCTCCGCTCGATGCAGGCAAGGTCTTCTGCCGCTGATGCGATGAGGCCTCCACTCTCCACACAATCTCTGAAAAGCAACATCATGCAGGTCATTTTGTCTCATCAGTTACGCTCTATTCTGAGAGGACTTACCGCCTTTAGACAGACAGCTGTTGACATTGAGTAACTCTCTACATACCACAGACCGGATCACTGATTACAGCTCGTATGGCTGCGAACTTGCTAAAACGGGCCTTTTCTAGACAACATTCCCTCTTTTCCATTTTGCACAGAACTGATCCCAAAGGGATGGGCCAGTGCAAACTAAATGCTGTCATGAGTACTGGAAACAGAAATGTGGCTGATAATCTCTCAAACACAAAACATGAACGTATTACCGCCCCTGTGTTTTTGGCCGCGGATGTCCTAATGCAGTCATGTGCATAGACAATTAGGTCTAATTATTCTGTTCCTCCATTGGTTACATTGTTGTCCTCTGCTTGTTGAAGTATAATGTAATTGCCTTTATCACCAGAGCCCCTGATTGTGATCGGATGTTGGGAAGTAAAACAGAGACAGGCTACATGGTTTTTGGTCCTCTCATTTAATCAGCACTTCACGTAATCACGTCTCCGTCTTCCAATTAAATCCTCTCTTCCAAGAAAAAGGCCGCCCTAATCAATTAAGTCATGTTGTAAAACCCACTTCAAACGGGTGACTTTGCGGCGACCTCAGAGACATCAAGATCTGTATGAAAATGTGATTAAGGATACTAGGTCAAACACTAAAGAGCATCTATGCTGCTGTTCTTTGTTTCCAAGTTCTGTTCCCCTCGAGCCCAAAGATAAAACGATGTCTCCTTTAACTGATAATCTCCTCCTGATAAAATAAAGCACTGCCTCAATCAAGCGGTGGTCTGTCTTAAAAAAGCTCTCAGAAAAGGCCGCTGATACTGGGGTGTGTGTGTGTGAGCGAGGAAAACCACGGACAGCTCTGATTAAATATCGTTTATGTTTTCTGTCTTTACGCCGACGACGAAAATAGCTTTTTCCACTGCCCCAGATGGTGATGAGAAAGGACCTTTTGAAAGCAGAGTCCTCAGACACCCTGTATTTTAACGTCAGTAAACGGCACACAGCACACCGTTTAGCAGCAAGCTGGTCTTTGATGATCTCCAGCAAAAGAAACCGGAGGAACAAGGGAAGCGAGACGCGATGTTGTTCAATCCATGTATTTAGTACAGAGTTGTTATTTCACTTTTAAATTCCTCCGATTTTCAGCTGGTGAAAGGATCCATGAGATCTACAGGGTTAGAGCAGGTAGGAAAGCCCTCGTTCTTGTCTTGTTCTTGATCAGATGGATTTTCATGCTAGATTTCTACAAAGAACTCGAATTGTCTGTGTCGTCTAGCGGTGAAGATGGAACTTCAGCAAACCTCTGTAGCATGTCATTCGCTCCCCTCGTTTCCTCGACAATGTTGCACAAATGATGCTTTAAAGAAGTATATCTTTAGCAAAAGCTACAATGTCCTTTGTCAATTTCCCAAATGATGCGTGCTGTTGATGTTTCCGTGATGCTCGTGCTTTATGTGCTCTCAGGTCGTTGACCTCTTGAACCTCAAAATCAGCTGGTTTGGTTCTAAACGTTTGCTTTGTTTGCCGCCTGATTCCACCATTCAAAAGAATGAATTAATAAGGCTCACATTCACTGACAATATCATTTGACTTTCAGCGGCGACATTTCAGTAATCCTGACCCTGGATTAGATGGACTACTCCGGTGTCCAAAGTCGGAATCGCTACAGAAGAAGCAATTAGATCTTTTGCTGAAGTAAAAAGAGCAATACCACAGTAACAAAATATAAGTACGAGTCCTGCATTCAAACTCTTACTTAATACAAGTACAAAAGTATTTATCTAAAGTACCAAAAGTGAAAGTACTCATTATGCAGGAATGGCCCATTGAGATGGCCCACAGAGTTGCTTAATCTATAATAATCATTTAAAAGGATGAATTGATTCATAATATGTATATGTATACAGTGTATACATTAAATGGATTGCTTCAAGATTACCCTTAAGTACTGGAGTACTTAGTTACATTCTACCGCTGCATGCAGGACACACTACTGTCTGCACTGGTACTTAAGATTGGCATTGGACGTAAATCGCGAGGTGCAGAATCATCCAACGTGAATCGGTCCCTTCGGATTCTGGCTCGCAACGTCATAAACCTGTGAGTTCAATGTTATCTTCACCAATAGCAACAATGGACACAGCTACAAAACATGAGACCCAGGTTGTAATAAAACTCATTTATCCTTTATTCCTTTTTTTTTTTCTAGAATTATTTTTATTGCAGCCTCCCTTATGGTTTACGGCAGCATTAAGACAGAAGGCCTACTCGACCCAAGTTAAGTTGTGAAAGTTTCCAGATAGAATGAGTCTCAAATCATCCGGCTGCCTTTTCACTTGAAGACTTGCATTCGCGCCCCTTCAATAAGCCAAATGGAAGCTGGAGCTTCCGTCCCCGCTCCTCGACGGTGAAGCCGGCAGTCATTCTAATTGTGATGAGGATGCAATTGATGTGCAGCAGCTGCATCCTGTGACCGACGCTCCCGCTCAGCCATTTGTCTCCGTCGGCTCCACCTCGGCCCGCCCACCCTTTTCGCAATCTCCCTGAAAAGCACTGGCAGCCTCGACCGTGACTCGCCCGACCGCCGGGCCTTTTTTGTCGCCACACGTGGCGCGAAGAGCGCCCTCGGCCCCCTTTCGGTCAAGCCCAGTTTGACTCCCATCCCTCGTGCTGAGTGACACTTCAGATGGCAGCTGGTTGGGCGGAAGCCACGGCAAAAAAAAACAAAAAACCTGCTGCCACGGCGTCACGGCCACGCCTGAGGGCCCGTGGCAACATCTGCCCTCACAATCGGGCGGTGGAGCAAAGCCAGCCAAACATATTCATGCCGCCGCACGCCAGCATCACTCAGCTGGGCAATCATCCTCTTCCTCTCTCTCGTCTTTATCTCTTGTCCCTCCTCTTTACAGCCCAATGGTAAGCTATTAGGAAAAGGCTACCCTGTAATTTCCTCCCCCCGGCACTGAATGGGCACCAAAAGGTGAGCTTGAGAAAATTAGCAACTTGACCTCCTGATTATAGTCGATCACTGAGAGATCCGGCGCTGAAACGAGGAAGGAGAGCAGGTGTTTGATTGAGAAGTTAGAAATGTTCTCTCTCTCTCTCTCTCTCTCTCTCTCTCTCTCTCTCTCTCTCTCTCTCCTCTCTCTCTCTCTCTCTCTCTCTCTCTCTCCTTTGTTGTGGTGGTTGGCGGGCGCTCACATCGCTCTCGTGAATTGGTCTCATTCTGTGACACTGACACAACTCAGTGGCTCAGTTCTAACTCTGTGTGCTTCGCTGATGCTCTATAGTGCCCTTGAAATGCGACGAGGCTCATATTTCCCTGCTGGCTGTCTATGCTAGCGACTAGGAGCCCATTCCGAAGCATTAGTCAAAGCGCTAAATAGCTTTAGTGTTTTTACTCACCCTTTTATTACGTCCATTTTGACAGCAGCAAGGCCAAACCGCTACCGGATGAGAGGCGTCTCTAAGCTCGATGTCTGCGGCGTTGTTACATTTTCACAATCGTCTACTATAAATTTCAACATTTCCAACTTTTGCAGGCCGCCTGTTAACCTCACAAGTGCTGCATTGACATGAACAGAGTTTGAACCAGCCCGGCTAGCATTGGAGTTACAACGCGGTTGACGTCCAGCGACAAAGTAGGAAGTAGTGTGAACTACACAGCACTGCTCCTGTTCACCTAACGCTAACCATCAACCTTCCTGAAGCCTAAGAGTTATATCAACCGCTGTGCTACCCTCTGTGATAGTGAGGGTGACTGTGGCTGAGGAGGCAGAGCGGATCTTCTCTCAATCAGAAGATCGGCGGTACGATCCCCGGCTCCTGCAGTCCGCGACTATGTGTCCTTAAGACAACAGCCCCTAACCCCAAATATTATACCTCCGTTTACTTTAAAGGTCTTAAAGTACCCCAGGTATTAAAGTACCCCAGGTCTTAAAGTACCCCAGGTCTTAAAGTACCCCAGGTATTAAAGTACCCCAGGTAGATAGGGGAAACGTTTAAACTAACACACGGCACCACCTGATTACTTTCATGAAGACAATCACAAGTCTTCTGAAATTTTGTGTCAAATTTTCAAAATTGCATACATTTTGAAAACACTTCAGATGAACCAAAGTCTCACTGAAATGTTTTTGTATTACAAGTTTTCCTGAAATGTTGTGCTTAAATATGTAAATGAAGCATTATCTAGTATTGAAATGAAGACATGAATGTGTATTTTGGAGGTTTTCTTTAGTGTGGAAGAGAAATAGCCCAATATATTGTGTATAGATATTGTAAAGAGAAAGAATTGTAGGACCGAATGTATAAAGTTCTATGAACATCATCTTGGCTTTTGCAGAATCAGCCAGAATCAATGTTCCTGTCTGAACGACTTGTTTAGACACTTCTACATGCATGTGTTCGATGTTTGTGCATTGCTGTCATTTTCCTATTCTAAAGAAATTAGGTTTTGGTCTTTATGGAGGAAGAATTAGGGGAACGAATAATAATTTTTTTCAAATTCTAACTTAATATATTATTTCCCTTTTGTGATTTACAATGCACTCTTGCGTTTCAAATGTTAATTGTTCTATAAACAAAACAAGCAGAGAAAAGCTAGGGTGACATATTAAATATTAGCCTGGTTCCAGACGACTGAATCACATCTCAACAAAACCTCTACCAAACACAAATCTGTCCACGTGAAAATGAATCACACGTCTCATTTTCTACATTAGATCAAAAGAAATAAATGTTGTAAAAAAAGCACACTATATGAACTTGCATCTAAGTTCATATAGTGTGTGTGTTTTCTAAAACACAATATGTTCATTTCAACAACATTCAGCATGTTTTCCAACCTTTCAGGCAGCTCCTCCATTCACTCAGTGTCCCATCATGACTGTATGGAAATGCAGATCAGCCTTCTTTACAAGACCACACGATCTTATTAACATGCATTGACTAAAGTCTCATCACTGCAGTACTGAACATACTCTAACCAGCTTGTTGAGAAGAAATGGATGACATGTATGGATGGAGGTTCAAAATTGTTTTAGAAAATCAACAGCGCTGGATTGATATGTGATTACAAATATATTGTTTCAAATACACATAAATGACTGGTATGTTCCCTCACCCAATATGCAGGCAGAACACTGTAAAGTCCCCGGATCACATTCGTCTATCTATTGATTCTAAACTATATCGTGGTCGCTGCAAATACACTGTGCATGAGGTTTTGTACCTGGTAGGGTTAGTGTGTCAATATTACTCATTTCGACTCAATCTTGAAAAAAAGTTCAGTGAGAAATATATTCTTCTAAATACTCCCAGATTCACAGGAAAAGTGAACGTCTATAAGGGACGAGTCTGCAAATCCCTTGATTAATAAGTCAAGTCATGTGTTTTCACGTAATGCAAAGGGGTCGGCTTAAGATCTGGTCCCTACAAGTCCTGACCCTACTGGACTCTGCCTGGGTGACCTGCAGCATATTTTGTATACACTGGAATCTAGAAAGAGGTCATCTTGATCAACAAGGAATCCTTATGGGCCCTCTAGTTTAACCGTAGAACCAGACTGCGCTTCATTACAGCCACGGTCTCCGGTGATTTATCTCTGCCTGCTCTACCGCTGCACGCCATGCTGGGCCTGTGAAGGCTATCCGGGCCATTCAGAGCAGGATCCCATCAGCCCCGCCGGGTGAGTTACGGCGACTGCGCTTGACCACTGCCATGTTGTAGCAATGAGACTGCCGGGGATTTATTAAAGCACAGCCTCTCCTGTCTTTTATTTTCTGCTCACCTCCCCGCCCCGTCTGTTCCCTCCACAAAAAGGATCCTATCTATCTACCCCCCCCCCCCCCCCCCCGACCCAGAAACACACTCAGCACCTGAGCGGGCTTCAGTCACCTTGTCCTGTCTCTGCCGGCATGGAGCGCACACACACACACACACACACACACACACACACACACACACACACACACACACACACACACACACACACACACACACACCGGCTTTCACTCATATATAAACACACACACATGATTCTTAATTGCACTTTCTAATACACACTTGGATGTATAATTTCACTCTCATATGAGTAGCAAAATCAACTCAATGGTCCACTTACTATCATTTTCAGTCTTTCAACCATATCTCATGTCTTCATCACACAAACTAATTAAACTTATTAAATATGACGGTTACTACATTGCAAAGGTCCTTCTCATCCAAGGCTGCGTCACTAACCAGCATGTTGTGTATAATTTGAGTACATTGTCTTATTCTCTTCAAATATTTAACGGATAATCCTTCAGATGAATTGGTTGTGTGAGACCTGTGGATACCGGTGGTAATGCAAAGAACATTTTCGTATTTTTTCTAAAAATCAAAAGGGACATTTTTACGAGGTCCTGAGAGTCAAGTGAGTTCAAATTGTTTTCTCTCCCATGTGACTGAAGAACAGGTCAAAGACAGTTTGTCCGTAATAATCTTTATTACGGTTCTTTTCTTTCATCTGTAAAAAAAAACAGGAGGGAAAAAAAAAGTTTTTCACAGGATTTTGGTTTTTGTTTGTCAGGGTTGTTTTTTTGAATTGTTAGTTGTTGTAATAATCATTTCCGCCACAAGAGGCTGAAGTGCACCTGCCCCATGTTGGAAATGGGACCACAGCGTGTTTTCTTCCAGGGGAGTTTTTAATATTTAGAACATGGTTACTACCCCATGTCTTTTTGTGGCCGAAATTATACTGACAAAAAAAAATAATTGGCAAAACTTTTTTTTCACATCTGTTTTACGAATGAAAAAAAAAAAAAAAACTTTAAGAAACTAGAATTGTTATCCGGTCAAAGCCTTTCCCCACCTGTTCTTTAACCACACACACTGGAGACACAACAACTAGAGCGGAATAGAAAATAGATCAGCACACAATAGAGAGTTATCTCTCTCACTCGCCTCTCGGGGCTTCCGTACCTGTTCTGTACAGCAGCGCAGAATCTTATTCTTTATGTTTTGACACTCATTTCTAGAAATGAGCTAGTAAAATCCAGCGTGTCTTGTAAAAAGCTTGGAACATTCTTACTGTAGATCTTTGGATTGTTGGATCCTCAGCAAATGTTGTGGACGTTGTGTTTAGCAGTACTATTTGCAATAACGCAGTAGGTTTTAGGTGATTATTAATATATTGGAATCACATCATGAACAACAGCTGGTGTGTCGTATTTGTTCAGGTTTGGGGCACTCTGGTTTGGGGCTGGGTGGAAGACGGGAGCTGCCTGGAGTTATTGGCAGCGGAGTTGTGAATGTCAGCTCATTCATCTACATCAAGCGCACAAACCAGCAGCCAAGGTGAGACGCTTTTCCTCACGAGCGTCTGTTTATAAAGGAGAGAGAGAGAGAGAGAGAGAGAGAGAGAGAGAGAGAGAGAGAGAGAGAGAGAGAGAGAGAGAATAACTTCGCTCTCTCCGTCCACGCTGCGTCTTGGACCAATCTCCTCTCGTTTTATTCGTCTTTTTCCTGCCTCTCCCCCTCCCACCTCCCTCATCTGCCCCCCCACCCCCCCAACCTCGAGCTAGAATCTCCCTTGGTTGTGTCGCGTGTTATAAAGCGGAAAGCCCCGCCGCTCTCTTCAGATCGGAGCGCTCCGACCTGCTGCGCGCGCCAAGCTGTCAGACAACCAGGACCTGCTCACAGCTATGACCCTGCCGCTCTCTCTACCTGGATTAACTCTCAAGTAACCGCCGTGTGTCGCCCCCCCCACCTTCCCTCCATCACCATCACAGCCCGCAGCAGCAGCAGCAGCAGCAGCCTCTTCATCGGCTCCTCCGTCCTGTTCCCCCCTCCCCACCCCCCACCCCCCACCCCCCACCACAAGTCTCCAACTCTCACCTTTGTTCCGCGGCCATGGGGTGCGTCGTGTCCTTTTCGCCTGGGCTGCTGAGGGGCTCGACCGTGCTGTGAGGCGGATACCAGGTGGATTTATGGTCCGCAAAGCCGCAACTACCAACCGAGGGAAATTAGTGGAACTTTGAGCTCTGAGAGGATGCAGGTGACGTGTTGGTGCGCCGTGTTCCTCCTGACGCCTGCACTTTTCCTGGTGAGTCTCAGCCTTGTATACTTCGAGCTCAACTTTTCTCCCCTTCGCTCTGCTCCGACAATAGTTTAATAAAAGCCATCATTGGTATTCTTTTCTCAAACATGCGCATTTCCAGACGCATTAGCAGCGCGCACATGGCTGCTCGGTCACTTCATAGTGCGGTACAGTGCATATCATGTCATGTGTGAGTCCAACTTTATCTCGACGCTTCCGTTTTTAGAAGTGTTTGGCAGTGGAAGTTGCACCTGGCGGGTCTTTCCACCCCCCCCGCGCGCGCGATACCGCTGCGCGTAAAATGCAGTGATTGCATTGTGAACATAATGCAGATGAAAGATTTTTCATGATAGTTCAAGGTCGTCGTTTCAATACTGAAGACGTCTGATACCTAAAACAGCGGTCACTAAATGGCACAGGCAGTGAAGCCGTCTCACGGGGGCGCCATAGCAAACCAACGAACACACCCCGCAGCGCCTCAGACCGGCTCCCAATGACAGAGTCCTGTTCGAGCCTTGTTTGACTGCTTATTTTCAGAATACATACGTTATGGCTATTTGGCTTTATTCGGTGTAGTTCAATGCTTGGAAAAAAAAAAAAAAAAAACACCAACATCCCGCGGTTAGATACAACCTTAATAACAACATGAGGATAACTGGTTTCTGGTTCTAAACATGAACATGTACTAGAAACACAGTTTAGTTGAAGCACTTTATCGTGTTTAAATTGACATACCGAGTGAGGCTTTACTGTGTTATTTTATTATGGTATTATTGCGACACAACAGGAAGACGATATCACTTTCCGACACAGACGAATAGAAGCAAAACTAAAAAGAGAGTAAATTGATTCTCTTCAACCTTTTAAATTCTCTGTCTACTTCTTAGATCTCGTGAACATCAGGCCTGAACAGAGAGGCAGCCTGAATCCGGCTCTTCTTTAATCAGACAACAACAAAAAAAGTGCCATTTTTAATTTGATTTGTTGTTTTGTACCCGTAGTTTTCTAATATTGTATTTCTAATTCATAAAAAAAACAAAAAAAAAAAAAACATGTCACCTGATGGATTATCAGCACACAGTCTACAGGTGTAATCATCTTTTACGTTATGAAATGAATATGAATGCCTGTAAATTATTAAATGTAGTTATAAACATTCTGGCATTTTAATAATCCAATCTAATTAATATATGATACATGTGTTTGAACCTCTCGTTGGAGCTATTGCAGCCTGTGAAAACGGTGAATTTGGTGTGTAAATGTGTGTGACTTCTTCATTTCTACAAAACACGCAAAGTAAAACACGCAGCAGGTGGACGTGGAGCTCTCCAAGGTGCTGCAACTATTTAAACGCTTCATGTAGCCACAATGAGAATAATAGCAGGCCGAACAATACTAGTGTGTATTTAAATAATAATAATAAAACAAAAACATACATTTTAAATGGAGTGTAAATATGTAAAAGTAATATTTAAATTTGTATTGTTTGACCTCTTTTTAACAACATTCTCTGCAGGATCAACTCCTCTTCCTCTTGAAACACTTCTGTTCTGTCTGCATTGAATTCACAAGCTTGACGTCATTTATACTCATTCATTTATTTTCAAATTCATACTGTCGAGGGAAAGGTGTGTGTGTGTGTGTGTGTGTGTGTGTGTGTGTGTGTGTGTGTGTGTGTGTGTGTGTGTGTTTTTTAATGTTGCGCAGTGGTGCTGAAATCCACTCGGGTTCTCTAATAAATCCAGTTCGCCGAGTTGAATTGTGAAGCTGGGGAAAAGAAGAAGCAGACACACACCGCCTCTCCGGCCAGAGGACACAGCGCGCATTGTGCAGCCCGTTAACAGCCAGCCTTATCCACATGTGCGGGGATTAGAGCTGAACTTTGATGGTTTTATTCCGTGTTTAAGGCTCTTGTCTCCGCTTAAGCCTCTTGTCTGAGAGCCGCGCGCCTTGACCCCGATAACAGCCCGGCGCAGGTAGACAGCAATACAGCACGCACCGCAGAGCGGGACGATCACCTATGGGCCCACTATTTAATTAACACGCCGCCTAGTATTCCTGGACAGCAGAACGGCATCGGGGGGGGGGGGGGGGGGGGGGTTATCGTGATTTTATTTCACACTGTATGTTAATGGTATGGCGCATTTCATTCAGAGACATGCACGTGGATACAAGTGTAACGGTGTTACATCCGGTTTATTGTCTCATACTTCACACAGCTTCACGATCAAACTGTGGAAAAATTGATTTGAATTCAATATAATTTTAATACAGTACAAAATGGTTGCTTACTGTGATGTTCCTCATTTAAACTAAGTTGTCAGACATGCCCATTCATTCCATAGTGCATGTGGTGGGCTTGTGTTAGCAGGAGGCATTTTGAAAGCAGACATTTCAATTCTGGAATTCACGTTTGTTTGATTTGATTTATTTTTTTGCTAAAAGTCCAGTTTCATTTAATTGAAATGTTTATTCAGAATGCACTTATTCTATTTATGTCTTTTACACACACACACACACACACACACACACACACACACACACGTGTGTTGTCTATTTCATGTTTGGTGTGAATCTGCTACATTATGCTGCTCTCCCTTATTCACTGTAATTTAAGGATTTAAGGATTCGAGCCATGTTGACACACGCTGACAGCGTTTCTTTTTTAGTTTTTATTTATTTTTTTAAAGTTGGCAGATGTGTTTCTGTCTGGGCCTTGGTGCAGCAGTGTGACTTGAAAGTCTCCCCCCCCCCCCCCCTCTCTCCCCTGGGAGATGCAGTGGACCACTGGCGACAGCCACAGCAGTCACATTCAAGTGTTATTATCAAACAGTGCAAATGGGGCCTGCAGTGTCACGCAGTCCACACGGTGGGGAGCAAAGAAAGTCCCACTGAGATCCCCACAGCACAGCTCACATAGTGTGAACCCCCCCCCCCCCTCAAACCCTGTCTCCCCCCCCCCCCCCCCTTCAGTCCACAGGCCTGTAGATGAGCTCATAATAATAAAAAATGCAATATGTTTTCATTGAGCTCTTTGAAGCTGAATTCAAGAGCAGGCTGGTATTAATTCAATTATATAGCAAAGGCAATCGCGCAAATGCCCACATGCTGGGAGACTGAACACACACACACACACACACACACACACACACACACACACACAGATGCCCGGACAAGTGCATTGTGTGGTAATCAAGTGGTAGCAGGGGCGAGCGTGTTGAGAGGGTTGTGTTTTTTTTTCCAGCCCAGACGTCGACTAAGTGAACATTTCTCTCAGCTCCTTGTTCAACCTATGAGCTACTTGGCTTTTAAAGCAGCATGGAGGCGTCACTTTGCAGCTATTCAAGCCCGGCTGCCAGCGAGAGGCAGAGTACAAAAGGGCTGAGAGTTCAGTCTCAGAGAGCAACGCTGCAATTCCCCCACCGCCGCCGCCGCCTCAGCTCAGCCCAGTTACCCAGCTCCGTTACAGTCACCGGCTTCCTCCCAGTGACTCCGCCGCCTCTCAAGGCGGTGACAAGTGGTCGCCAGCTGCGGCAAACGCTTTCATATACGTATGTGGCTCTGAAAGGGGAGCTTCAGGGGTGCTTAAAGGACTCCAGGGGGGCTTCGGAGGGCTTGTGCACGTCTTCCTAAGGAGGTTTCCAGGTGTCATTGAGAAAGGTCAAGGGATTTTCTTATTGAAGATTAAAGTAAACAGTAAACACACATTACACGTTTAGCATGTGGTGTATATGTATATTATAGATATGAATAAGAGATGGCAGTGTAGAAATGGTAAATATGTCTTGTTCAAATGAAAATGTGCTGAAATACCATCGTCATATTTAGTTTGAGTCTCAAATATTGATATCGTCATCAGCATTAAACCTGCGATTGGGTTTTCATTTTTTTTATAGTTAGGGCTTCAATTAAAGATGTTTTTTTTTTTTTTATTGATTAAGCTTTCAATTTGTTTTAACTGATTCATTCTGAATATAAAATGTCAAAATTGATGAAAATGTGTCATAGCAATTCGCCTGACCAACAGTCCAAAACCCAAAGATACTCAGTTGACAAACAAAATGAAAATCATCACTGGATGTTGGAACCAGAGAAGGTTTGTCATTTTTTTTTGCTTAAAAAAAAAATGACTGAAAAGATAAATCGAATGTCAACATAATTCCTAATTAATTTGACTAATTAACCCACTAATTGCTTCACTTGTACTCGGTCTGGTCTCGGTGTAGAAATGTTCAGTTGTGTTCCCTTCTGTATATTTGTAATGTTAAATGGCTCATACAGCCAGAATTATAAAGCTGAAATTCAAAGTAAATTAGACAAAACTGCTTTTTCACAGAATAAGTAAGTTTGAAAGTGAGGTGTCCGACCTCTCACCTCCAGTCAGAGTGCTGCTGTGAGTCTAGGCACAAAGATTGATGGTGCACAACTTTGGAATTGACACGTGAAGGTGACTCGGTCTTGTTGCAGTGCTTTATCCTGCCTGAACTGGAACCTATGTGTGATCCTGCCTCTGAGTCCTGGCCCCTCTGATCTGAGTTCAGCCCCCCCCCCCCAGGCGGCCGCACGCTCCCACAAACAGCCAAAACAACACTTGACCTTGGTGTTTGGCCATAAAGTCAATGATAATAGCACCTACTGCGGCGTCTGGAATGGGCACTTTGGGCTGCTGGTTATTTTTCTTCTCTGCATGCATCATTGCAGGGACGGCTGTTCAGATCTGGAGGGGGGGGGGTTCAGATCTTTTATGGTGTTTAATTGGAGTGGAATCTCCTTCAAATATTACCAGAACAACCACCCAGTCTGACTTTGCACCCATGTCATCAGTGTGTGTGTGTGTGTGTGTGTGTGTGTGTGTGTGTGTGTGTGTGTGTGTGTGTGTGTGTGGACGGTAGGCGTCTATGATTAATGGCCACAGCCTCTATTCTCTCCTCCACACGCCGCTCCACATTTTTAATCGCGTTCACAGTTCAGAGGTCAAAAGCTGGAGCTGATCGTCGAAGGGCGTTGTTCCCAGGAAATCCAGCCCGGCTCACGACCCGGGTTTGATCCCGAGGGGAGCTCCCCCCCCACCGCCCCCCCCCCCCCCCCCCCCCCCCCCCCTCGCTTCCCTCTCCACATACAGCAATCCGTTTACGGCGAAGAGTGTGGCACCTTGATAGCAGCACTTTGAAGCAGAGAGAGAGAGAGAGAGAGAGAGAGAGAGAGAGAGAGAAGAGAGAGAGAGAGAGAGAGAGAGAGAGACACACAGCGGCAGAGAGAAGTGTCTCTGAAGCGACTAGATAACCTCGTCCAACCTGCTTTACATCTCCAGGCCCTCCTCTGGCTCCGGAGTCCGCCGTCCGCCCGGCTCGTCACAGCTGAAGTAACAGAGCAGACCTCTCCGACACTCGCACTGACGTCTGCATTCACATGAGACGATTCAGCATCCCGTTCAGATCAGACACCCGCATTCTTTTCTTCATGAGCATTTTATATTTAAAATCAACAAAAATGAAAATAGTTGAACTGGTTTTTTTAAAGCGTGCTCATTACATTGTTTTATATTAATAATGAATCATAGAGAAAAAGGTTTTAAAGAGGGGTTCATTCGTACATCATTCACTGCCTGATTTCTGCATTTATTCCCATAAATGTGGCGAACATTTGAAGTGTTTTTCTGAGTAATAGAAAGAGAAACCATGACTCTAATACAAGATAACACATTTTTAACCCGGCATTATCCAATGTTAGGAATTTATTGTTTTGGAAATGTTTGAAAATTAGCACATATTTGATAAGATAATGCTTTATTTGCAAATTCAGACATAGATTTTCCGAACACAAATGTGTTTCAACTGGGGAGTTTCATGGCGCTGTCTTAACTGTGGGGTGTCTCCCGTTAGCCCAGAGAATCTTCACCGACTCTGTGCTTCCCCTGAGCTTTTGTGAGCCTTTTAGCGTCTTTCAGTTTATTGTTTTGGTTTATTGGCCCACAGCTTTACTGTTTTGATTCAGTCTCAGCACTCTCATCAACCCTTAACCTTCAAATTATAGGAAAAAAAAGATCCGATAAACTCACTGCACAGCACAGGCCGAGCACCAGACCTCGGACAGACAGTTAATCATGCCGGAGTTTAGAACGCTTCCTTTCTCAGGAGGCGGTGGAGGAAACAAGGACAAAAAGAAGGGCGAATATTGAACCTACTTTCATCAGATGTCAAAATAATATTTGCTTTGTGTGCTGGATGTGTAAATAAGCGACTATAACAGCTTTATTTGGTTGTTTTTGTTTGACTTACAAAACATCAAAAGCATTAACAACACAGATTCCATTCTTTAAAAAATTAAATTCCAATTTAATTGAAAAATAATGATTTAAAATACTTATTTTTAATAATGACATCAATGTTGACAATGAGCCATGCAGGCCAAATAATCAGTATTATTATTTAACTAGTGAGAATGTGTGTGTGTGTGTGTGTGTGTGTGATGGTGATGGCTTCACTGGCGACAGGGTCCATTTGGCACATTCGGTCTGATCAGAGTCTGGCTCACTGACTCCTCTCCAATGATGCTCCATAAAATCTGCTCCACAGCTTTTCCCACACTGTGACATGTTGGCAGCTTCTCTTTACAATTGTTTCAGTCCTGTTTACCCCTTATCCCTCCAATTTGGAATGTCCAGTTCTGCACACGTGCTTCCTGCGTGACACGCATGGTATGCACGTCTGGAGCCTGTATTAGATAGTGGAGATAGTGGAGCTGACAGCAAATGATGGAACACAGAAAAGGGACGACATGCAAGCAAGCTTGTGCTCAGCCAGACTCAAACCGGAGATATGTGGCCAGAAGCCTCCAGACGCTTTGTTTTTTACCTGATAATACTGCTTTCAAGTCCAATTCCCCACACAACCCTTACACCGAGGACGAAGCTTAAAAGTGTCCATACTTCCCCCTCACACCCGCTAGGACATGATCCCTCATCCCACCCAGGAACACAGCCAATTGTGTTTTTAATATGACATGAACAAAGATTTATCATTTTAAAACGGACATATTACACCTTCTATCCTCAGACACTAGATTCTGATAAGGAAAAACTGCAAAAACAACAAGCAAATGAAAAAAAAAAAAAAAAACACACATCACTTTAACAGGAAAGAAAAGGAAGGAAGGAAAAGGAAAAAGGCAGAAATATAAAAAAAGGGACATTTTCTTTCTGCCTGAGTTGTTGGTTGAGTGCTTGGCTCTGTCCAATAGCTTGGTACTTCACTTAAGTATTCACTTGTGTTTTTAGGATAACTCTTATTTTGTTTCTCTCTGATCAACAGAAAGAGTTCACTTGCTTCCACCAATAGAAGTCGTATTGTTCCTCCATCACCTCATTGAAACTCCGCCTTTAATAAAATGAATCACTGACCACTTCATTTGAACGTATTCAGTTTCCTTGCTCAGCAGATTATGAGTTATGAAAAATACAGCTGGCAAACATATTACATTCAATACATCAAAGTGTAGATGCAAAGTAGGATCTGATATAATCTTTACGATTGTACTGGCCTGTATATTTACTCTACAGACTTGAGAAAAGAACACAGAACAATGCTCTCCGACTGGGTGACATCACCCACCACCCAATTTGAATACACAGATTATGATAATTTTAAATAATATTTCATAACATATGTAATGTCAATAGAAGTAAGCAGCTTCGTCACATTTCAAGTACATGTTTAACAGATGTGCTGATCACTCCTCACTAAGGACTTTTTCTATTTGTTATTATTTTACAGTGCATGACCAGGTCATAATATCCACATATTGAAGAGATATATGTGTGTTCCAGCTCCAGCTGCTCAGGCTGAAGTTAGCCATTAACTGCAGTGAAAACACACTGTCTAAGTTACCTGTGTGATCTGGTTCTGAATGGATACAATGCAGCCGGTGGCTTTGGAGTTGCACCGTGATAGATCGCTCCGCTTTCTCACCTGATGATGGGCTTGACCGACCAGTGAAGCAGAGCAGGCTAAGATGCTGCTCTCTGAAATAGTGGAAATGGAGAGGAGGAGGACGCCTCCCTCCACTGCGTCGGCAGTGATGGATCTGCCATCGGAGCTCAACGTCTGCCGCACAGGCCGACAGTCACGTCGCCCGCTGATGGGACTCACCAGCCGTGTCCGTTATCTCCATCTTTAGATCTTTCCATCTTGTTACGTTACAATGACCGGCCAAGCGGGCGCTGTCGCCTCGCTCCAGAAACATGTACGGATGACTTGTAAAAGAAATCAATGAGTGATGAACACTCATGTGAGCGCTCCCAGCCAAGGTTTAGACCCATATATTGGCTGACAGTATTGGACTATTTCTGTAGCATTGCAGTGGAATGTGAACGGATTTTAAAACCTGCAATAAACCCAGTTTCAGCCTGTCTAAAGAGCTGTTAAAGAATTCTATTAGTCTGTGTTTCACTGGAGACTTTTCTGTATCAAATGCTGCGAGTGCCGTTTCACTAGGTTTTCCAACCTAACGCTGCATCACATTCCAGACCAAACAACTGCATACCTGTACCATTCTGAGCAGAGAAATACTGAGTTGAATCTAAAGTCCTGTGCTGTGAAACGTTCTCCGTCTATCCAGGAATTTGCAATCCAGTTATCATGAATCTACAACCACGGCGCAGTTTTTGTCGGGGCCTCACATCCTCTGACTATCAACGTTCTCGCTCTATATCATCAACAAAAATACAATTTACTGTTATTGATAACATATTAGCTGCAGTGAAATGAATCAGACTCTTGCGGTTGGTTTAGCACAGTGTGTTACAGTTGAATTCCATCACTGACGTAACTGAACATGGGGTCAACTTCTCTGATAGAAACACTTTTTATAGACTGGTTTTACGAAGTGTGCACTAGAGTCGTCCTATTGCACCCTAGGGGTTCTTACTTATACTTATAATACCTTGTTAAGGTTGAGGAAACGTCTCAGGAGGACAATCTTGTTTTCTGACACCCTTAAGGATTTCCTCCGGCTCCCTTTGTTTAACAAAGATGTCCGTTTCCTGAGCCTCCTCCTCTACGGTCAGGGTTTGGTTCAGGCACACACAAACTACTTGGTCAAAGTGAGGGAAAGATTGTAGGCTTGCTAGGGAACAAGATGCTCCTCTTTCCTCCCATTTAAAGGGCATTTTTTGGGGAGTGTTTCCTGTTCTGGTTGTGAGGGTCCTGGGACAGAGGATGTCGTATGTGTACAGATTGTAAAGCCCTCTGAGGAGAATTTGTAATTTGTGATTTTGGGCTATACAAAAATAAATTGAATTGAATTGAATTGAATGTCAGTGGTCCAAGTAACAATCTTTCTTGACCGCTTATCCACCCTGAGTTAGACGTCTTCATGGGTCCAGTTGTCTATGCTATCTGCATAGACAACTGGTAATGCCACACTGACCAACCAAAATGGGACGGTCTGCTCTAAAATCTGCTGAGATATTATGTTGCGCAACAATTTCTTCCAACAAAACACATAAATAGTTTCACATTTCACCTGTTTTTTCAGAGTATGTCCTGGAAATCAGACACTTAGGGCTGCTTTTATCAGAAAAACTAATCTACAGGCCGGCTGTTCATTGAATACTGCAGCTGCATGAGCTATATCTGTTCTCCTTCCACAGTCTTTGTATCACAGCACGGCAAAAATCCCGGCATTAAATCTTCAAAGCGGCGACTCTGTTGTCCGCTTTCTGACTTTGTAGTGCAAAGCCATGAATGAGCGAAATGTGAGATGTGGAACAGAACAGGGAAAGGAAAAGAGTACAGAGGAGGGAGGTGAGCATGAGTGACTTTTATGCTCAGCCTGCTTTACAAGTACAGTGCTCCAATTTGTTGTCAACACCCACATGTCTGTCAGGCCGGGGCTGTTTGTGCTGTCGCTGTCACTCCGGGCAAACAAGCTGATATATAATGCAACCGAGGAGAAGCAGACTGCAAATTGTCGACACAGATGTTTTTTTTGAAGAGGAACAAATGATAAAGTCAGTAAGGTTCAGAAACAATGTGACAACCCCGATGTTATTGCTCTCCCCTTCCGTGTTTCTACTGCAGATGGTAGGAAAGGTAGAGAGAACAGCTGTTATCGTGAAAGAAACAGTTGAGATACTTTATAAAAAAGACATTCATAACTGACATGTTGGGGATTTGTGTAACGAAATGTACATTCAGATGCTTTCATACAGAGTAGCTTTGAGTTGATTGATTCTGTTAAAATCAGGCGGCAACCTCCGGTTCTTCCGAGTGAAGCCGATGCAGAAGTGTCTTAAAACTTGCATTCTCTCTAATGTCCAGCAGGGGGCGACTCCTCTGGTTGTATAGAAGTCTAGTCTAAAATGACTCTACTTCTCTCTTGATTTATTCCCTCAGTAAACATTGTAAACATGAGTTTATGGTCTCAATCTCTAGTTTCATGTCTTCTTCAATACAGCATGATGTTCATTTAGTAAATGATGGTCCATTTAGAGTCAAACAGACCATAAAGCAGGGTATAATCTGACAGTATTGAAGGTTCGGCAGACTGATTTGCACATCCACAAAACCTCAGTAGTCAATTATATTTATTTACTATAAATCGTTTGCAGCCAATATGTTTTGAAAGAAATTAAATTTGAAGGGGGCAGTTACTGAAATGAAATGCAGGAAAAAGGTACAGTAGAGAGGAATCAGTGCCCTCTTAAATTTGACAAGCAATGTTTCATCCCAACAAGCCTGTCCTCACAAGAACAATGACACTATTGGTCATTTGTCCAAATACCTAAAATGTCTTCAGTGTTCCTGATAAGCGAGTGTCTACACAGGCAACATATTATCACTCCCAACTCATCAAACACTGTTTGTTTGTTTGTTTCATAAAATAAGGACATTTGTTACATAACTTACATAAGTTGCATTAGTAAGGTAAAATAAATCAGCATTGACACACAAACAGCAGTATCCTGTGTTTGTTTGACCCAACCATCCACCCAACCGCCTTCCTAAGTGGACTGTCCTGCTCTTTATACTCCATCAGTCGCTCTGAACACTGTGAGTCGCACACAGACTCTTAACAGTGCCTTTGTGTGTCCGTCGGGGTGGTCAGGCATCGATATTTGACGAGTTGGGAGTGAACACTTTAACACAAGAGGCGGTTCAGCTGCGTCAATCAGTCTATTATCAATCAATCAGTGTAACAGCTTGTGTTTTATTCCTGTTTCAAGTCCATTTTATTCTATTTCACGGGTGTAACAGTGATTGTGTGTTGGGCTCTGAGTGCTATGTGCAGATGACCTACACTCAATACTGTGTCTACGCAGGATCTGTTCAGGCACAGTTCACAGACCAGAAAATCCTCCCACAGGTCACTGTGGAAAGCAATAAAAAACAAGCAATTTCATCATTAAGTTTGGAGGAATTGTTGCCGTTGTGTTTTGAAATGTTCCCTTAGAAAGGTCTTTGCTAGCAGACAGCTCTTTGAACTACCTGACGTGCATTATGTAAAAAATTACTGTAATGTAATGTAAAGTAAAAGCAGACCAAATATCAGTGGGAGAGGGGCACAAAATCTAATATAAAAAAAAAATCTTCTGTGACACATTTGATCCATGATGTATTTTCCTGATTCCCTCTAGAATCTAAATGCACACATGCCATCAAAACAGTACATCTTGTAATGATAACTTTTCATGATACTCTACTTACTTTACATAATTAGATGAGCAGTTTCATTAGATGTGTATATCAATATTTGATATTGTATATTTTGTATGTATTCAGATACTGTAGATTTGTAAACACTGTTGCACCTCAGTGTCCTGATAACCCTTTCATCTTAGAAAGGGGAGACACTCCAGGCAACACATTTTTCCATGCACTAGTCAATTTTGAGATTTTGGACTAATTTGCTTCCAAAATATATCTTCTATCAGACTGGTGGAGTTAAAACAGAACGCACATTCAGGTGTTTATTCAACAACTTGTATCTGTATTTCTCCTACAACATACATTTTCAGAAAACTTGTTATACAAAAAATAATTGTCTTAATGAACCCTATTCACCTATAGTGTATAATATATGGCATTTTGCAAAACATATCTTTCAGGCCTTTTTCTCAAAAGGTGTTTTTTTTTCCAAACTCTGGGCCAGAAAACGCCACTTCAGTAACGCTTACTGTACATACACTAAACCTTCCAGTTTCTATATTCTAAAGGTTTTTTAAAAAGGGGTTTGTTAATATATCATTCGTAGCCTGATAAATACAACATTGTATTCCAAAATATGGATTTTTTTTATGGCTGTTGACATGTTTTATGATTTATGAAGTGATACAAAGAGATACCCAAATCCCCTCTGTAAAAATCTTTGAATGTAATATGTCAACAAATGAAATAATCATTTTGAACCTGGCTTTATCCAATGATCAGCTTTATGTTCTGGAAATGTATGCAAATTAGCACGTATTTTAAAAGATAATGCCTAACTTGCATATTTAAACATGCATTAAAAAAAGCTCCTACCAATTGTTCGTATGTAAGTCATACACTGGGGAAGTTTCATGGCAATATTGATAAGTTCAACTGTTTACACTATTAGCTGTGAACTTTGCTGTTAGCACTGTTAGCTGTGAGCCTTGCTGTTAGCACTGTTAGCTGTGAGCATTGCTGTTAGCACCGTTACATATGAGCTTGCTGTTAGCACTGTTAGCTGTGAGCTTTGTGTCGGCACTGTTAGCTGTAAGCCTTGCTGTTAGCTATGAGCCTTTCTGTTAGCACTGTTAGCCGTGAGTTTTGCTGTTAGCATTGTTAGCTGTGAGCCTTGCTGTTAGCACTGTTAGCTGTGAGCCTTGCTGTTAGCACTGTTAGCTCTGAGCCTTTCTGTTAGCACTGTTAGCCGTGAGTCTTGCTGTTAGCACTGTTACATATGAGCTTGCTGTTAGCACTGTTAGATGTGAGCCTTGCTGTTAGCACTGTTAGCTATGAGCCTTTCTGTTAGCACTGTTAGCCGTGAGTCTTGCTGTTAGCACTGTTACATATGAGCTTGCTGTTAGCACTGTTAGCTTTGAGCTTTGCTGTCGGCACTGTTAGCTGTAAGCCTTGCTGTTAGCTGTGAGCCTTGCTGTTAGCACTGTTAGCTGTGAGCCTTGCTGTTAGCACTGTTAGCTGTGAGCCTAGCTGTTTGCACTGTTAGCTGTGAGCCTTGCTGTTAGCACTGCTTGTTTGATGAAAACAGCTGCTGCTGCTGGAAAAGGGGTTGATGACGTTGGAATTTGCGGGAATGGAAACCAAAACAATTCGCTGAAAAAATATCAATTGTGTCAAATCTTCTGTTTATTTCGTAATTTCCTTTCAAAAACGTGGCGTTTGAAATAATTCAAACATTAACAATTTATAACATTAACAAATTCAAACATATAAATCATCGGTTATTGGTTTCCATCAGCGTAAGTGCATGATTTTCATTATAGACGTCAGCTTGTGAAGTAAATGGTTGAGTTCATGTTTAGAATAAATGACTGATAAAGAAGGAACATTTTAGTTTTTTTTAAGTAAAAGGCACTGCAAAGAGTGGAGTGGCTGTTAGTCAAAACTAGTCATTTTCCACCTCTCATGAAATTATATCTTGGTCCAAAAGACCAAAAAAAGAATTGCTATTATTGATTAGTTTCCATGTGTCAATCAGCTTCACCCCACTGGGTTAAATGGGCTGCCGCTGTTTTAAATTGCTGTTATGGCCTTACTTCTTCATAACACAAACCCCGGGTGGCTCTTTTTGGCACTTTAACAAAATTATGGATTGTAACTTGAATGATAACAAAATATATTTTCGCAGTAAACACACTTAAATGTAGCTTATCCTGGTTTGCTAATCAATACCTCACAGCGCAGACTTTTGTGTCCTTTATTCTCTTCGGAGTGAGGGCCGATGGTGATGATGGAATAGACCAATCACGGTCTTTATCAGCTCCCCAAATGCTGTAAATGACAGGGCTTTATTACTTACAGCAGCCCTGGAGATTGTGGTCCTATTGATTTTCAGAATTACAGTTATATATATATATATATATATATATATATATATATATATATATATATTGCCTGTGGATGGTTTCCAGTCACAGCAGAGGGCAGGGGAAACAGCCAGGAGGAGTGTGTGTCCGTGGCTGACAGCTGTCAATCACATGTCAGCGGGATGAGGGTCCTCCTTCGGAGAGGCGCTGCAGCGGCGAAAAGGCGAGGACAAAGAGGAGGAAAAGCCTGCCATTCCTCCCTTATCTCTCTTTCTCATTTACCGCTCCTCTCTGTCTCCTCGTCTGGTTATCACGCTCTCTCTGACTTTCTATTCTCCGCACTGTCTCCTCCGACTCCCTTGAATAACTCTTCTTATCGAGCTGACCCCTCTCCCTTCCTCACGGGAATCACATGTACTCCTCCTTACTGTTTGCCATTTTATTGTTATTGTTAGATTTTTCTTCTCATTATCGCAATGCCATCCATGCGTATTTTTCCTACCTCAGGCAGAGACTTCCATGCAGGGGCCTTGTTCAAACACACAGTGTAAACATGCTCACATGCATGTCCCTGTTTACCGTCAGCGCTCCCAGTTAAAAGAATTCAGAATTCAGATCCGTGCTGTTGAGGAGCGTTAAAGCTAAGGGACCACTGCAGGTGATGGACTCTTCCTAAGTCAGCTCATGTTCAGTCAACATCACCTTTAGTACAGCACGCGCTGCTGTCATGTGTCTGTTTGCCCGCTAACGTAAAGTCTGTTTGGTGTATTTATCAGTGTAGCAGCTTATGCTGCAGTGCAGGACAGGAATGCAGCTCCTGTGCGGGGGGGGGGGGGGGGGGGGGGGGGGAATTCCATCAAGTTTGCTGCTCGTGCCGACACCGACGCCACCCTGCTTGAGGCCCAGGCTGTTCTGCTGGGCCGGCCGGAGGGAAGTGAGGCCCTGGATAACCAGAACCAGGACCCTGCTGCAGTAAAATAAGGTTTTCTAAAGCTTTCTAAAGGGACTGTGGTAATCGGACACAGAATGAAAGTTGTCGTAGTAGCTTTAACTCAAGGCCCACTTTCAGATTTCAACTGCTTTCAAGGGGACGGTCAAGGAAGTGCAACAACACTCATAACAGTAGACAGCTGGCTCTGCCGATGAAGTCACCGGTAAAATACCAAGTGGGTTTGTTTAAGCTTTAGTAAAATGTGGCACTGGCTGTGCTGAGCAGATACTAAGGAGATGTTTATCCCACAGCGTTGGGACTCAAACAGTGAAGGTAGCCTCTCAGTCTTAAGTCTGGACAGCATTTGGTTGCCAGACTGGAGGGGTCTTGGTACAAAATAAATTGTTATAAAAAATACATAGCAGAGACCTATGAGTGCATTAAAGTGAATCTGAAAACTGAAATGTCAAACAAAGTGGGACTCAGTGTAACAATGAAGGAATCCTGTGCGTGGCCAAAATGGCGCATTGTGGTCAGCGGTCCAAATTTTTGAGTGCAACTTCCCCGTAAACACAAATACAACTATATTACTTGAATCAGCCTAAACATAGTACGTGTAATCTGAGTGTAATGACCTCGATAGTATACTGTACTGGCCGGGAGAAGTGTAGAAGTCCTTTTCTTTACTCTTAATCAAGTGATGTCGAGTCAATTATATTCATATAGCCCCATATCAGAAATCAGAAAGAGGCTTTACAACCTGTGCAGCGTACTTAGATCTTCGATTCAGATAAAAAGCCCCCCCCCCCCAAAAAAAAAAAAAATGGAAGAAAGCTCAGGAAGAGCAACAGAGGAGAGATTCCTCTCCCTGCAGGGACAGAGATGTTGTGTTGAGAATAACCAACATAATACAATTACAGTGTAGACAAAATATGACATGTGAACATTTATCTAATTTCGATAAGTTGCAGCCCTTTGTGGAAACGTTTTGGTCCGGATCAGTTGAGTTAGCGCTTCAGCTGTATTTCTCCCGTTTTATTTAAGCGTCAGAAGCTCTTACAGGGCACATTTTACTGGAAATCCGCAATTGCTTATAAACTGAACGAACTAAACACATTCAGATAACCGTCTCAGAGCTATGTTCTATAAGAAGAAATAGATATTTTAATGGGAACGTCCTGGGACATTAAGAGGGAATTGCAGCAGTAAAATAAACCTTAACTGTCTTAGGCCTAAGTTTGTTGCTGAACTAAAAAAAAAAGGAAGTCAAGATTTCAATACAATACTGGAATCAGAACTTAAAAAGTACTAATTTAAGTATTTAACAGTTTTCTAAAATAATGCCGAGGTCACGACTGTCCGACATGGTAGCTGTTGGTAGTGGAGTTGTCAGAGGTGTGACTGTGGAGTGTTACAGGGTATAAAAGTATTCCCCTGTCTCTCTCATTCTGTGTATGCTCAAGCATTTATCAAATCAATTACTGCTGATGGGAGTTCCTACTAACAGGTAGTGAGGTGTCGCAGCACTAATTCATCCTGTCGCTTTGATGGATTCGCTTGACTCTCTGAGCGTCGGGCCTGCGGTTCTGGGGGGGGGGGGGAGACAACCCATCTATCAGGCCTCACAGGCCATTACTTAAAACATTAGCTGCTGAGGACGCTCCACCATGACGATGTTCTGTGGGACTGTTGTGGTCAGGAGATGTTTCCCTGAGTAGCTGTGACGCAGTGAGACTGAACCAGGAGGGGCGTTCAGGGACATGTTAACCGTTCAAAGTGCAAAAGGAAAACTTTAGAGCTTCTAATCTGGCAGCTGTTGGAACAACTTCCCAGAGGATCTTAGGGAACCTAAACACATATAACATCGTATTTACATGTAGTGAACTCCACTAACAGTTATGATGGATGCTATACCATAAATCCTATGATATGCTTGAATTATCAATACTATGATATCATTTTCACGAATATGTTATTACATTCATTGCATTACATTTTCCCTTCTGTTTATAGCAAGTAATGCTTTCTGAACACTTGCATTTTCAAACACACACACTTACTTTATTTTTTTATTCTGTATATACTTATATACTTGCTAATATATTTATAAAGTTACATACTTAAGTGCATATGGAATATTTATTGCTATACTTACATACATACCTGTATATATATATATATCTTATGTACAGTATATCATACCTGTACACACACACACACACACACACACACACACATATATATATGTAGCTTATATACTTACATATGTATGTATAGATGAATCTGTATATATCTAATCAAATGTAAATTCATATTAATTAAATTAATAAATAGGGGGGGGTAGGCTTACACAAACATGTAAACAGACGGCTTCTCACCATTTTTACAGTACAAAAAAAAAAGTGCAGTAAAGAATAGCAATGAAAACAAAGGCTGGTGGACACCTGGGTGTCATCACTGTTCCACACGTGTTATGCAGTAAGTTGATGAATATGTTAAGACTGCTCCTCTATATCTAAATCAGCATTTTGGTCACATAATTAGGACTCGAGCGACAGAGATGCTCCAGCCAGTATAACGGAATTAATTCAACAGAAATTCTTCTCCACATAAGAAAGTCTAACTCAAGCTAATCTCTGGCAATGTCGTGAATTACTGCTACCAGACGGTAATAAGTAGTAAAATGACTTTGTGAGTAATGAGTCCAGCATTAAATAGAGCTGGGTGCAGCACTGCTGTTGCAGAATGTCTCCTGTAGTTGCACATTCCCCAATAAAACCCCAGTTTATATCTTCGACTCAGCTAAAAATTTCAAAACTATTTGGCTCCGAGTCTCAAGTTAATGGCTCAGGCAGTAAAGCCATTCCAAAAAAAAAAAAAAAAAAAAGAAAAAAAAAGAAAGAAAGAAAAAAATGCAGTGGAGTTAATTGAATGTGTTTGCTCCTGCAGATTCCGTACAGTCAGCATAAATGCAGAGTTTAGGCTGCAGCAGGAGTATGAGGGGAGGATGGAGCAGGAGACACTGTACTGGCAGTGCGTGTGCCAGGACACCGAGCAGCGACTGACGGACGGAAAGCGTCTTTAACGACCTGCTGGCATGTCAGAGGAAAGCCTCTTCTTCCCTGTTCTCAACACCTGAGCGTCGCTTCTTAAAAGCCCCTCCTGCTGTTCCTCACCGACGTAAAGAGAACCCGTTCATCACCAATCATGTCCAATCATTAAGAAGACATTAGCACCCGTTTTTTTACTAATGTAGTCGTCACCCTGGAGGGACGCTTGTGTATTTGGCTGAATGTTTTACACAAGGAAATATTTTTAATCATTTGCCTGAGGATTGAGGCTAATGAATCATTGAAATTCAGCCGCTGCTGCGTTACTGCACTGTAAGACGTGCACGTTTTCCTCTCTCTCACTTTTTATTTAGCTTGTTACGACCAACAGGGAAGCAGGTTGAACACACACACACACACACACACACACACACACACACACACACACACACCAGCTGAGCTCCAGCACACTGGCGTATAGTGGGGAATGCAGGGATGGAATTGGCTTTCTAATCCACCCCTTTTTTTTTTCAAAAGTTGGGCTAAATCCTCCGATGGCTACGAGCAGCTCTCAGTACCAGCAGAAATACTCTATGCAGCTAATACATCAGCTGTTCAAATGACAGTGAAATACTTTGGAATCTCGCAGTTTAACTCTCCACATCACATCAGACAGTTCTGTGCCGGATTCGAATGCGGCGGAGTCATTCTGACTGTATGCAGCGTGTGTGTGTGTGTGTGTGTGTGTGTGTGTGTGTGTGTGTGTGTGTGTGTGTGCGCGTGCGTGCGCGTCGTCAAGCGCGATGAGCCGTGGATCGGGCAGGCGAGATGCGACGCGGCTTAGTTCAACCCGGGGAAATTACAGATGTAGCTAAATAAAGACAGCTGTTTCTGTATGGATTAGTAATGTGTCTCACTTGAAAGCTCTGACTTATTGGTTTGAGGTTATGCAAAAACAAGCATGTAATGGGAAACATATGTGAGGTTTCTTTTTGTAGTAGAGCGTTGCTTCATTCCAAAGACGATTGTTCTGCCAAAACATGAAACATGACTACTGTCATGTGAAAACAAAATCTCAAATAGTGGTAGCGGTCTTTATTTTCTGCAAATGCAGAGAGAAGCAGACCTTTATTTGGGCTCATAATAATATCTTATATCTTATACACATTTTGTAGGATATCTCCCTGTTTTCTACTGTGATCTACTCCTATCATGTTCTGTCGATGCCGTTACTGTTAATGCAAACTTAACACCGCCATGTTTATGTAATTGGTTCTTTGCCGTTTTTTGACGGCTATTAAGCTACCCTCAATGACACAAAACACTTCCTCCACAGACAATAAAAGCCTTCCAGCTCAAAGGGCATAATTCCTCCTCTCCCTGGTAGCTAAATTACAAGTCCTGCAATGGAGCGCTGCCGGAATGAGTCCTGAAACGCTTAAATGACTAACCATTATGATGCTGAACACTAGTCCGCCTTTATCGCCGTGGTGAAGTGAAGCCATACCACTGTGGTGTAGTTCCTTTGTTAGCTTTTTATGCTTAAAAAAAAAAAAAAATCATAAAAGTGGTGTTCATTTGTAAAGATTATCTTGCTGAACAAAGCGTGAAAGGAGCATAAACCTGTGTTTGCCATTTCACTTTTTTTCCACAATAATCCCCCAAAAAAACATTGGCTTTTTGTTGAGGGAACCAACAGACGCTAACTTCCTGACTGGCCTTCAGAAATACGTCCTCCCTGCAGAATTCTATGGCGAAAGCGTGACCAGCCCTACTGTGCCTCTGCTTGGCAGGTGCTCGCTGCTTTTGTTGGTTCAGGCTGGTCTCGTCCAGCATTCGTAGCTATACCTACGAAAAATAAAGCCAGAGTAATTCGTAGAAATGATTTCATGTTATCCACACAATCACAAATGAGGAAGTGTGAAGACCATATAAGCACACACAGGGCTGGGGTGGATGAGTCCAACAACCAGCAATCTTTCCGTCAGCTGTTCCAGTAGTTATTTGAACTCAAACAAGGAGACTTTCCTGAACTTAACTAAGAAAACTGAGTAGCTTCCTGTAAAGACGGACGTTTATTTTGAAAAGGCTGTATGCATGTATCGAGACGGAATTGAAATGTGAGCTGGAGTAACTTTTCGGAATACGTCCGTTGGTTGGATTGCTTGAGTGTGGGCATAAGGAGTGACATTGGTTATGGTAAGGGTGAGAATATTAGCCAATCAGAGTCAGAACAGAGCGAGTCAGAGGCAGAAGAGTCTGGGTCATGCCTTCGCCATAGTAGGAAAAGAAATATCGCGGCATGGTAAGCTTTTATTGTGAAATACACAAACGTGGCGTTGACTGTCACTGGAGAAAACGGCAAAGTAGAATTGGATTTTTTGGGGGGAAAATATTTCGATAAGTACTATGAAATGTTCATAACACTTCTTTACCGAGTGAGCTAACAATGTCCAGGTAATTCTAACCTCTTTATTGTTCTTTACAATGAAGGACCAGCCTTTGCTCATGCCGGACTCACCCCTGAGAATGTATAGTCCACGTAGGTTTTCCTATGGTTACGTGAACGATCACTGTTGGGTGTGAAACGTTCTTTAACTATTAAAGCTTCACCATCAATGTCCATCGACATCATTTTACTTTATGAAATGATGTTTGGGAGTTATTATTTTAGATTAATACTAAAATACGAACTGATCCTCGGATTGAAGGAAGACGGGCTCAAACACTGAGCCACGGTTGCCCCTCACTGAATCATGATGCAACCATGAAATTGCATAAAGAAACAGAGGACAGGAATGAAAGAAGGCAGTGAACACCAACACAGCTTTCCAGCTTACATATGTAAAAAAAAGTGGAGAATTTTTCGTTACTTCGTGATCACAAATTTGTGAGTTGCCATCACTAGAAAACAGAAAAGTACCCGGATGAAAATGAAGTAAAACTCTCAAAGCTAACGAAATTCAAACTTTTTTCTCATGACCACCAAATTTAGTGATCGAAAAAATAAGACAACAATGCATCACAACAAAAAAACCAACCACATTGATGGAGCCTGTAGTTCAGGCAGGCTTAGAGGTCACATATTCCATATTCCATACACTCTCCAATCATGCATGTCCATGACTATCTCTCCCAATAGGCAGTCCATACGGACAATTGGCGCCCATTCAGTCTGCAACTGCAGTCTGATGCAGCTGCTGTACCAACACTGAGCTGCCTGCTTTCAGAAACTCCCTCCGCCTCCCCATCTTCTTAATATATGAGCGCGTAGTTCTCTGTGCGGTTTGAATGGTCTTAGAATGTGCTGGCGCTCGTTAAATGTCGGGTCGCGTCAGATATTACAGAGCTTTAACAGAAATTATTTTCAAGGTTGCAAATGTGACTTGGATGCTGATGTGAACGCTATATACAAGTCATAAATACGATAACTATGATAGGACATGAACGCAGCATAAAGCAACACACATCTGGGAAGTAGGGACATAAAGATCAAAGAGGTTTCTGGACCGCTACATGAGACACCTTCCATGATAAAAATCTGTATTACATAAAAATGTTGTCTATTTTAAACAAACTAAAACTTGTTTTTTTGTACCAGCATACCTATCTGTTATGACACATTTTCGTTTACCAAGTTAATTGCTGTCAATTCAGTTGTCTGCGGAAACATGAGCAATTACAAACTCAGACCAAATCTATGAAAATAGGAATATGGTTGTAATTAAAACAGTTTTTCTTTATTTTATTATATTTTTTTTAAAGCTAGGAAATCAAAGTGGCAGTAAAGATGATTTTCAAAGACAGACGTCAGTCTGATCAAGAGACACAATGTGTTAGACTGTCTCTCAATACTTGGCGCTGACTGCGGCTCAGCACCGAGTCCATATGTTCTTCATGAAGATACCGATCTCAAACAGAAAGGTATCGTGCATGAATTGGGGTCTACTTTCAGCAGCGGATTAATCCGCAGTGTATGTGGGATTGAGTCCGAATAAAATACACATGTTCATGGTAATGAGGGAACCCAGTGACACCCGGTTCCATGAGTGTTGCTCATTCTCGTGTTTGTAATAGTTTGCGGACAACAGTGGAGCTCTATGGCACAGAGGAATGAGGTATATCAGGCCTGTTTTGTGTTTGCCACACACACAGCCGGTCGCCCTCTCACACACACACACACACACACACACACACACACACACACACACACACACACACACACACACACACACCATGCATATACACGGTCCAACCTTCTCTGGCCTGTGCGATTAAACCCTGCCTTTCCCATCAGTCTGAGGATGTCAGCCCGCCGCCGTCCGCCGTGATTAATGTTACACAGCATCAGGTTGAAAGGCACACTGTGAGGACAATGAGCATTTTAAATGGACATTATTACTACAAAAGCCCCATCGCGCCGCAGGACAATAGGCGAGGTCTTGACACAGTCAAAGTCAACCTGTGTACCTTTTGTTCAAATACCGGTGCTTGTTTTTGCTGCTAGGGCTCTACAAATTCAGAAACATGGACGATGTTGCAAATGGGTTTTACTCTGATTCTCGTTATGCATGCAAGGTTGAGCAATGGTGACCTACAACGTGAAGGGGACTCTGATTCATTTTCAAATATATTGTTTTACAGAGGAGGTAACACACTCTCAGATTCATGTCAAGGGCAGCACAAAGTAAAGCCTTCTACACACACTTCCTTTCATTTGCTACTCTGCTGCTGGTAGAGCATAAGGATGGTGAAGTCAGTGAGTTGGTCAGTCATCGAGGTCGTCCTCCCGTCTGTCTTTTGTTCAAAGCAAGATACCTGAATAAAATACTGGCAAGATTGTCGGTTCACTGTGGCTGTTCCTTTTGCACCAATATTAGGTAAAAAAAAAAAAAATCTCTTTGACCAACACTTAGGTCCATTACAAACTATCTGGACAGCCAATGTCTGCATTCATAGAAAGTGTACTTATATACATAAAAGAAATATCAAAATCGAATGGGTAGATTACCCGTTAGCTGAGCACATTCATGTCCCCCAGAGGATGGACCCTCAACTTTGAACACAGGATATCTCGTTATCTAATGGGAAGTTCGTCGTGGACTTTGCTCTGCACAGCCGTGCGGCTAAGGACCAACCTTTTGATGACCAGGACAAACGTAACTTTATTATGCCCGCTATTGGTGAGGATGTAAGGATGGTAAAATCATTATTAGACATTTTTTTGTCTTGTGTTATACTTCTACTATTTATGTTGGTGCAATAAGCAGTGTCCAGTAAGCACTAAAAAAAGACTTCAGCTCTTTACTGCTTTTACACCAAGTGTACAAGTGCAATACGTTACATTGCACAGAGTTTCACTGTGGATTACAGCCGCTTTCTCTTGATCCACTAGCAACGTGAACCGTCCTGATTTTGCGACCCAAGCTCTACTCATCTTTGAGCCTCAGATATGGTGACTTCCTCCACATACATCCAAGGCAGACGCTGATTTTGGTTCATCTCTGAATTTCCGGAGTTGTATGATTCCACTCTCTGATTGTACCAGTACTTCTCAAGACAATTTGATACGAGGCCGATGGGTTAAAAAGGCTTCAAACTTTGTCTTTGTCTGTCCTAAATGGCCACACTTAAATACTGGGCGATAAGCCTGCTGTCATTCTGTCATTCTTCTCAGTAAGAATTTGAAGCATACTGATATCTGTGTCTTATTAGGCCTTATTAAAGTACATTTATGAAACGTAGGAAACGTCTTCTGTCACTTTGATGAGGGGTTGTTCCAGGGAATTAAACATAAATGACAGTTTTTTACTTCATATTAGTGATTTTAAAATCGAATTAGCTCAAATTTCCCTCCTATAAATTCAACACCTGTATTTCTAATTTTCAAATGATTTCAAATTTCTTTGCTTTGTCCCATTTGTCGGTCATTTTTGTGTTATTTTTCGGTTAACACCTTGTCACAGTGGCAGCCTGTCTACAACGATGTGCCCAGTAGGCCCATTCCCTCCAGACGTACCTGCCGAGAGCACGCAGCTCTGGAAAAAGAATAAGTGACTTTTTAAACAGGTCCGCTCCATGCTATGCCTCGACGCGGTGCTTTGATACGGTGACGTTGCGTGGCCACTCCGTCAGTTCAGAGTGGCTGAAGTGAGCGCGGATCTGATATGGAATTAAAGGGCCAATTAGTCCTCAGGTAATGGATAACGGCTCATGTTCCTCTGCTCCTCTGCTTTGATGGCGCGGAGAGAGAAAGACAGACATGGCTTGAAAAATCCGGAGCACGACGCTCACTTAGCAGCCTCCACCCTCTGGCTTCAGAGGCGACACAGGCCTTTGATTTTCCCATTAGCAGCCGGAATAGAGGAACCACTGCATAAACCTACCTGGCTTATGATGTTCAAAAATGAGCAGTGGAGCTAGCGTTAGCCTAACCCCCCCCCCCCCCCCCATCACACAGGGGCTTCAGTCAGCCTGATAAGGGCTAATCTCAGCCTGGCTGCTGTTCATTTACAGCTGAGCTTACTCAGAGCCCACATTAATGTAGCGTGGTGGGCCTCATATCCTCTCGTCCTGGCCTCTCAGAGGCTGCTGCGGCGCTGAGATGCAGGTGAGCACTTGGTTGGAGTCATTGGAATGAAAATGAACTCCCCCACAGAAGTGTGATTAAGAAGTGCAGCTAGGCAACATGCTTTGAATAGGAAGCAGCTGGTGTGAATTTAATTGGAATAGAATGATAAGGCTGGCTAAAAGCAATCTATTGGCCGTCACTTTGATTCTATTAATAAAAAAAAAAAAAAAAAAAAAGGGGCTGTGGGAATACTTTCAATTTGTGACTTCTGAGAAGTGATTTAAGAGTTTATCTCCAGAGTTTTCATTATTATTAAATCATTTCGCCTCATTTCTTGTATTTATACCAGTCTTTTTGTAAAAGTTTCTACTTTGCGCATGATGACAGCAGTGAACAACATGTTGCTGTTTCATCTTTATTATTCCTAAATATTCATGAGGAACATTCATGAACAGACAAATATGAACAATATCAGTGCTAGACTTAATCATTTATATGATTTTTGGTACCAGATTTTAATGATCTGAATATGAATTATTCTACAGTGTTTTGGGCTGACAAAACAATGTTCTCTTTATCGATCAATAACGTTGCAGGTGAACTTTTAATGGACAAAAATGAATATGGAAATATGAGATCGAAGTGAAATAAAGAGAGTTGCATCAATACTGAATAACTGTTATCAATTAAAAGTAATCGGTTTTACTTGATTTAAGTCTTTTTCAGATTTGTCATATCTTGGAAAGCCTTTTGTTCTGATCTACCATTTGCAAAAATAATCATTCTGTGATTCAAAGAACTACAACTGCGGCTAATCCACAGGGCTGTCGTCATGGTGGAAGCTGATAGCAGTCTCACGCTGGATTTATCATTATGAATTTCTCAGTCTGCTCCCCAGGACACATTTAGTTTCTGTTTGTCTCAGCCTAGTGCCCACATTTAAATCGTCTTTAAAATGTCTTGGTCTCTGATGCTAATGCAGGTCGAAGTGCCAGACAAAATACCATGCCTTTAAATGCAGAAAAGAGTTCCAACAGGTCTGCATGTTGATCCATAAAAAAGAAACTTAAAGAAACCGTGTTCCGCCACCTTTTAGGTTTTTTTTTTGGCATGCTGAAAAGGGTAAAATAATTGGCCTTTTCGTGAAAAGGTGCCACATTGATTGCGACTGATTTCAGAACTTCTAAAACTTCTTTGGACCTGATCTTTTCTCAAAAACACCCGACTCGATAGCTTTAGTTCTTTTGGTGATTTTAACTGCAACTCTGTTTCACGCTGCAGCTCTCCTGCCGAAAACAGCTTCAGTAATAAAATCCTTGGTACAAATACCGACATCCGTCCCCTACAAATAATATCAACCTACCCGAAGTGAGTGTAAACCATCAACACATTCTAAATAATATCTTCTACTTTGTTACTGTCATCTATTGTGGTAATTTGCATTAAAACCCACAATTTAAGTGATGGAAAATCTATGATTGTATCTGAATTCAAATACTTACTTTGCTGAAAACAACCCTGTTAGGTTAAACAGGTCATAATTCTCTCTCTATTATCTATTTTATATTACTGTAAAAATGTCTTCATCAAACAACAAGTTTCTCGTCAAAACTGAATTTTACAGGATTCCATTTGAACACATCATGATAACCTTATAAGTGACCTTTGCCCAATACTAGGTTAATCCAGCCATGCTGATGTAATCATAATACTAACATATAAAATACTTGATTATGAAAACAATCAGTAGTTGCTACCCTCATTTACTCATTTTAGTTTCCTGTTTTTATCGTCGGAGCAACCACTCACGTTCAGATAGGGCTTCATTTAGAATCGCTGATTCAGTAAATGTGCGCGCATGGCTTTCCCCCTCCTCTTCCTCTCTAATGTCACCCCATGACCTCAAAATCAATGATAGACAGTGGCAAACTAAAAAGCATTTCTGAAATGCAATTACAGGCAGCCAATACAAAGAGCTGGAGTGACCCTGTAACTACATCTTTTTGCCTCAGCTGAGTTATTTATGCCTTCGCCTCTTATATCATATTGATTACAGCTTGTCATAGGTTTGAGATGAGGTTCTGGCCTCAGTGGAAGGAAAAAAAAAAAAAAAAAAAAAGGGGGTTTATTGGATTACGGGTTTAATTTGATTTCGGGCAACAACTCTGCATCGTAATGAGATGTGGAGATGTGACTGCGCTCCTGCCGGCTCTCTTTCTCTACCTGATTGCTGTTACTCCCCATCCCCAGACAGACCCCAGGTCAGCGCCAGCACACTCTCAATTTAGCTCTCAACTTCTGTGCTCTAGAGAGAAGAACAAACTTCATTATGTGTGTAAGAGCAAATCAAATAACGCGACAGACCGGTCTTCATCATATTGCTGAATATATATTTTGCATATCTCAGGGTCTGAGAAGGAGTCTGGGGTTTGACACATGGGGGGATGTGGAGGAGGGTCAGTCTAAGGACCCTCTAGTGCTGGCGTGCCCCCTTCCATACAGGCAAAACACATTAAGCACATGTCTAAAAATACTCTACTGTTATGAAGATAAACGTAGATAACGTACACGTTAGAGAAAGCATACGCTTTTCAATTTAGATGTATTGAAAGTGTGTGCAATGGTGACTTTCCCTCTAACTGGGCCCCGTAGATTGTAGTTGTTGGTACTTGATTAATCTGAAGATGCAAGAATGCGTTACGTAGTAAAGAGTGTGTGTTTTCAGTGAGGAGGACACTCTGAACACTCTTCCCTGATGGACTGAACCGACTTGTGAATTAGACTAATGCTAAATTACTAATCAAAATAATTACACTAATCCCACAGCAAAGTGTTTGAACAACAAGCTGTGTGTGTGTGTGTGTGTGTGTGTGTGTGTGTGTGTGTGTGTGTGTGTGTGTGTGTGTGTGTACCCAACAATTGGAAAGAGTATGTAGACCCCTGTAGGGGGGAAAACAAGTATGTGTGTGTGTGTGTGTGTGTGTGGACCCAACAATTGGAAAGAATACATAGACCCCTGTAGGGGGGAAAACAAGTATAAGTATATATGTGTGTGTGTGTGTGTGTGTGTGTGTGTGTGTGTGTGTGTGTGTGCGCGTGTACAGCAACGGACTAAGTGGAAAACTGAAGCAAACTCTGCATCCTTCACCTCTGAGTTGAGTTCAGACGTCGGGGGAATACTGCAGAGAACAAATATTAGTTTAAACTGTGTTCTCGGCTGCACTATCACTCGGAGATCAGAGCCTCTCTTCAGGCAACTTTATTTGTAGAGCAAATCTCAGCAACCAGGCAATTCATTGTTTATAATGAGAGGATCATAAGACCAATATTGTTTAATTGATTCTTACAGTACTGAACCTCTCAATAAAGGCTTCTCTGAAATGTACACAATGAGTGTCTTCATTATGACTTTATTTAGAATGTATTCAACTTCTAAGTCATGCAATTATTTAAGATTCAATCGTATTGATTAGAGGTGATTGATGCATTAGGTTCTGAGTTAACTTATTTCTTGGGATTGATATTTATTTATTTTATGAAACACAAATACAAGTTATTACCAGAATGCTTAGAATAATCGCATCTTCACCTTTGATCTTTGAAAAACATAAATCCTTTGACATTCGGTCTGTGGATTTAAAGAATTAATACAGGCTAATATAGAACTATTTACCTATTTAAACATATTAAAGGGTAGGCTCATAATTGTTATTGGATATACGAACACTGAAACAGTTCTTGATTACTTTAATCCCCTTTTCATACTAGACATTCAAGGATCCAAAGTACACAGATTTCATTTTGTGTAAACATGTATACAAAGGTTTATCTGGAGCTTCAGCAGTCTGAATTCATGAACTAATTAAGAGGATATCTCTTTTCAGTAAACTCCCTCTTTGTTGCCCCACTGCAGGAAAACACTGATCGGGAAAACACAAAGAGGGGATTTAACACTAATACGACTGTAACCACGGGGTTTGATCCATTCAGACTCCATTATTTCCACTGGAAAGCCAGAGGAGCCATCTTTTACCTGCTGTTGGGTTTATTTGGTCTGGATTGGAACACTGAATTTTTAAGAACAAAGCAAGAGGAGTAAACATGAAGTCATACGGACTGACAGGTATCTGCATCACCAGGACCCATTTCCGGATATCAAATTCCAGTTTAGAAGCACTTTAATGCTTCTGATGTGTATATTTTTTTTATTTTAAGAAATAACTAATTATAGGCATTATTAGTATTATTAAACTGCAAATCGACTGCAAGTGTTTGAATAATGACTATAAAAAAATAACTGACTTAAGGCGGTGTATTTTTACAGAGACCCAACGTTACAAGAGGTCTTGGTTTGATCGTTTGGTCCACACCAGGGTTTTGATTGGCGGCTTTCACACCGGCCCAAACGAGCCGCACTAACTGGGCAAACAGAACTGGGGTTTTTTTTGTAACCGAACCAAACAGGTTAGGTGTGAAAGTACCCGTAACCCTAGAACACTGCCTCCGGGTGATTTTCACCCGTGCGCCTGTGCTCACGTGATTGTCATTGTGTTGCTGCTGTCTGAGTTGCGTGGGTCCTTGGGTAGCTTCGGGCTGCTTACTGATGTCATCGATGGTAGAAAGTAAATGCTCACATATCCTAAGAACGGGCGGACCGAAGAACAAGTTCCCAGCTCCATTATTTATTTTTTTTATGAAGTTTTCGTTGACGATTCCCTGATTTTTCCCTAATTTCAGAGCCTTTTTTATAGGGTCCCCCCATGATACCTTTTTTCATTTTATGAGACATTGTATAGGAGAAAATAAAAATAGAGTACTTCAATTTGCCATGTATAGTACTTTAATATATTTTGATGAGCAGTATTTTTTATCAGGTATATTATAACGTTAGTGATGGTGTTACTACCGTCACGATAGTCTTCTAGGGTTAACGGTTAGTGTGAATGATCACTGAAAGCTGTTCTGATATTCATATGGGCGCCTGACTAGTGCTATAAGACACACTTTAAAAAAACGTGAACCTGCCCTATAAGTAGTATACAAATGTTTAAAGCTGCAGGTTCATTGCAATGTGTCTCTGAAATACAGCTGTTCATACGTCTACACCAAAGCTCTACCTTTGTACCGATCAGAACAGCTTTATCTAACAAAGAACACGTGGAATAGCTTGTTGTGTGTGTGTGTGTGTGTGTGTGTGTGTGTGTGTGTGTGTGTGTGTGTGTGTGTGTGTGTGTGTGTGGAGCATGTACTTGTTCAATCTACAGTACTTGTCATGTTGGAGTGTTTTTGTCACTGCATTTATCTGGCGACTGCCACAAGAAAAATAGCAAATAGTAGTAATAATAGGAGTAACACAAGTAAAAGTTATGACTGAATGGGAAGTTTGAAAGGAGGATGCCAACAATGGCTCCCTGGCACAGACACACCACATCTATCTTTGTTTTGGTGTCCTTTCGACGGCTACCTGGGCCTAACTGGGCCCGGTAGTGATGCCTGAGACCAGTGGCAAAAGCAAGACTGACACAACTCAGAGACAATGTTGAGACCAGACACCAGACTGAGGTGAATCAGTCAGATACCAAGGACACGTTCAAGACAGCAGGTAAAAGCTAACGCCTCTGTGCATACAAGTCAAAACGCTAATGTTTTGCTCTCCAATAGATCCTCTCAGTAGCCTGAGAGATTATATTTAGCATCACACCAATTAAACTAATTACATGAAATAAAGCAGCCTTTGCAACATTAACAGTTCATTCCTTTTTTTAATTCATGTCGATATGCATATTTATCTCATTTTCGTGATGTTTAATGGCTCATTGTTTGTCTGGAGAAGCTGCAGAAACTGCTCATTATGAATAATGAAGCAAATAACGCCGCACATTACACGCACACTGTACTTTCAGCTGCGCGTTTTTTTTGTTTTTTTTTGCAGTGTGAATAATTCAATGCGATTTGTATAAGTAATAATCCCTCATAATGCATCTTTTACCGAGAGGAGGAATAGACGGGAGGTGCAGAAGCGGCTGCTTAAAAAGCATTGGAGGCGATGGTGGGAATGGAGACGGCGGCGAGTGCTGGGGGAGTTATTGCTCCACTTACTTTACAAACTGAAAATCTCATTAAGTGTGACACTGAAGATTAGTTGAGAGGGACCAAAGTGGAAAGAGAATGAACTCACAAAGGGGCTGTGAGGAGGCTTTGGCTTTGTTTGCCATCATTAATTCAGCATCGAAACAGCTCAGGGGGAAGCTCCGAGCCGCTGATCAGAAGAGCTGCGGATATGACAGGCGAACAGGTGCCCTTTTTCCTCTCCAAACACTTTTCCCTTTTAGCTCCCCTCCTCGGGTCTTAATTGAGGTGAGTTGTGTATTTGGGCCATCTGCGTGCTGACAAAATAAAGCCGGCTTTGATTTATGGTACCTCGGGACATATTAGCTTCTGAATTTCACCAGCCAGAATCTCAAGCTTGTAAACACCAAGACAATGAGAGTGAGAAAACGAATTTGAGGTTTTACAAGAATTTATAGATTTCATGCGAACCAAGAATATGAATTACACAGTGTTTGTTTGTTAAAGTTAATCATTCTCATTACATGGTTCTCTCCCTTGTGTGTTTGATTCAAGCATCTGCTGTACATGGAACAAAAATATATATTGTTGACCGTGGTAACAGCTGTTTGAAATAATTCTAACTGGAGGTGTAGCCTACCTCCCAGCTGTTTGTTCTTCGGTAGATGGAGTTTGCTCCTTTTTAAAAATCCTGGGAAAAGGGGAAAACACAAAACCGAAGCAACTTCTGTGGGGAAACACGTTTGAGTAGCACTTACAGAAAGAGAGAGATTTCCTTCTATCTGTCTGTGATGTGATGGGAGCGGAGCACAGGAAGAACTTATTTTATACAAGTCATCTCATCAAACCCCATACAAGTTATAACATAGAACGTAATAGTGAATGACATTATGTAAAAAGTCCACATACACATATAATTATTAGTGCTTTTATGATGCAGATCCATGTGTTTATGGATCAGTCATTTCAACAATCAAACGTACTCGGTCCGAGTTGCACAGAAGATCAATAATGATATCATCACAAATTACACTACAAACACAGCAGGCCTGCACACCTGGAGCTAATCTGCCACATCATTGGTTGGACAGAGGAACGGGACTTTGTCTGCACCACTCTGTATCGTATCTGTGATGTCACGTATACAACAGGTGCGGTTTTGCTCTGCGGATGAATTATAATAACCTTCATGCCCTCCCACAGACTGTACATAAAGGCGGACAACAGACGGTTAAACGTCAAATCCATTTTCCCCCACAGACGGTTTCCGTCTCTTTGGGCAGTTCTTCTCACGCCGATGTTCAAGTGTTTGTTTTTCGGATAAGTTTGGTTTCATTAGTTATTTGATGACAAAGGGGGAGTGACATCGTGATTGACAGCTGTGATTGTCTCTTACTATCAAGTTGTGGCCGTGCAGGCGATTGGGTCCATCTAGTCATGAAATCCATGTGAGGTGACATTTCCTCTAACACCATTATCAGGCTAAAATTCCTACTTAATACACAATATTTTTAATCAAATGGAACAATTGTGATGGCATTTATTGAACACAGCTATGCTCCATGCTGGATGAACTCTCCTCTTGCGTCACCGTTTGCACACAGCCTGTCTCATAAGCTTATTTTAAAAAACACCATTTATTCTCCCCAGAGGATTACTTTGCTTTCATATTAATCACCTCACTCTTTCTTTACCTTTTGTTCAGTCCAGCACTTTTAAGGTAAAAAAAAAAATTAAATGAAATACGCCGTGTCATCTGGGTGCTCATTAATACAATTCTAAATATATCAGCCTCATTTAACTAGAAATCATTGGTATGGGTTTGATTTCAAAGTCAATATTCATATGAGCTGAATTATGCACATGCTTAAAAATAAGACAGAAAGAAGAAGAGAGTGAAACGCACGGTCTGCACCTTTGCATGCACACAGAGCCATGAAGTCGGCTCTAATGATGTGTCTAACAGTCTGCTTACATGACCATTAGGCAGCTCTAGCACATGGGCAAACCGTGATGTTCCGGCGGCACTTAGCAGCAGTGTGGCGCCGAGCACTAATGGGTTATCTCATACTGTGTGTCGTGGGTGTTGATAGCTGTTAGTGACCGCGTTTCATGGTTTATTCTCTCTGAGGAACACTTTATGGGATGTGGACACAGGGACTGCAGACAGCCTCTGGACGCCTTGGTCACGTCTGAATGTGCCGGCTCAATGTAGCCGAGCACAAAAAACACATCAGAGGACAGTTTGTAATCTGTGTGAAAACCACAAACGTCTTTCCCACATGCCATATTTCTTTGGGCAAAGATTTTTGACCTATTTTGCAGCTTCCTTCAATGCTCACTGCTGTTCGTAGCCACAAATCTTCCGTATGCAAAACACACTACACAATCACACGCCCCCTGGAAATGACTCGAAATGGCAGTTATATTCAATGTGCTTAATAGTGTGCAGTATTCCTTCTATAATAAACAAGTTGCTGTCCGGCACCAACAGACCAGGGGTGTAACCATTGCCTTCAGCAATGGAAAACCAATACAAGAGGCAGAGGGCTCCATTGATACACAACCACAGATCGGAATCAAATCTGGTGTCCAATTTGACAGAAAATCGATACAGCGGTGAAAAAAAAACAACCATTCAAAGCAACTCTTAGTCTGTTGTTTGCATCTATGTATGAAGAGAACTGGATACAGCATAATGCTCATTTAGTAAATGATCATGATCAACCTGATTATATTTTTGGGTGTGATTGACACATGTTCTCCGGTCTTACTGTTTTGGTCTTAGAACTTTAAACCTTTCACAGTGTGTGTGTTTTTTTTTCGTTTTGGTCACCTAAAAATGTCTAATTCGGTGTTTGGTTGCACTTAGCTTCAACCTCTTGTGTAGCGTCTGGTTCCGAACGCACAAAGTCGTGATTATAATATCAGTTGTGCAGGTTGTGTGAGCAAAACTTTGAACGTGTGCAAATAAAGTAATTGAAAATACAAAAAATGATGGGAACGTGTCCTTTAAGGCAGTCCTTCTTGGTGACTTATGGTATGGTCTCTAATACTGAATTGCTAAAAAAAACAAACATCTGGATCAATGTTGTATTGGATCATGGACCATGTGCCAAGATATTAAATCCTCACTGAGGGATTGACAGATGGACCGTTGTGACTCTTAGACCCCAACACTGAGTTACCTTAAGCGTCACGGATCGATAAGAAAGCCATCTGATGCGTCACCGCCTCCACCAACCAATCACCTCTTTGCCCATTTTTTGGATTAGCTATGGAGGTAGGCCGTGTCAAAAAGTCCTTCATTTGCCGGATTGATGGATCATTAAACTAAAAGGGTGTCCAGCATTGTATTGCTTCTAGCTGGAATGTTGAATGACAACAGTTGCAGAGATTATTGTGTGGACATTTTGATACCTTAGAAACCCGGTTAAAGGAACATGCTTACAGACCTTGTTCTGTTCACTTATCAGTGTACAGCCAGTGGGGGCTCACTTTTTCTCTTGCTTACTCTGCTGAACTGAAGGTTAATTGTCCGTATGTTCAGGGTCAGTCCTGCTCTTTCTCTATTGTACAGCTAACACCCTCAAATTCTCCTCTCTTTCTCTCTCTCCCTGTCTCTTTTCATTCTCTGGAGCTTTCATGAGGCTTCTTTCACGCACCGCATTGTGCTCAGGCCTTCATTCTCTGCCCAGCATTTTATTCCAGCCCTGCTTTGCAGCTCCCTTGGCATGAGTGTGATGATTGGAAATGTTCAAAAGAGACAGAGAATCTGGAGCTCATCTCAGATCTTTTGTCTTCCGTCTTTTTGGGCAGTAAAAAAAAAATGAGATGGTGCAAGTCCTGCTGGTTCTCTAGTAACCACAGCCTGGGATGAGGTTTGTTGTGAATCTGTCGTAAAACTAGAGTCAACAATATATAATTACTGATATTACGATCCTGGGTTATCAGTTGTTGCTAACCACTACAGTGCGTACAGTATGAATTAACGCAATCTGCTCTCTCAGGCCATTTTCCTCTCCAGTCACTGAGTTGCAAATTACCATAGAGCTCACAACACAACATGGATCGCAATGCAAGTGTTGTAATTTGATTTATTGCCCCAGTCTTCAGCTGTTGGCAATAACAAAGCCACATCAATAATACCCGTGTGTTCAGCAAAAAGCGACAAGTTAATTAGAAGAACAAATGATAGAACTTCCAGGGTTTCTTCTAAAAAGGAGCACAGTTTAGGGCACTGAGGGTAAATCTATGTGGATGATTCTTCTCGGATCCAAGTGAAACATGAGAAGTTCTTGAAGATAGGACTTGAGATGGATTTAATGGTTCGTTCCGTTTGCCACGGGTTGCAATGTGGTGCAGGAGTCACAGGAAACAGTGTTTTACTTGGCAGCTTGATTTTGGGAGGTGGGAAGCCAGTGAGGGATCACGCCTGGCTTTGTGTGTCCCCCTCGCTGACTTCAGAGACTCCTTTGAAAGAATTTACATTGAGATGACATCACACACCTTGGGAAGTTTTACAAATATTAAAGCTTCTTAAGGTCTTTTTTGTTGTTGGTTATGCGCCAAGATAAGATACAACTTTATTTATCGTACACTCCAACATTTTTGTACTTTTTAACATTGATATACCCAAATAAAGGCTGTATTTGTTTGTGCTTTTTTCTTCTTCTTTTTTTTTTTTTTTTTTACATTTATGCGCTTTAATGATTTAATTTGTCTAATTTGATGGCGTTTTGAGTTTGAGTTTTGCCACCTACAAAACAAATTAGGTTACACAACATTACTTGAAAATAGCAAAATGAACTTTGACTTTCAAAACACATTTGCTTCTGGCCGTTCATCGATCTCAGCCAGTTCACTTAAAGCAGAGTTCAATGTGACCGAGGTGGTAGAAAGCCCCGTTGTGGCTCCAGAGGGAGCCGTGTGAAGCCTGGTAAATTGCCTCAAGTGATGTCATTTGATACAGTGTCGGTTGGGGCTGAAGACTACAAGTCTGTAGATGAAGAAAGTCAGAATGAATTGAGTTTACCAGAACCTCTGGCCCGATCATCTCTGCTGCGAGCTAGAGGCTCCAGGTTACATTAGGTGCCTCTAGCTTTACACATCAGAATCCCAACTGTCGGGTCGCATTGTGTGTAATGTAGGTGCAAAGCTTTGACGAGGTAGACGAGTGTGTGGAAGAACAACGAGGATGTATCCGATCCTGCTGCATCAATGTGGCTCTTTTTTTTTTTAATTACACACGAGTCTGGCAATGTTATACAAGTGCAATGATGAATAAGTGGATTACTCTTCTAAGTGATGTTGAGATTGACTTCTCATTCAGGAAATATTGATTGCTTACATTCTTGTTTTATAATAGAAAGAAAACAAAATACACCGCTTGGCTGCAGTTGGTGCAAAAACACAGATATATGCTGACGACAGCAAAACGTTTGATGAGAACCATAGAGAACGCTGCAGCAATGAGCCCCAACACCCGGACATGAGCCAGCACTTTTGCACTTGTGGTTCCCTCTTCTCAAAGTCAATGGGTTTTGGGTCAAGACATAAAATATGTCAGTAAATTACCCCACACGTGAATTTAGAAGCTTTTACGCGTCTTAGAAAAGGCGGCTGCTAACAAATGAGACTCGAAAATGAGACTCGCGGCCACGGTGTCGTTCGTATACAGCCTAACTTTGGCTTTTTACTTCTGGCGATTGCATTCACGCTTCAAAAGTCTAGAGAAGTGTAACTATCATAAACGTCTGGTTTGCCACCAAAATGATTTTCTGCAATCATCCGAAATCCTCTAAATCCCACTGGCTTATTGTCAAGGGAACCAGTGCGACGCTAGTAAAATGTCAGCGCTACTGTGAACCCAGATTTAAAAAGGGCCGCTATACTTTTTTGGGGATAATAATTCTCGATAGTCATGTCGTTGGTCTTGCTCATTTAAACTAATCTCTATGAGCGACTCATATAAAGCCTGGAGGCAGTGCGTGTAAATAATACACATTGACGAAATTAAAAACATGTATGTTTATCGACACTCATGTTCTATCTGACCTCCATCCTTACTTTTGATTCTATCTCTGGTACTGACGACCGGCTAGTCACTCAGAGCGTGTTTGATGGTTATCAGACAGTTTACTGTACATCACACACTAAGACACACACACACACACACACACACACACACACACACACACACACACACACACACACACACACACACACACACACACACACACACACCGGGACACCTCCTGTGGCAGATGACCTGTGACTGGAGACAGCTAAGGCATCGAAAAGGACAACGTGACAGTGTTTGATACCGGCTCGTAAGAAAGCTGAGCGATATGACAAGAATAGGAGAAGAGCGGAAGGAGGAGTGCGTAGTAAACAGCTGTTGCTCTTCTGGAGAAAACACACTTTAAAAAAAAAAAAAAATTGAGATTGTAATATTTTGCTTGAGAGAAACCAATTTGTAAAAACACCATTCGGTCTCACTGTGCTGGACGTTGGTTAGTGTAAACCAGCTGCTGCGGTCATTCCAACGTTTAGGGACAGGATAGCTCCACATATAATCATTTTCTACATTAGAAATGAAAACATCAATAACAAGCCAGCTTTTTAAATACATATTCATAATCTTTAAATAGTGAATCATTGGTAGCTCTCTTAAAGGTGAAGCTTGCAGCAACTTGCAGCAAGCAAGTTCCAGGACTTTCAGTATACAGAGGCTTCAGTAAAGAATCCATGTCTGGACTGAACAGAACAGACAGAGACGGTGCTGCCTGCCTCGCCCAGCAGTCTTGCGTGCCTGGAGGGTGGGGGGGGGGGGGGCAACCAACCGGCTGTCTGGCTGGCAGGCAGGTATCCGCGAGGCCTGTGCTGGCCGCGGTGCCGGCCGTGTTTACCAGATGCACCGTTCCCTTAGGTGAACGCACTACAGCTGGCAGCTCCAGGATCCAGCAGACCCACTGGCCCTTGGCCCGAAAACATGCCGGATGATGCCTGGGCCTGAGAACCGCACAGATAAACATGTCTGTGTGCGCCGCATATAGAGCCCACCCACCGGACACGACGAACAACCAGTACAGATAAACAGCCACCGCCGGCGCCGTTTCATGCTCCGTGAACGTCTGTGTGTTATTACTGCAAATAGTTTGGATAAAGACACCGGTGTAACATGTTTCAACATTAATATATCAATATCAGTATCTTCAGGGACAGAGTGGTGGGAATTCCCAAAACATCTTTCATTGAATTCAAGCAGACTAATTTGCACAAAAAGCAGAATAGCTGTTCTAGAATATGAATTGACAGAATGCTTCATCTGCTGAATCGACTTTGAAAAGCTTAAAGTGGCAATTTCAAAGATTTGCATTTCCATAAATGTGTGTTAAGTCACTACCTATCACTGAATGAGGTAACATATACACATATTTATATATTTGCAGTATTACAAACTGGGTGTCTCTGCTGATATTCCTGAAAAGAAATCTGCATCACAGTTTTTCGCCACACACATTTAACTATCCACACACTGAAAACCTGAAACTCAACAACAACAACAACAACAACAACAACAACAACAACAACAACAAGACTCCAGACTGCTGAGCTCCAAGCACAGCTCCATTGTTTTCACTCAGATATTCTAAATCAACCACCATTAACGACTGACATCTTAAAGACCGAGTGAGATGAAAAATAAATTTTTCCAGTTCAAACTTAAATTTTATTTTTTTTTTAATTGTCTTTTTATATCTCGTTATGTGCAAAATATGTCGAAAAATGAGTTTTAAATCAAATCTGTGTCTCTTCTCTTCTGTAAACAGGTTTATTAAGTCATATCCTTTACTTGGCGGGCGTTTACAAAAAAATAATCCAAATGAGATTTTGGTACATTGGGCGAAATATAAAACCTTCACCGTTTGTGGATTGTAGTAGCTAACAGAGAAATATGGAGAGAGACCAGAATAAAGGTTTATTTGGATATTAGTGGGCAAAAAAACAACATGGTTGAAGTCCAATTTAGTCAAATTAAACTTTGGATTTCAGCCGGCTCTGTGTCACTGCAGAGCTGGCTGTACATGCAGATGAACGTCAACGGATGACAAAAAAAACAGCGTTTTGCCGGCGGGTGTGCCAACAGGCGGCATAGAGGGAGGCCGGGCGCCGTTCATCTGCATGTACCGTTTGTCTGTTTCCTGGTAAATCAATAAATTAACAGTCATTTGAATCAACCCCATGGAAAAGCTCACTTTTGTATAATCCTGTGTGAATTAAATACCATTTATAATATTTTTTATTTATTATATCATTGGTTATAACAGGTTAGAGAGTAGTTCTGTGCTGGTTTAAGTCCTTATTTGTTTGTATTCTGTGTTACTGCCACGATGCAACGAAACAATATTGAAAAAATATGAAAATTTTTGATATATTTGATGATATATACACAGTATCCTCATACCACCCAGCCCTACCAGAGTTTATTTTCACACCACAGAGAGTTAATCTGCCCCTGTTGTACCGAACACATTGTATGTTAAAGAGCAATAAAAGACATTTAGAGCATTAATATAGTGGGAAACAACAATGTGACATCATCTACCACTGCCGGTTAAGATCAAATGAAATAAGGTCTGATGCTGCTGAACTGCTCGCTTGTATCATATAGTGTTTATGTTGTTTTCTACAGCTGACTACATGTGCAAGGACTGTACATCAGTGAGGATTAAGATGGAAGAGAAAATGACTGTTCCCCTCAAAGCAACTGCATCCGAAGCGCTTTGTCTTCTGTTTTTATGTTCGTTTTTTAATCAATTCTATTGAATCCACTGTGAGAAAAGGGACTTTACCAGATCCTCTTCATAAGCAGGAACATTACCATAAATCCATTGCAACGTTATCCTCAACCCCCCACCATCCTGGGGTATTCTTCAGTATGAGAAGGCCACCTCACCTGTTTGAATAGGAAATGATTGCTGAGTGTATCTGCCTCACGCAGCAAAGTGCTCTCTGAGTTTAACCCTTGAGGCTAAAGATAGATCCCCTGAGACCCTCTTCAGCTCCAGAGTGGGCCGTTAACTTCAGTCGGCTTCTGTTTGTTTCTTCCCTTTTGATTTTCCTCAAGTCTAATGTAGAACTCATTCTCCAAGGGGGGTGACTTGGTTATATTTAACAGTCTACTTAGTGCGCAATTAGGTCTGGATGTAATATGTAAAAGCAGAGTGTGTCCATACCGTGACTCAGGTCCCTTTCTTTGAATCAATCCCATAAAACCACAAAACATGAGATTGATAGCATGGATAACTCGCTGTAACATAGCATTCATTTCTGTGAACTGCACAATGGTACTTTGGGCTAAATGCTAACATGCCCATCATGAAACTTCTAGCATGTTGACGTTTAGCAGGAATAAAGTTTACTATGTTACTGTTAAATTACTATTACTTTCCCCAGTAACGAGTAGTGCAAGTGGTTATAAATCCCAAAAATTGACGACAGTTACTGAGTTACCAGAACGTTTTTTTTTGTCAGGTAAGCATATTTTACGTTGATGTGAACGAACGGCAGGGCAGAATGCATTTTCATGCATTACCTTGAGATTTGGACAAAGGTTCACTGCAATTCAACCAATAGTTTGCACATTTCCTCCAAAGAAATCTTAACTATCAAGCTCATGGTTGCATTAGAAGAATAGTCAGAGGATCACCAAAGTCAGTAGGATTTGTTCTGTTGGGAACACGAATGTCTGAGCCAACTTTTTTGTATTCCACGTATGAGTTGTTGAGATGTTTCATTCTGAACCACAAATATTAACCTCAAGAAAAGTCGAATGATCACCTACAGGATTCATCATCAGGGAACCATGAACTTCTGTAAGAAAAAAATTGCATAATCTTAGAGATGGTTCAGCTTGTTGGGCCGGTCGACTGACCTATCAACAGACCAGCAAGAAAGAAAAGAGACGTATACAAAATACTCACAATTCTTAAAAAAAGAAATTCTTCTTTAATTACAGTTACAATTTGGGCCAAAAGCAGAAGTAGTTCAACATAATCACTGTTCAAATCAAATTATTAAACTTATTATTTATCGGCTTTAATCTGAAACTCAAGAGTCAAGACTCAGAATCATATCTTGATTTAAATGATCTTGGCCCGTCTGTGACGTACTTTACAGTACAGGTGTATTCACCCGATGTGTAAAGCCTTCTGTATGCCCTTATGCTGTTGAAAGACTCGCCGAGAGGCAATTCAATTCAAAGTGATTGGTAGCAAAACCTTATTTTCCAAGTATCGATCCTGGGGGCAAGCCACAAAATGCAAAAACCTCAGCAAGACGGATCTGCTGTCACTTTTTACAGTAGAAATCAGGCAATCAATGTCACATACGTCCACCGGGGCCTGTATGAGCCTAATTCCACTCATCGGCACTAAATAGTGAAAACCCTCGGGTTCATCAATCTTCAATTCAGGGAGCGCTCTTTAGTTAATAGTCCCCTCTTTAACCCCTGAACAACCACTACATTTATCTGTGATCCAGCGGATACTCCCTCTATTCGTCGGAGGGAGGATATGGGAACATGTTCCACCTTGTCTGCTCTATTCTCTTTCTTACGCAGCTTGCTTCACTATAATTCCTAATTTGGAGTTGTCTTCTGTCACCATTCAAAAATGTAAGCTCGCAGCAAAGATTGATCCCTCTAACCCCCCCATGGAATACTTTTGATTGGTCAATTTAGTGGAACAGGACATGCTTGAATGTAAAAGTCAATATTTCCTGAATTGATATAGATGATATAGGCAAGTAATATCTCATGACACATCCTTTCACCTGATACAGAAGTGCCGTTCCTGTATTGGCGGGGCCGGCTCAAACCTTTCTAGGCCCTTGAACTCCTTCCCACCCACCTGCTTGAAATTCCACAGAATTATTCAACATTATATACGAGACATTGTGGAAGGTGACGCTAGTGGCCCTGGGACTGTGAATTACTTAACAGAAAACCATCATGTAAGCCTTTGTTATAATGCCTTTACCTATGACCAGTGTGGACTTGATACTTGATATCAGGTGTGTGTATTTAGTCCGGTCTCATTCCCAGGGCATCAAATACAGGCGATTTGTAAAGCCTCTTGGCGTCTGATACCAACGCACATGGCACCCTTAAGCGGCTGTATGAGATGCACAGGGCTTTAAAGTAACTTTGATGCAAGAGCAACGTGCCCAAAGTAATATAAAGAGTGACAAAGTCTGTGTAGGGCGTAGGAACGAGGTGGAGGGATCAAACAAAACCAGGAGTTCCACCTGCTGTTTGTGTCCCGTGTGCAATTAGTTTAAGTTACGCAAGTACATAACGTAAAGTCCTTAATTTCCGTCACATACGCACAACGTTTGTTGCCGGAACCTAAGCGTCGCCAAGCGGTCCCGCCCAAGCTTCCGTACGTGACGAGTTGGGAATGGGACCGGGTTGGTATATGAGGTGTAAGGAAATTGGTTATTGGTTTGTTTAACAAATTCAAGAAGTGTTCTCTAAAAGGTGTTTCACTTATAGTATCTGGTTTGCTCAGATTGATGGTTGGAGGAGCTGTGATGAGAATCAAAAGGTTACTCTGTGGAATGTTTGTTCACCGGTGGCTCTACGGAGCAATGTTGGAGTCTTGGTTGTGTGTTGTACTCAACTAAAACAAACAAGGAAGCACATGAATGCACACGACATAATGGAAAAGGCATTGAAGAGTGATGCAATGCATTTTCCCTAATTATTTCCTTGATCATTTCATGGTGAGAAGATAAGAGCTACATGTAAGAATGAGAAAACATTTATTCATCATTAAATGATTTTGAACAGTTTTACTCTCCATAGTTCTTAAACTGTGTTTTCATTTTTCATGTTCTGCTGCCCTGATGGCATGAAACTACAGGTTACACAAGCAATGTATTGAAATTGATCAATTAGAACTGAAAAAAATGTCTTTATTTTGCCTATATTTAATACCAAATTACAATTCCAGAAAACTAGAGTCAAAGAGATATGTGGCCAACCAGATGTTTTTTCTCTCTTTCCCAGGTTAAAAGTGCCCACGCCTCAAAGTCGGACATTGTCAAGTCAGGAAGCCCCAAATCCACACTAAAGCATATATGGACAGGAAGCAGTAAGGACATGTCCATCAGTAGGCTGCTGTCACAGACTCTACATGGCAAAGAGAACAGCACAGCCTTGGACCTTCGCTACGATACTCCAGAGCCCTACTCTGAGCAGGACCTGTGGGACTGGCTGAGGAACACCACAGACTTGCAAGACTCACGGCCGCGTGCTAAACGGCGGCCAATGGTTAAGACGGGGAAGTTCAAGAAGATGTTTGGCTGGGGGGACTTCCACTCTAACATCAAGACGGTCAAACTCAACCTGCTGATCACCGGTAAGATCGTGGATCACGGCAACGGCACCTTCAGTGTCTACTTCCGCCACAACTCCACAGGCCAGGGCAACGTGTCCGTCAGCTTGGTACCTCCAACCAAGATAGTGGAGTTCGACGTGGCGGCTCAGCAGTCCGTCATCGACGCAAAGGACTCAAAGTCCTTCAACTGCCGCATAGAGTACGAGAAGGTGGAGAAGGGTGCCAAGAACACACTCTGCAACTTCGACCCGTCCAAGACCTGCTACCAGGAGCAGACCCAGAGCCACGTCTCCTGGCTCTGCTCCAAACCTTTCAAAGTCATCTGCATCTTCATTTCCTTCTACAGCACCGACTACAAACTGGTGCAGAAAGTTTGCCCAGACTATAACTACCACAGTGACACTCCCTACTTCCCTTCCGGCTGATGTTCCCATATTATGGTCTCATACACAGAGAAGTGGACGAGTGGAGCACAGACTGGGGCTTCCCAGAGAAATGTGTATGTTAGCCGTACTGTCCCTAACCATTTTCATGCCACAGAGTCAACCATCCCAATTGATTCCCCAATTTAATGTTCTGAATTTTGCAGAGAGAGCAGTAACTTTTAAGTAAGAAGGTGGTATATAAGACTGTGAAGTGCTTAAAATGACCTGAAAAAAACTCTGTGATTACAATAAAAATAATTAGCAGTTAGAATTTTGTTCCTGAATTATGTTTTGTCACTGTTGTGTAAATAGCAGGGCTTTTTGGTCCTTTTGGGATCACTTTTAAACTCTGCCCTTTGATGTTTGCTATATTTTTTGTTCACACTTCTTTTCGATGTTTACAACTATGTTTTCCTCTTTTAGCATATAACCCTGGACAACAACATATGGACCGTTCACCCCTGCTGTGCTATTTACGCTCTGCAGTTTATCCTGCATAACTGGAAAACAAAATTAATTCCTCATCTAAAAAGAATAAAAAAAAATAAAAAAATAAATACTCCTTTTTAATAAACCTGCAAGGCAGCTGAGGAGGACAGTGAAGATTTTAATGTGCGTATGATGCTTTTAGCGATGTAAAGGTGGTCTTACCTATATAGGGGTGAGCTAGATCTGAGCAGGCTTCCCCCTCAAGTTGGAAGAGAAAATGCGTTAATGCGCTCGGACACTGTAACACTGTCAGTCTTCAGCTGTTGCCAGTGTTCCTGCTAGTACAGCTAGATGTTGGGTTTGTCAGGTGATTGGCTCATTCTCAGCTGATTGCATGTCCGGTTACTCTGACTGATTGATCAGCGGGTCGTTTTTTGGGGATGGGGCTTGCTCATTGTCACTTAATATATCAAATGTAATGTATTGAATTCTATATCTTAGAGCCTAATTTGTATGAATGGTTTGTATTGTACATAGAATATCCCAATTGCGCTGCTTCTGTACATACCCCCCCATGAGCTGTGTGTTCACCCCTTACCTGCTAAGTCCTATTGTTCACTCCATTTATGCTCGTTCTTGGTTCCTCTAACAAAGAAAATGATGTTGCTGCCCTAGTTGTGAATTTCTTGAAATCAGCAATCCTGTACAGAAGCTGTAAACTGACTAAATATATTAAAAGTATTCATTGAAATTTTCTTTATTGGTGGGGGGGGGGGGGGGGGGGGGGGTGTGGGGTGGGGTTGGAGATGTCCATATGAATTAAACAACACGGTAAATTTTATCAATTGAATGCTGGTATGTGTGGGTTCTTTTAGTGTTTCTTGCTGTAATAATGTAAGTAATGACTATGAGTCTGGTGACACGTCACTACGCCTGTCAGCTGTTTGAAGCGACTAACATCAGGCTCCAGTGTGTAGTAGGCCAATGCACTGAATTACATCAAAGTCGTGGATGGTTAAAATACCTTATTACATGTGCAGGACTAAAAGTCCATTTTGATTTCAGCAGCCACTAGTTGGCAGAAGGTCAGGGTGGATGAATGGTTCAAATTACACAGGGTTTTCACCCAGGAGGTCTCTTTTTGGGTCCAGTGTAAAACCATATTTTTACCATACTTTTGTTATGTAACTTACATACTTAACTAATGCCACATGTGTAAGCTCGGTAACAAACTTAGTTATTTTGACCCAAACCATGATCTTTTCCTAAACCGAACCAAGTGGTTTTGTTGACTAAACCTAAAGTTTCTTTGTTTCAATTCACAATGTTAAGTTTTCAACATGGTGGGTGCAGTTTGGCCCTTCTGAAGCATTCGAATGGTATTGATAACCACTGATAATGCCCATTCACTGAGTTGGTAACATACAAAATTTCATTTTATGTCTTCAGTGGTGTCCTGTGTTAAGTGTGGGGTTCTGTCACCCTGAGAACCCCCGTATTCCGTACACTGCTATCTATTTAACATTTAAACATGATTCTACAAAAATGGCGACAATTCTCCCCACACTTGAAAAGGCTTTACAATATATGTGCAAAGCAAATGAGTTATGCTAATGATAGGTAAAAAAAAAAAAAAAAAAAAAAAACACCTGGTTGTGGAAATTAAATCAAGTTTAAGGTGCAGTTAGGGTTTGGCCACTTAAATGGTGGTAGGGGTATGAGGGATAGATTGCACCTGTGGCAAATAGTGGTGTAACGGACCCCTGTCGATCTGTGATCCATACGGCTCGCCCCTCATGGTTCGACATGCATGTGAACTGCGGAATTAATTACACAGTCTAAGGTCAACCGTCACAGTGTGAAATAAAGTTTTACCGACGATCGTTCGGTAAAATATGTGATCAGGACATCGGCGTTCATGTTTTTCTAGTCTCCGATATCTGATAATGTTACATTGTAAACAACCAACCTGTGTTTAAATTGACAGGGGAGCTGGTGATGTTAGCAGCACCGCTAAAGGCTAACGAATGACGGTTCCGTTCAGTTACATTATGATCCCTTTCAGACTCTTCTTAGTAAAAAATGGGTATTGGGTGGAGGTAAATTATAACGTTATCACAATGTGTTGTGATCTCATCAAATGTAGTGTTGGTGAGAAACTAGAATAAACCCAGTACTTTGAAGATGTTTTCATAGCAACATAAATAGATATTAGAGAGAGAGAGAGAGTTATAACCTGTTTACACTAGCTCTAAACAGATTACAGTACATCATTAAAACGACTAATGACAAGATTTGTTTTAATCCATATAAATACAATACTTTGTTTCCTAATCATTTAAATTGTGTTTTAATGAAGAAGAAAAAACACTATAAATCACTATAACAAAGTAAAAGGATAACATTTAGAATTTTTGATGGTTTACTGACTTCTGAGCGGTTGAAATAATTTTTGGGACGGATGGAGCCGTGTAGACCAGCTGCTGTAATCAAACAACAAAGTGATCTGTATCTGCCAATATGGATCATCAATGATCAACAATTAGTATCAGTAGGGATTTCTAAAAGTTATATTTGTTCCCTTTTTTCTTTTGTGCTGATCTGATTTTTAGTCCGATCTGTGATACGATCCGAACCGTGAGTTTTATGATCCGTTGCACCACGGATGGAAAGTAAGTAAAGCTTCAAAATGATTCACACACACACACACACACACACACACACACACACACACACACACACACACACACACACACACACACACACACACACACACACACACACACACACTCAAAATAATTAGGTAAAAATAGATCACAATATACACAGAACAATGAGAGACAGCCCAAACTAAAACAAACAAAAACACATGACATATATGTGATGGGATCCATAAAAAGGCTTGCCTATAAAGATGTTTTTTAGAAGCAGCTTAAAGATCCAGTATGCAGGATTTGGTGGCATCTAGTGGGTTGGTGACTAACTGAATACCCCTCCACTTACTACTCCCTCTCCAAGACTGCGGTAACATGAGTTGTCAAGCGCAAAACCGTGGTAATGCCCTTCACCTCGCTAAGAGGCCATCTTTAACGTTACAACACTTCCTTAGGAACAATGGAAGTCAAATGGCGGCTGATGGAACCAGATGGAGTGGCTGAAATCAGAAATATAATTTGGGGGCAAGGTCATGCAGTGCCATATATGTAATTATTAGGACCATATAGTTAATTTCTGAATTTTCCAAAGGAGGGACGCGAGAACAGGAATAATGTGGGATCGGCGGCTAGTTCTAGTTAATAACCAGGCAGCTGCATTTTGAACCAACTGTAAGCAATTGGAAGCAACTAAAGGAGGCAAAAAAACCAACTCTCCTCACCTCGACATTCTGTCTTGCTATATGAAGAACTCTACTTCATAGACACAGAACATTGGCATTGGACCTAATTGTGCTCTATTGATTAATTAGTTAGGAATGTAATTGCTACTGTAGGAATAGAGGGCTGGATTTCACTACTTGAGTAATGTCAGAAAATCCATACCGTACTTCTACCGACCCTGTAGCAGATACAATTGATTACAGAATAAGTAAATAATCTAGACAGATAAAGTTAAAAGTAAAATTATCAAGACCCCACATTGTATCACAATCACCTGTCATGATGATTGTGATGCTGGACCCAAGAGCAGAATAGAGGCAGAGCAGAAATGGTTAAACAGTCTTTTATTTGAAAGCACGAGGTGCTGGAGTGTTGTGAACCGGCTGGAGGAATGGTCGGCAGGCTGGGATGAGCAGAGAACCTGAGGCTGAGGCAGACAAAGGGTTTAACAAGAGTTTCAGCCGTAGCATTAGTTCCTGGTTGCGAACTCAACGATCTGGCAAAGAATGAGTGCAGGGCTGGAGAATATGAAGCCTGGAGCTTGATTAGGAAAGTACTTTCAGCTGCACCGGTTAATTAGGGAGAGGAGCACAGCCCAGACCGTGACATCACCTGTATTTCACTACATCCGTCTTTTTTAACTCTTGATGCTGCTTTTTCTATCCACAGGTTCTAAAGATATTAGACTTTGCACAAGGGCAGTTACACCGTTAAGCAACTCTAAAACTCATCTACAGACACAAATGACGCACACAGTTACAATTAAACTGTGGTTTATCACAACTTGGTTTTGTTTTCGTAGTGGATATTACAAATGGAAAGAGCTAAGAAAATAAAACCCAAGTTGTAATAAACCACATTTTTTCTTTGAAGCTTTACACACTTAATTTTGAAATGTTCCCAGGTCCCAGAAATGTTGAGGTCTTACACCGACAGTTCCCAGCCTTACAAACAGTTTTGAAATCAGTCAGTGTTAGATCAAAACCAAGAGCAGCAAACAAATGCTGGAAACATTCACCACACAGAAGTGCTGAAGACGATTGGAAAAAGACGACAAGGAAATGAGGGGGCCATTCAGGATCTACTGTACAGCCACATGCACAAACACGTTTGACCCTGCGCTTAGCCCCTCCTCCAGATGCTACTCCATCAAGCTCTCAGAGCTACCATGGAACCCACACTGTCACTAACCGCGCTCCCTAAATAAATATTATTTCACTTTATAGTTAAAAAGGTTTACAATATGCTATGACAACTGACTCAGAAGGGTAAACAGGTCAAAAAGAAAAAGAAACGAGCTAAAACCCACAGAGCCCAGTGTAAAAGTGAACCACCACATGTCTTGGTGATGTACAGACGTCAATGAAATTATGGGACAACATTGTTCCTGTAAAGCTGAATAGGTTTTTATCCACTGTTATAATCATTAAAAACTACATCAGCAGGTGTAGACCCAGTATATGTTCAGTAGTTAGCGTAGCATAGACTTGCTAATGCTAGTTATTGATGTGCTAACGCACTCTGCTAATGTTAGATTTTAAAGTTTGTATTGTTCTGTACCTTCTCCCCGATGGCAGCGGGACAAACAGACTGTGACCTGGGTGGGTAGGGTCCTAGCTGATGTTGCTAGCCTTCTTGTGTAGACGACTAGCATATACCGTGTCCAGAGTCGGGAGCTTGGCTCCTATGATCCTCTGCGCTGTTTTAACTACGCGGGCCAGGTCTCTCCGGTTCTCTGCTGTGCAGCCGGTGAACCACACGGTGGCGTGTAATATATATCAACTAACTTTAGCTAGTTAGCTATTTTTTCCATTAGCTAACATCCCACGTATTAGTAATTAAGACGAGTCAGTAATTAAAGTTAGGTGACAGACTGTTGCGCAAACGGGGCTATGACGTTGAGGTGACGTTAAACGGCACTTTATTAAGACATACATTAAAATGTTAACACCAATTACAGCCCACAGTTACTCTGAAATGGAGACATAGAAATGCTTTGGGTGTCGCCGAAATTGTTGACGTAGCCAACTTGGTTTATAGACTGATATTAGAGTGACAACGTTCTTCACCTCTCTTGCTGTGCACGTTGTCTGACTTTCGGTCAGGTTGAGATTTTTAGTGAACAATAACCGGTCAGTCGGTTTTAATGTGCGTAACACGTATCGTTAGGGTAAGTAGTATCCCATCACTCTAATGTTATATTACTCTTTCTGACTGGACGTTACTTATAGATTTTCCTAAGTTACCATCATTACAAATATTTTTAGCCTATTTTATCGCAGTGTCTTTTACTAAAGTTAAATATTTGGCTTGATATTAAGCATAAACTACAGCAGTCAGTGTACTGGACATAATCTCGGTCTAAAGGATGACTTTTAAAAAGAGTACCATTAAAATAATTCAGTAAAAATTGATAGTGACTTTATGATTTTATAAGCAAAAGAATGTCACACAATTATAAAATTTAGATCTGAAATGCATTTTGATGCTAACTAGAACCATTTGTCTTTTACAGATACCGAATTCTGGTAGCTGTAGGCCGAGACAACCTCTTAGATCTTGTAAGTATCCAGGCTACAAAGACATTGATTCGTATTAAACTGGAAATTCAATACACCAGATGATGAACAATGAAACTCATTTTGAAATTCAGATGAATCAACATAAAAATCACTGTTTCAAGTTGGTGAAGTAAGTGTAGCAACCCATTTGTTCCAAATGTTGATGCAAATCTTGCTGCAAATTGCAATTAGGATACATTTAAGAAGATGTGTAATACTGTTCTTTCCTCTGATTCATTGGACAACTGGACAGATACACCGATGACCTGATCCAGGTTTTACGTGCCAAAGGAGGAGTGTTGCAGAAAGTAACACCTTTAGTCTTAAAATATTAGAAGAAACTTAAAATCAAACATTACTTTAACTGTAAAAACAATACATTGACTAATGTCATTTTTGGGGGTGGGTCGTATGCTTGTTTCAAAATGAAGACATAAACGAGGATCTTAAGTGTCTACCTCAATGAAGACATGGAGACACTCGTCTAAAAATGTGTGTAAGTCAACCTAGTATTGTTACATTATGAACTTGTTTCAAATATATTTACAGATTAAACTAAACAGCTATCAGTGTAAGATTAAGATTAATTTTACAAGCCAAATGAGAAACTTGCCAGCTGTAAATGACCCTGGTAACATATGCTAACGCAATATAAAGTATGGAAATTATGGAACATAATCATGAAACACTCAAACCATTATACTAATCTCAGTAATGAGTTATTTCTGACAAATTAAAAGCGTAACACCTACAGTAGACTTCACATTTTGAAGTTAAAGTTTAGATTCTCATCCATATAGTTACATGTACTGCTCCATGTGAGTGTAATCGATCCTCAAAGTTCTTCCCCAACACGAGAGTAAGCGCTTCAGTGGGAGTGTATTCCTCCAAAATGATTGACAAAAAAATAAATAGAACTGTGAGAAACACTTTAAACTTGATGTACACACATTTCCCTGAAATGTTGAAATTTGCAGCAATTCATCCCCTTTGATATGTTTTTCAGCAGGAGGTATCAGGGTATCAGGCCAGTTAATCACAACCACTGGAACATCCTAACTTTAAGTGCTTGTACCTTTTGAGCATGGTTGTGTCTTATAGCCGGATTTTCTTCTTCATCTTCGCTAGTTTTCAATTAAAAATCAGTCCAAATTTGTTTAATTATGATTATAGTCAAAGTTATTAACAGCTGACTGTGGAGGAGTATTTGTAACTCTTGGAAGATCACAATGCATGTAGATTGATTTGATGACTTGCAGGTTTACTAAGGTAGCCTACTACTTACTAATAGGCATCGATGGTCAGTTGAGGTCATTTTATGAAAAATGTCCAGCTTATGCATAAGGACTGGCTGGCTGGCCATTTTCATAAACTGATAAGTGAGTTATGATCTTCCTGGGTTTTTTGTGTGAAGTTTTGAAAAATGTTCCATTATTTTTTTATATATATATATATATATATCTGAAGTGTCAGTTAGAAAAACAGTGTACCATAAGAATTTTGAATATCACAATGTGACCAGCATGGGGACAATACTCCTTGCGTTCTCAGGACTTCTTTATGCTCACTGTTCCAAATGCCAGAACGGAAATGGGAAAAAGGGCTTTTGTGTACTCTGCACGTCAATGTTTTTTAAATTAACTCGGTTACGTCACTGTTTCTTAACTTTTAAAGTCTTTTAACTTGTCTTGTTCTGTGTTTTCTGTCTGTAACTATGTGTTTCTTATGTTGCTGCCTGTCTTAGCCAGGTCTCCCTTGAAAAAGAGATTTCTAATCTCAATGGGACTCTCCTGGTTAAATAAAGGTTTAAATAAAAATAAAAAAATTGTCTCTCTCTGTGTCGGGGATTGCACAGACAACGATGGACATTCATTGGATGTGTGATACTTTTCGGACTGATTTATGCTCCCCCAATGACCTCAAGTGCACATTCGAAGTGTTTCAGAAAAACCTGATGGAACTGGACTCTACCAAGCTTTCACCAAAAGTGCAAGCACTGAAAATGAAGATGCTCCACTGATTGAGTAATTGAGCTGATAAACTGATATTTCCCTCAGGAAAACTGGGTGACGTACATCAAGCAGAAAGTGTTAAGGCCAAAGAGGCACAGCTGCTCACCTGAGCCTCGAGATGTTTTGGATCAGAGTTAGCTTAAATCGTTCTGAAATGTTTTGGCATTTATTAAATTAAAGTCGTCTATTGTGGCAAAACAAGTACATTTTTTAAATAACCTCAATGTGCACATAAGTATGAGGGCATTTTTTCTATGATTTGTTTCTTTGCACACAATCAGAATCAGCTTTATTGGCCATGTACTGTATGCAAATGCGTACAAGGAATTTGACTCCGGTTTTTACGTTGCTCTTAACGTACATACACAGAAATTACAAATAAAACGAGGACAACAAAGCAGAACAGAGGTAAGCATAACAATTACGACTGTGTATAATATAAGTATAAATATATATATATATATATATATATATATATATATATATATATATATATATATATATATATATATATATATATATCAACATGCTTGTATGAGCACTGGCTCTGTCTGCTAGCTACTGTTGAGTGGGAGTGGTGTAGTAGTGTTGTAGTGTGACGCTGTATTGCTGTCAAACTTGCCACACGTCAATAAATAGTTAATGTCAAACATGGTTGTCTGACTGTTATTTTGTTATGTATTGTACATCGTTGTAGTTATATATTGTCATACGTGTGAGGTGAATGGAATTTTTTGTTTTTTGAAAATATGATTCATATCAATTTTAAAATGCATTTAGTGTATTAATAAAAAGTACATTAATTGTATGTATTTTAAGTAAATTGAGTTTATTGCATGAACCTGATTATTATGAATATCAAACAAATGTTTTATTAATACTGACATACACAATACAATACATACACCTGGTTATGAATTTAAAACAAATTTGATTTATTTATGGTCAATGCATAAACCTATTTATTGTGTATTTAAAACACATTGGGTTTATTAGCATTTTTACATACTAATCGTAATAGTCATTCTTGTTTCAATTATGTTTGAATAGCAAATATACATCACATACATTTTTTTTGTTTTTTTTATGTTGAAACTATGTAATCCAAATGCAGTTAAAATACATACATCTTAAATAATAGGCCTAAATATTTATTTGAGTGACATTAAAAGGGACGCAGAACACGTAAGCTCTGTGCCTGAATATGATTATTCCTTGGCGCCTCTTCTGATTTCGCACCATGTGTGATCAAGCAGATTTCCTAATAATCGAGTGTGCCAGAAAGTTGGACACATAGAGGTGAACTTGCATTTCAGTCCCTGGGAGATGTGGAGATTGGGATGCAAGACTGATAGCGTCTGTTCTGGGACTTCACTGTGGCACCTGCCATTGAATCCTCCGACTCGGCAGTTAGGATCAGCAGTCGGCTTTAAACAGATTAGGGGCTCTGGGGGAGGGAAATCCGCTGCCTTTAGCTGGCTCACAACTTATCAGTAATTAAAGTGGATGCCAGGTTTGTGTGTTCATTGGTGGTCCGCAGGGTGCTTTTATAGCTGTCCTCATTAAGGAGCTGCCTTCAGAAGTTTGCCCTCAATGCTCAATTTTAACAAGCCAGTAGGGGTTTGATAGTATATGGATAAATAGCATCAGTGTAGAAGCAAACATATAAGAAAACAATGCCTGTCAATTCTAACTGTGATAAACATGGAGCCACTTTTTTAACCTCACAGCAGCTCCATGTAGGAGCCATTAGTTATGTCTGTTTGTATTGGGAGCCTACCTCAAGTTGACCACGGGTGGCAGAGTGGATTAGTATGGCAGGTATATTCCATATGGGGCACAGGTGCAACAGAGGCATAGGTGACGGGGAGATCGCACGGTTTTTACCACTCGCACGATTGTATTCACTGGGCAAACGCACCATAAAGCCAAGTCAGCGTTCTCTCTGAAAACATAGCATCGTCCACTCTGTCTCCTCTGAGAATGACGGCAGCAGACGGTCCGCGCCGCCGTCAAACCATTTTACAGCATTTCATCGGGGCTACATCTCAGAAGTTAGACTTCATTCATGTGTCCTTTGTTTTAAAGAACACGATCAAGGACACAGTTTGGCGAACTTCCTTTTGTTTGAAATTGTTCGGGCGTCAAGGACAGGCCCGCAGGAGAAAGGCTGTTTGAGATGCTACTGCAGAGTTGGGACATTTCAGCTGGTATATAGCCTCTGCTTAAAAACTAAACTAAAGCTAGACATCAATTATCTTTTAATTATGTAAAATATAATACATATGAACTACAGCTGAAGGAAACTATCAGTGAAATGGAGGACATAATGTAAAGAGTGGCTGATACACAATGCAGAATTGTTGTTACAGATGTAGTCTGATAATAGAACTGCCAAGTAACTAATAAAGGATTTACTGTCGATATGATCCTACAGACTCATTCAAAATAGGGATTGAATCTTTTGTGTCTGATGATACATTTTTATCCAAACCTGAACTGAAGTTTTTGCCAAAATTTGATCTTACTACAGATGTTTTGCGTGTTCTCCTATTCGTAACTATGTATCACCAGATAGAATATTGTCCATTTCTTAAAAAAAACTTTCATGTTCAAAGACAAAGTTGAAAAGTCTTTTTAAAAATGATTTCTACTTAATCTGTTTACAGGATGAGGAGGAAAACGGAGCCCCCTGTTCCCGGAGCGACTGTTGACCCAGATGGACAATTAATGTGTTCATAATTTAATTATTTACTAAAACAAAATGTAAAAATACTCTGTTACAAGTAAAAGTCCTGCAATCAAAATGTTGCTTAAGCAAAAGTGCTGTATTGGTGTCAAAATATACTTAATATACCAAGAGTAAAAACATATTCATAATGCAGAACAGCCCTTCTTAAATAAAGTATTTAGGTTGGGCCTGTATCATTGGATTATAATTATTTATGCAATAATGTTGTAATTAAGTAAAGTACTTGAGTAGCCTGAATGTACTTACATTCTAAAACTGCAAGGGCACAAAATTGTTCACAGGCACACTAAGTTCTTCATTGATCTAGCAGCTTAGTTTCGCTTTCAAAGTGCACCAGACTGATTTCATTTTCAAATGTACGACATTTCTCCGGGAGAGAGTGCCCCCAGATCCCCTCAGAGGGTCTGACCTCCACCCAACAGAGACTCACAAAATACTGTGGAAACAGAAGTTGAAGTAAAATGTAAGTATCCTTTAGGTTGGGAAACATTTGGTTACGATAAGGCTTCTGGATTGTGGATTTGGTTAAGAAAAGCCAAATTTGTTTGTCTGCAAGGGGCCATGAACTATGTGCGTCACACACACATCCACCAAGCCGGCTTCCTCACCTCAACATTCAAATTTCAGAGGGATACTGGCCTGGCTCTCGTCAAGGTGCATAGATCCCTGGAAAAACCAACAGTTTGAACCTTTGTCTACATATCGGAATAGATGCTTACAGCGTCTTATCTTATTTAAAGAATAACTGTTTATCTGACCACTACAGTCTATTTTGTGCATGTTGATGCTATTTCACTATATACCTGCATGTCTTATACACTTTTTGGATCTCAAATCTTCCCTACAGCTTACTGATACCCATGGTCTGATAGCTTGGACCAGAAATGTGTCAGGTTGATGAGCAGTTCTACACGTGGTTCATGTAGTTTAAAGGGACACTGTGGAAACGCGCTTCAGCCCACTCGGTAGTAAATTTGTATCATCATAACACTAAGAGCAACAGAAGTCAGACAGCAACTGGCGGTATTATTCTTTTGCACTTTGGTGCTCACGTTGCGGCACTTTCACAAGCGTGTCGGAGAACTATGGTGGCCTTCAGGTAACATAAAAACTCAGCGGAAACCTCTGGTGCTAAGAAATAGCAAACGCGGAAGTTCCGAGTACTGCAGTTCTTCGAATGGCCAGTTGAGGCTTCAAAAGCAAGTCAATCCCCATCGAGTCCCAGCTTAAAATGCCCAACTTCACAGCAGTAATAAACATGTTCACAGCCTAACACTAAAACAGGTTTAGTCTCTACAGCTAATTTGGTGGAGAATTTTGATACAACTCAACTGGACGGGAATGCATTTTACTGGAGTTGTAACGCTACCCTGTACTATTTCATATGACAAATTAAGTTTTTTTGATTGAGTGACATTATAATGGTAGTATTGTTTTAATTATATGTTGGAATCGGTACCAAAAGGCAACCAGGAGCAAAAAACAACAACACAGGATTACCGTTAGCCGGCTAGCAACAACCAGCTTGTTAGCCTTAGCTAGCTTGCTAGCTTTGAGCTAGTTGGAATTTCAGCAACCAGGATTTCTTCGGCTCATCTCAGCTCAATCCACACTCCACCTCTTTGCCAAGTTTTGGATTAGCCTGGGGTTAGCTGTGTCGTCACTGTCAAGATGGTGACGGCCAGAGCCGCACACTAGCAGAGACGACGTCCATGTTTCATACTGTCTATGGTAAAAACATGAGAGGCCCTCTCTTGAGCCACTATTTCATTTTTTCGTTCTGGGCTACTGTAGAAACATGAAGGGGACCTGCTATGTAGATATGTCACAATGATTATTTTTTTCAGGTGATTATACACTAATGAAAAAATGATTATGAATATTAGATTACATTTCTGCAAATAGATCCCCACACTGTACCTTTTATTTATCTATCGTACTAATTTTGTCAATTTACACACTGGCTAATTGAACACAGATTTGAAGTCATAAGATGTGGCCTGGTCACATTCTTGTGTACAGCATTTATATTAGTGAACGCCACTAACAATCTGGTACGGCAGCCATTAAGTTTCCTTTAAGGTGGCAAGTGACGGGGTTGATTACACAAATAACTTCAAATCATGTACTCTTTTAATGGACATATACACAGTGGATGGTCCCTCTGGACACCGTTCACGATCAAAGCCACCCTCACTACAGCACAGCACTACATTATGTTATTACATTTGGGATCATCAGCAATCTGGTATCGTAAATTAACCTTTGATTGAAACAAGCGGCACATTATAAAGACGCAGCATATTACCAGCTGCCAAGCTCACAAACTGTGATTGCATGAGCTTACCTATGAACCAGTTCACCACATTCACGTTCCACTAGTGTGAAAGTGGCATGACATCAAGGAAAATAGGAACAACATTTCTGTGCATGGGTCTTAAATACAATGAATGATTCCTGTGACCAATTCATGAGGTTCATACTATAAAGTGGTATTACAAGGCTTTGAACTATATTTATTTTTCAGGATGTAATTAAAGGGCAAGTATGTAGCATTTTGGGGTATCTATTAGCATAAGTATAATATAATATTCATAACTATGTGTTCATTAGTGTCATTCGCCCGACTTTGTCGTTGCTCGGGCCCTAATAACTTTTTGTAATTTCAATAGGGCCTTCACCTCTGTGCTTACCTCTGCATAAATTCCAGTGATGTGGTTGCCTCTTCAATATATTCAATGTTGAACACGTGAAATGTCACGAAGAGGACAGCAAGGGCAGAAGCGAAATCTGAATGGTTACTCAGTTGGAGGACAACTCTGCCCTCAATGGAGAGCATCCATTTCTTGGCTAAAAAAACAACACCTAAAAATGTGGCGTGCAATTTTGAACTAAGCACAGTTGGATTATTACTAAAATTTACACTGCTCACTTTCATAAAATATTCTCATGCACAGCCAGGTAGATTGCCTGCACAAGTGCTCACACAGAGCAGAGGTCTTAAGCATACGACTGGATACTGGAGACTTGTATTATACATGATTATAAGCGTGAGCTTTTTAAACAGAACTTTTAAAAGCATTTCGCTGTTGTAGAAGCGGGGATTCTCTTTTTTCCCCACTGGATCAGCGGCAGCTAGTGATTATTGGAATCTAAGTTTAACAATGAAGTTTGTAAGTTTCTTTGTCACACAGTGACTACTTGATGCAAATATGCTTTGTAGGTGAAGTAACCCTTAAGGTCAGCCTATGTTGTGTTTCTTCTAGTACTGGGATCTTACCAATCTTAACTTACCAAGCATGAGCTTTGGAGTGCTAGGCAGGGAAACCTGGGCCTCAACGTCTGTCTGGGCGGAGGTTTCCTCAAACACAAAATAAACAGACAACACTATTAGTAATCTCAAGTACCATAATCATAAGAAAATACAAATTTAAGAGAATACTGTAAATAATAAATATTTACTTTACTGTGGCTTCTCAGCCAGACAGAAAAGAGCCAACTGTTGCAAAAAAAAAAAAAAAAGAACCTGTTACTTAAAATTGGACAGCCAAAAATGTTTACGCATTGGAATTTGTTACGTTACGCTTCCACGAGTTGCGAATGAGAACCCTGTTTGGTAATGTTAAGCTAGCCTATCCAAATACACACTAGCTGTAGTGCAGTTTTCCTGCCATGTAGCTAAGAAAACACAGAATGTTGTGCTGTTTCAAAGCCTTACCCGTTGTTTCTCCTTGGCCTGCTTCAGTATGTGTTACTTGGTAACGTTACCCATGCCACACGGTAACTGGCAAAGGAGAAACGAGTGACAAAACTTTTCCAAATGGAGCTAGCGAGCGTACAAACACAGACACGATTCCAATTTTCACTTACCTAATGCCGTTTATCAACTTAATGACGACAAATGATTTATATCAAAATTGAATGTGGAAATACTCTATTTTGGTTAGGTAAGTAACACTAAAGTTAGCTTACTAGTGCAGGAAAGTGTCGTCCTACGTCTCTCAGGTAACGTTAACTTTACTCTGCTTAATTAACGTACAGTTACAAAATGCCTGGCAACAAGGAAATACGAAGGTATAATAATGAGCTTCGTTACCTTGCTGTTGCTGAAGTCGAAGTGTGGAATCTGGCCAGAAATTGTGTAGCTCTTTAAACAAAATTGTGTTGAGAGAAGCAAGTGTCCATCTGCATATTCATTTATGGTCTACTGTCATCATTTGTGTAAGGCAACGGAAGGTATAGCTTTAAAGATGTTGAGTCTGTCTGCGTGAACGAAATGTATCACTTGTGTTGGAAATAATGCAAGATAATTCAAACTGATTGAAAAAAATTCTTGCTCAAAATGACTGTATTGTGATTTACAGTAAAAAAATATTTACTGCAGGATTCACCTGGGAATTAATTTTGACCATGATGCTTTGCAGTAAAAAAATGTCAGGGCAATTCCTCCAAAAGCTGTCAAGATATTTCAGCCTGGTAGTCATTATTATTACATATTATGTAATTTGCATCCAGTATTGGGCTTCTCGTGGGGCTTCAGATTCTGTTGCTTAACATTTTCCCATTGTGTAGCTTATATGTCTGACAAGAAAATAGCTATTTTCTATTTGGGGCAATTCAATTATTTATGAACGTAACTTCATAATAAATATTACATAATGAAATACCATAATTTGGTCCATCAAGCTAAAATATAACTGTTCCAGTTGCTGTTATTTGGTCATATACTTGTGCATTTTTGCCAAAATGAATGCTAAAATATAAAATATATAATTAAAAACTAATTATGCAAATAAGTACTCTTTAGTACGACCCACTCTCTAGTTAACTTTTTTTAATTTGCCTAATCTGACAAAATAAATGTTTTCCTCTGCTGGCTCATTTTGTTCATATTCTAAAAAGTAAAATTAAAAAAAAACATATTTAGTTTTGATTCTGCCACTAGAACATTCTAACCCCCTTCCTCTCCATTCAGCAGCACATAATATCATTTTATGTCCATATTTCCCGGCACAGGTTGCGTCCCACTCAGCTGTATGATGAATGCCTGTAATAACTGCCGATCTGATATGCAGCCTGGCGTCCTCGTGGTCATGATAAGGGGTTTTCCCATGGGAAGACATATCAGTGAAATCAGGGCATCAGAACAATGAGTTTGGGATCCTGCCCACATTAAGTCATCTTTGCCAATCCCATCCTGACCTAAACCCCGCTTTTGCCCAAACAGAATTTCTGCTATAATCAAAAGCGGAATGGAAAAAGGACCTTGCATGCCTCTGGGATATTTTTCCATTAACCATTTTGACACATGACTGACTGTGGGGGATTATTGGTTTTTGAAGAACTATTAACAGCTGTACATTTGCATTTTAATACAGTTCTCCTCAACTTACTAATGCAATTTGCTTCTCAGCTTTGTTGCCACCCCGTTCCTTCAGCATTTCAGAGTAACCGCAAAAAGCCCTCCAGCTTTAATCATTTTAATTGCCATAAAATCATTTTCTCATTAATCACTTCTGAATCTTCATAATTAAGACACCGGCCATTACAACTCTTCTACAGACTGTTGCTCGTCACTTCCTGTTTTTGGATGACCCACAATTGAATTCTTAGTGGTAAAGAAAAGTTCATCTTGGGTCAGACAAGATCTTTTCTTGTGTTTCGAGGAACTGCTGAAGAGCTTTTCAGGAACAAAAACACCCGAAAAGTAACTTTCATTCAAGGACACTTTAACAATGGCATTCAATTTCACCAGCGCTAAACCCAATATAACCCAATATCACCAATATAATTAAAGAAAAATGTATATATTAATAACCCCAATTTCTGTTTGCTTGTTGGATTGGTGGTTTAAAGGTTCTCAAGTTGTTTGATAGAGAAGGTTTCCACAGTGAAAAAGCTCCACTGTATTTCAGATGTCTTAGAATCCGTTCAGCTCTCGGCCCTCGCTACAGAGAGACAAGCTATCTCCACATCTGCGTGTCCTCTGTATCCGTCACATTTGTTCTCAGCAGGAGCTTGTCCGCTTTCTTTCTCGAGCAGAACACATTAGTCACTGAGCAGGAACATGACGCGGGAGAATTTGCATGACATTTTCAAAGGGCAAAAGTAAACTGAAGGTGTCCTTTTTATTTCTACTTCCTGGCATGTTGTGAATTGTAAGAACATTTGTTACCAACACATAATTTGATAATACAAGAGTGGAAGCAGCAGTTAACTTTCAATGACGACCAATAGAAAACACATAGGCGTCAACCAGCACCAGCAATGGTTTTTTGAAGCTTGGGCCCAGTTCCAATGTCCACATGTGATCGGGTGTAAACGGACCGCTTTCGTCCATCACCCTTCTGCCTAATGCATATTTGCTCTGTCTCCATGCATTTCAAATGAAAACCATACAATGGACACATTCCAATATGCTTTTCCTGTTTGAGTGAAATCTCTGGTTTTGGCTGGTAATACGAACATTGATGCACTGTGATTTGAAATAAGGTATCACTTTTTAAAAATACAGTATCACAACTACAAACCTGATTGCCCTGCGCAATATTTATTACCGCCCATGTTGGAATAGTGACATCACATCCTGGAAGGCTAATGTAGCCAAACAGATTTGCCAGAAATGTGTATTTGCAAGTCTGGTACCAATTTCCAATAAACCACCCTTCGTAAATGGTTTATAAATTGTAACAAAAGGATTTATTAACGTTAACAAATCATTTACAAAGGCTTCATAGATAAGTGATAAGCCATAGCATAACTTGACAGCCATGTTCAACAAGAGTTGCACATTATGACTCTCATTTTGTCCATGACTCGAGCCCCATTTAATCTCAGTCATGAAACTGCTCAGACTTAAGCTTGCCTCATCTTTATCTTTCATGTACAATTAAAACGTTGTATGGTTTGTGTTTACAACACCCCATGTTGACTGGAAAATAATGTACTGTGGGTTTGAACAGTGCACGAATATTAATTTGTACAGTGATGGCTGAAAAGACAAGGGGATTATCGCTTACATCCGCATACATTACAGCGGCGAACACCTCGAAGTACCTATTATGTTTTGACATAATCGTTATAAACGCCATATGATAGCCATATAATAGGGGCACATCAGTGCGAATCATCTGAATTAATGCATCTTGACAAACTTTATCAAACTTATAACCCCCCTCCCACTCCCATTCCCAAATTCCATTAGACCTACATCAGTGAGTCTGAAATGACACAGAGATAAAGGTTACCCTCATATCTAATGATACACATTTCCCAAAGGACTCAAGCGTGCTTTCCAGACAGCTATAAGGGCCTTTCAATGGCTGTTTGTTATCCTTATTAAAAGTTCAATAACACTATGGAAAACAATTTCATTAATACTGATTGTTTGAAAGAGCACTGCCCCAGGGCTTTGGAAAATGTCTCATGAAACATGTAGTATTTTCATCTGGGAGAATTAATTACCTGCTGAAGAACACGCCCCTCTTTGCCACATCCCTTCCCAAGCCTTATCTTTCTGACCTTCTCCTCTCTCCGCCTCTGTCTTCTGTATTTAAGCACACTTCCTGCCATAAACTGCTCGTCTTTATAAACTTTCTGGCTGATGAACTTGGCACAAGCAGAAGTATCAGGCTGTATGGTGGGTGGGGGGGGGGGGGGGGGGGGGGGGGGGGGGTGTTAATAGAGCAGGTCACTTTCTCCACACATTAATATGACCTCAGGGGTCGGACTTAAGTGTTTGGTAATAGCGGGGATTAGACACATGTGCTATGGAGATACTAAAGAAAGAGGGCCATTTTTTTTTACTTAGACTGACCTAAACCTAAACTGATTTTATTATCTACTAAGCCCATAGAAAGATAAATGATGCTGCACTAACGCTCTGCCGGCAGACGTAACAGCAGCAAAAGTGAAATTTAAATACAACACTAACACTGGCTGCAATTTAAACCTTTTAAATGGATCATAGTCAAATTAATGGTTATACCTTGGTACAATTTATACAAATTATTGAGACTATTGTTACCCTTTATCTCAAGCTAGTGATACTATATGGATGTGATGTTAAGGCCACATTTACCTTCAAAATCTCAAACCAAAGTCTTATTCGTAGTAACATATTATAAGGTCATGAATATGATGAATTCAATCCAGCAGAATTCTCAAATCGATCCTCACAGGACAGCAAGCTGCATCCAAACAGTTATTGAACAACCACTGTGGTCAAATGTCAGAAAGTCGTTTTAGTGTTCATCCAACATATTGTTTGTAATGTCTCCGCTCCGTTTTTGGGTCGTCCGTCCGTCCGTCCATCCGTCTGTACACACATCTGTCCGTCTGGTCTATTGTGAACACGATATCTCAGGAACAGCTGGAGGACAATTTAACAGACATTTCTACCAGGATAAAGTGATGACATTTTGGACAGACTCAGAAGTAAACTGCAACGTGACATGTTAGTGGAGACGGTAATTCTTCTGTTTTTTTTTTTACTAATTATTCCAACAATTTCTGTGCATGGGAATTAAATAGTTTGATAGTGTGTGAAATATTCGTATTTGCTTTCTGGCAGAGAAAGTAATGTCATTCAGCTGTAGCTTCGCTATTTGCTGCTTTTATCGTATAACAACATCGCAACACACTATTCACAGGGTTTCGCCTTTTTTGCTGAATTCTTAAAACACCATGTCTCGCTTTTGCCTTGTAAATGTATATTGGTTTTGAGAAACTACATATCAGCAATTACACATTATTTCAATCAAAACATACAGTTCAGCTCAGATAAGAACAGCGTGACCGTTTTAAAACTTGATTCACTGAGAGGTCAAATGAAATATATTGATTGTTGCAGACATTGTATTTCATATATATCAGTCTGTAGCATCAGTACATCTAATTAACATGTTATGTTATTTGGAATATGGGAGTGTGGGGAATTTTAATGTAAAGACACATTTTCAAAAAGCTGCTGTTTGTGCCTGGTTCATCATTTCAATGGATTAATAGTGCTTATTTAGCAGAAGCTCTATATTGTAAAGAATTTATTTTAGCCATATATTTGGCAAACTTCAACTTGTAATATGTGCATTACTAAGTATATTGTGAGAAGCATTGTTCCATTAAGATATTAATAATGGGTGCAACATCTGCAATACTTACTTTTTTGTCTCTTTCACACACAAATGGTAAAACACGTCGACACAATATTATCCTGTTGTATTATTTTGAGATATTGGCAGGAGTTTCATCACCCTATATTTTCCATACAGCCCCTTACCACATTTGATCAAAAGGCCTCCTTACATGTGGTTAAATGAAACGAATGGTGGAGTGTTTTGACTCATAGAGCGCAATATATTGCTCCATGAAAAGCAAAGATTTGTCAACAGATACAAAGCAGAGAAAATTACTTTCTTCCGCCGCTGAGAAAGCCCTTGTTGTCTTATGCTCCTTTTGTTTCATTTTGATGGGGTTATCAATTACAGACAATAACAGGGGACCCGATGGGTGGGGAGCCTGGGTGAAAAGGGTAAAGGAGCTATTTGGATTTCTAGAGCCACACTTCAGGCTTTCAATAACAGGATTAATGTAGCCCCTGGTGCTGCTGTTCCGGTTGGAAAAGGATCAATCGGAAAAAGGCAAAAGCGTATTAAAAGGATTATAGATTAGCAATTAGATGTCTTCTGACTGGGGGTTGGAAAGTGCTCTCACACAGTATTTTGTGTCATAAGGTGAGTTGCCTGACGGCTGGCACTGTGGTCCACTTCATCACTCACACTGTATCTTCTCTACTTCGACACCCAGAGGTTCATCTGAGTCCAATGACAGCCTTTGCTTTTTTTTTGTCACTTGCTAATCCTCCTATGTGTAGAACTGTACCTTTACATTGCTGTGCGTTTGTCTTCTTTTGATTTTGTCCAACAACACATAATATGATCATTTACAGAAGAAGACCTGTTTATGACAGAGTCCTCACAGAGTTTAAATTGTCATAATTAAAGGACAAAATTACCAATAAAAAGTAGCCCCCGACTGCTCCCACCGAGAGCAGAGGAATCACGCTCAGGACTGCTCTGTCATTTAGACTTCTACATAAAGCTACAAATCTATTGGTTTGCTTGCTGACTGCGCCACTAACAAGGTTTAAGAGAGTTCTTGATGACAGTAGATAGTCATAGCCAGGCCCAACAAGTCACATTTATGCCTGCAATAGTAAACCATTTATATCATCCATGTTCTTGCTCACTTTCCATTTTTTGTATTAGTATTTGTTACATAATATGTTAAGCCCCCTCTCTTTCTGACAGGAGTTTTTAAGTTTCTGTTGGTACACGATATCTGGGAAATTAGGAATGAAACGTAAAGAAGTGTATCATTACCATGCATGGAATACAGCTGCATTGCTTTCATTTTGAAGGTGACTGTTGCTGGTTTTTTTTCTACTCAATTTACGTACGTTAGAACGTTCGTGAATGTGTACGAGCAGCAGCTTCACTGCAACGTGTCGTCGAACTGAGTTTACGGGAGATGTGAGTTAGCTGTTAACCCCTGAAAACATGTCAGCTGTTAAAAAAAAGAGACTGATACGGAGTGTCGAGTTTTTAACAAAACATGGACTTCTAAGTATTGATTTAGCGAAGTCAAAGGTAGAGCCGCTTGCTTAGTTTGCGGAGAACAGGTCGCAGCGTTTAAGGATTACAATTTGAATCGCACGGAGAAATACAAGAAGTTGACTGAGACATCTGAGGCTTTGCTAGCTAAGCTGCTAAAGCAACGCGCTCAGAAGATGTTGGTTCTCTTTGGATCGACCTCCATATGTGAACAAACATTCTCCGTGATGAAGTTTAACAGATCCAGATCCTCTCTCACTGACGACCACCTGTCAGCTGTTGTCAATAGAGCTACTTGATTAGGATAAGTAAAAAAAAAAAAAAAATCATGGTTTGGCTTAAAGTAAGTATGTTTGTTATGTAACTCCAATTATGTAGCCTACGTTACAAATAGGACATTCATTACATACGTCACGTGATGTAACTTAAAATAAGCTAAAATTGACTTTTGGTTTCACAGAGGAGTTGCACTAATATTAGTAAACCCATCCGTGGTAATATATATGTCATGTCTAATATTGCCATAGATGGGTTTACATTGTTGTTACTTGACAAAACGTCTGTATTTAACGCTTTGGGAATGCGACCGGGCTGGTATCAACCAAACAGCTGTTTTAACCCTCGAAACATCACAAAGCGTATTAAAAAGCACCAATGCCTGAAAACCATTGAACATTATACTTTTTGAACTTGTGCGATCATCAGGTCAAAATGTTAATTGTAATTTCTAATAGCTTTACTTAAAATCATTGCTCATGCTTTTTGCATTGTGTCTTTCTCTTCATGTCTTCCGCGCCTATTTGAATGATTAGCAAACACATTCAGTAGATGCGTCTCATGTCACATTATTGAGTAAAATGGAACATACAATTGTCTACCATAAAAAACCCGGGCTAACGTTCATTTAGCACTGGCTGTGGATTATCACTCATGGTCGTAAAGCCATTGCCAGAGAAGCAAACCAGGCATTTCCACTGTTCTTCAGCTACAGATCCATGTGCTCCTCATGTCGAGAACAATGAGAAAGAGCCTTCAAGAAGTGATGTGTGACAGGCTTCACACAGCGTCAGCTGCGTTTGCCGTCAGTGTGAGCCATGTGTATCATTTGTTATGTCCAAGGTGACTCTGCAGGGTCAACACAGGCAGATAGGGATCCTGGGAAACAAGGGATATTTCTACAGCTTCACTTACATCAAATACAATTCATAAGACCACACATCATATGTTATATTGTTAAATAACACTCTGCAAAACAAAAGTCACCAAGGTCAGGACAAACTTCGACCATAGCAATGGGACATCGTTGTTTTGCTTTGGTTGGACGTCTTTAGTACATTTTGATGGGTAATAATTGCACATAATGAAGAGCAAATGTCCCTCTTCAACAATATACACTAATTGGTTGACTGAGCAACTATTAAAGTCTTTTTTCATTTAGTACCATGCTTCTTTTTTTTTTACTGCTATTTAGCTGTTAAGTGTCTTACTAGCTTTTTTATTCTTCGTCTGTATTCCTGCACAACCTCATCCCGTTCAACCACAAGTAGATCCAGGGGCCTGGCTGGCTGTCCTCCCAGAGGTTGACAGGATGGCAATGATATCCAGAGGGCCATTTCAAACCATTACACTCATTTACAAATATTTGTTCAATTTCATTTTCATGGTTGTTCATTGTTTTCACATTGCGCTTCATTTGTTAACTCGTATACTTCTTGCAGCTCATCACTCGTTCGCTCATGAGAAGTGAAAAAGAGCTCAGTTGTAAGCAGCAAACGTGAACCGCAGTCAATTACCTGCGGTCTGTAGAGGCCCACTGCAGTTGTCAGAGCTCTGAAGCCCTGCACCCGCTGCTGCATAGAGCGCCGTTGCTTTGTTTATTCAAAGTTCATTAATATTGAACGTGTCGCGTGTACAAAATGCCTCAACTTCGACACTGCGCAACCTTGGGTCCCAAGAAATTCTCGAGCCAAGTGTTAAGTAGATCAGTGGAACACACACACACACACACACACACATATACTCACACATATACACAGACAGATATTACTTGTTTTATAGAAAAATATCAAAAACACAGACAGCTTTCCTCCAGCAGAGCTGACATGCAACACAACGGTCTCCTGGACATGGACACAAGTTGTCTGTTTTGTTTGTGACACTCGGGACAAAATAACGCCAATGGAAAGTCAATCTTTGTTGGACACACACATTAAATCCATCCACATGACTAAGCAACTGCCGGAGCAAGTGACGTAATCAATATCCAAAATGAGTACTCGTGGTGGCGGACAAGGAGGGGGGGGGGGGTTGATGTGTACAACAAACACAGGATTTTTAACCACAAGACCAGTGTCTCCACCGCGTTGTGGCTTTGTTGTCTAAACCTACCGTTCATTTTAAACGTAATAGCGTCGTCGTGACATCGAGACATCTAAGTGTTTTGAAGGTCTTCGGCATTACTACATTCTCTTTATGTCACAAATACTTTATTATTGTTCAAATAGCTGCCACAAAGTTTTAGGAACAGGCCCTCCGGGTGCTCGCATAGAAGGCTTCTACATCTCAAAGTGCCTATTGAATTTCAGTCCCAGTATGTCCCTGGTAAAGCCCTTGGTGAATTAGAACAGGGATATATAATCCCTGTTCTAATTCAAGTATAGTAATTCTACTTTGTCATGTGCTTTTTTTGGTCTAAAATGTGTGTGTGTGTGTGTGTGTGTGTGTGTGTGTGCATTTCATCCCCTCCTTTTCTATCTCCCTAAACTCTCTGCCAGGTAGTTCTGCTCTGACCAGATGGCAGACTAGTGCTTAGCCAGCTCCGATGAAACCCCTCAGCAGTTTAACATTAGACAGCCCTCTGTCGTCCTTCAGCGCTCTGCATCTTCACTTATAAATCAAAGTGCAAGTTTTCCTAACAGGCTTTAGCTTATCATGACATCGAGGGTTTTTCATTCCGTCCTGCACACGATAATGAAATCATGTGTCCTTCAACCATGTGTAATGTCTAAATACAAACCAATCAACCCTGGCTTGGCTGTTCACTTGATAAAACACTTCTTCAGCTGACACCTTTTTCACTTCAATTCGAACCTTGAGTCATAAAACGGACATCAATCTGAAAAATACAAATGATTGTTTTCTGGTTGGGTGTTTCCATGAACTGCAGTTTTACATTATAAGCCACTTATTTACTGTAGAGATGATTCTGAGGAATTTTCACAGCAGAAAGATGAAAGACAAGTCTACCACCACTTAAAATGTTGGTTTATCGTTTTATTTATATAAATACACCAACATTTTAAATGTCTAATATAGTATTAGCTTGTTGCCCCAGCACATGACAGCCAGACAGGAGGAACATAAGCAGCATGTTGTTGCAGTCACTGAGCCCTCTTAGGAAGTAGAGCTGGCTCTGGTCCTTTATTCTAGAGGGCCCGTGGGCCTCCAGCCCACTCTGGTCTGCATGTGACTCACCTCGACGCTCTCCCCTTGGATGGACACAAGGGTCGGAGTAGGCTTGGTCCTTTGGAAATCCACAATCGGCTCCTTCATCTTGCTACTGATCAGCTGCAGATGGTTCGATCTGCACCACCCAACAAAGTCATCCACCAGGCCCCTGTATTCAGCCTCCTGTTGGCCACTAATACACCCCTCAATACGTCTATAGGTTTGTTCTCCCAGCATGCCCTTCTGGCTAACAGGAGAATTGAGGCAGGAACTGGACTGTGTCCAATCTCTATTGATTTGTGGCCTCCGCTGCCCTGTGTCCAAGTATTGGTGTAAATGCACAGGGTGGGAATGTCTAGAAACGAATGGACTCCTTCATTGGTTGTGACAGCTGTGTGGGATTTGACGGACAGGAACTAATTTTTCCATCATACGCAAATAAAAACAAAAGAAGGAGAGCGAATAAGTGGCTTATTAGAGGCAGGTGTTGAGCAAACCCTATAAATGTAAATATCAGTTAGCCTGGTTCATTTCCACCATGATAGAAACATTTCTGGTATATTCTAAATTTAGAATTTCATTCTGAAATGTTTTACCTTTCGGCTTTTTCAGCACTTGATATTATGCATTTCGTTACTTTCCGGTCCTTCAGTAATACGAAGATGTTCTAACATGTGTTTGTCTACCATCAACCAGACCAGTGGTTCCCAGAGAAGGAGCACTAACCTGACACAAATTAGACCAGGACCCCCATTTAAAACAAGGTCTGAAACATTAGTGACACACACTTAGTATAATATAGGTCATTTATAAATGGCTTAGTTGCTTAGAAGAGCATGGATTTAAATAATGACGGTATTTTGCTGGCTTTATCATTATTAGAGTTATAAAGTAATATCAAATCATACACGGGGGAAATTCTGTCTTACCTAAGTCGTGTCTTACTCACAGTCACACCAATGAAATGCACTCTGGTTTGTTGGCTGCTCTTGTTGACTCAATGGAAGTGAATAAGTCTGCAGATCCCTGAAGCCTCACCCCCTCTGCTAAAAGGAGCACCGTTCGCTCGTTCATTCAAAGTTTATTAATATTGAACGTGTCGCAAATTGCACCAAATTGGACAAAGCGCTCCCTTGGCTCTAGAGCAATACACCTACCAAGTGTGAAGTCAAATAAATGGTTCTCGAGATAAGCGGACGGACAAAGATTCCTTGCTTTATGTTTGGATGGACCAAGAATAGATAATAAGTAGTTGAACACGCTATGTGCTTGATATTGGTCTAATATCCTCTGAACAATTACTATAACATTACTTTATTTTTTTAACCAAAATCCTAATCTTTCCCAACCTTAAAGATCTCCCCCAACAAACAACCGTCCTTCATGCTGTTCGTTCCCCATGAGGAACAAGAAGTCAATTTGTCACCTAACTTGCTTACTTCAGTAACGGTACAACGATCTTTTCCTCAACCTAACTAAGTAGTTTTGTCCTCCGTGTGAAGATGGAGCTTTATTTTGAAAAGACTGTACGCATGTAACAAGCGGAAATTGACACGTGTCGCTGGCTTTAGTAGGAAAACGCATGAAAATCGAGTAGTAACTGTGAGTTGGCCACAAATTCATATTTGTGGTAATTTCTAAGATTGAAGACTGTATATGTATGCATGTATCTTTTTGTGACTGTGTTGTATTGTAATAGTGTTTATTTTATTTCTTTTATACCATTTACAGATTTGAAAAGCACTTTGTAACATAAAGACTCCTACATAATATACATCCTATATATTATTTTATTAAAAGTTTAACATTATGTTTGCTAATGGACTAATAATGTAAGCGTTGTTTGTTTTCTGTCATTAATAGTGCATTATTATTATTATTGTCTTTTGGATTCTCTATAAAAATACAGCTCCATCTCAATGAGACTACATGATTAAACAGAAAATAAATGATAATTATATGTAAGTATCATCCACACATTGTGTCATAGATATCTCCAGCCTCTGTGTACTGCAGCCTGTTTGTGTTCGGAAACCCATTTTTCAATGGGCCGCATGCTTTTTTTTTTGCTTGAGCATATTATTCATCATTTGAAAAGGCAATCATGCTTGAACAACCAAAACAAAACTATTAGGCTGTTCAGCAGCTTGGACTGTGCTGAAGGTTCTGTCCTGTTTTTACTCTCAGATACTGTACATATGCAACACTCTGGATGAAAGAACAGGATAATGAGCATGAGAGAGTAGGTCCGAGTACATTTTAATTATGTATTAGTTATCTGTCTGTATCAGCCATTGCTGATATAGTAATGGGGTTTAGCAGGGCCCATATTCACCAACGGGCCCCATTAAGGAGCCCATCCTGTAGAGTCCTTTCTATAATTAAAAAAAAATAAAAAATTCATTGGATTCATTTTCACGTCAATTTACTTTTTCATGTTTTGTGGTTTTTGTCGTGAGTACTTTCACACAGAATGCAAATGTTTCACAGCCAAAAAGAAATAAGTCATATTTTTTCCAGAGGGAGGTCTGTTTTCCTGAGCTTTCACATTGCCATTAAAGGCATCATCCAATCACGTCGTGCGGATCGGACATATTCAAAATGTACACTAATTGTGTTCAACAAAACGGAGGCTCCTTGGTCCGAAACCAAGAAGACACACTTTATTATTCATTTCAACCTCGACAAAGGCACCGGAGACCAGAGCCACTCCTTCCATTTTGACTTTTCACAATAAAAGCCCCGGACATACACAGCCCCGTAACTGTTTACCAAAGGGAACTCAAATTCACTCAGAGTATTTCACTAAAAAGAAACTCAATACAATAGCTTATAGTAGCTTGGACTACACAACACTGACTGCCAGACGCTGATCTGAGCCAATAGGATTCCGGTAGTTGGTCCTCTGCCTGTGCAAATATATTCCAACCCTCCAGTGAAAAAGAGATGCAACTGTCACACATTTGCATTGTTGTTGGTATGAATAGTTATGATGCAAAATATTTGTTGGCGAGAATTTTGTCGTTTATTCTCCACGCCCCTGCTGTCTGAAGGCCTTTAAAGTTAAAACCATACGTTAAACCCTGCCCTAGAAGAAAAGTGAAGGAAAGCCAGTGAGTTGATCTTGGTGGACGAGCAGCCTGCAGCTGCTGCCGTGTGTGCGGGACAGGAGGTTGAAATCAACAGCAGAAAGCCAATCTTAAATAGGATCTCCATCAATCAGATGGAATGCTTTGGTGCCAAGGGTTTCTGTGACTCTCCATGAGAGCAGAGAGATATGTATCAAGAGGAGAATTGATATCCACTCTGCTCTCTCCTCCTGTGACAGGCTCATCACACAGCAGGCAGCGGGCCTCCGCTTCATATGGATCTGTCGGAGGGCACAAGCTCCAACACACGAGAGACACACAGCACACTTAACCAAACATTTGACTGTGACTTTGAGAAAATCCAATCGGGTCAGGTCAGTCTATCAGGGGTCCAAGCACCGTTGGTGTTTCGCTTGGTGTTTTGTTTTAGCATTATTAATCTTATTACTAATAATCTTTTTCCTGACAGATTTCACATAAACTTGTTTCTAACTAACCTGAAGAGAATAAAAAAAAATCCCTGTCCAGAAAAAAACCATCCATAACATCAGAAGTACCCACCTACCAATACATCGGCGAGGTGCCTGCAAAGAGCCCAACGCATACTAAAGACAATCCCCACCCCATCCACAGCCTGTTCACCTTACAATATAGGAATAGCTGCTGCAGTAGCACCAGACTACAGGGCAGCAATTTTCCTCTGGAAAAGGCTGGGAAGAGTCCTCAACTCATCCTCCATACCACATCATAAAAAATTATATATAGTTCAGTTTTTTTCTTGTAGCATAAAGGGACTACAACTGGCATTCCTTTGTGCTACCATGTGTTAAAACAAACCTTCTCTGCATGGCAGCCTCTGAGTGGCCAGAAGACCAGAAAGGTGCTATATAAATGAAAAAAAAAAAGTGAATTTAACAACTTTGTTTTACGATAACTAAGCCGGTATGTCGATGTTTAACTGCAGATGGAATACATACTGAAATCCTCCTGTAAGTGATGCTGTATCATCTCTTTGTGATCATACATGAGTGTGAGAAGAAGGACTGTGATCAGCACTGAGCTGTGTGTTACATTCAGCTAAATTAAATAATATGATGTATAACGTTACATAACCTACTTTATGCAACTTCACGTAACTTCACATAGCTCACCTTCACATAAGTCGACACTGACTTTTGTTTCACATGGGTCACCTGACTTCCTTCTTCACTCCCTTCATCACTATTGCCACGTGGAGAGCCGTGGTTTGAAGCGTAGGGCCACTGACCGCTGTGATCGGGTCGGGATGGAGAAGTTGCGAGTTAAGATCCCAGTATAACCTGCAAGTCTATTTTGAGACTGCATAACTTCACCTTTTTCCTGTTAGAATGCTTGAAACCTGATTGGTCAAGTGTTGCCTATCGTTAACCGATTATTGAATCATACTTTTTCTTTACTCATCGATCCATATTCTCATTTGTAGCATTAGCTTTTTTTTCCACACAAGACTAATGAGCGGCAAAACAATTTATTCAATAATACAACATGTTTTCCCAGAGTGTGTAGGCGCAGCGCTGTCCACATTACTGATACGGAGTGGAAACAGAGAGGAGGATAATGATAGACTGACTGCCTTAGTTGCTTTCCGTTGTGCTAAATGAGTCAACAGTCAACAACAGACAGCGAGAAAGAACTACAAACCTCAAACTGCTGTTTATAAGCTCCTCCCCCAACTGATTCGACAGAGAATCCCTCATATATTCAAAAGGTTTAGCTCTCTGCTTGTGCGACGTTCTTATGTTAGTGCTGTGATTACCCTTCCATGCATAGAGGTCACTACAGTGGACAGCTCTTCAAATGTTGTTGTCTTGTATAAGCATGGGTTTTGATGGCATAGTTGCACATCAGCCACTACAGTCAACGCTATTGCATCATCCCATACACTGCCGCTCAGTGGCAAGCCGTTGTAAGTGCAAGATAAATTTCTCAAAAACCAAGATGGCTGACAGACAGTCATAAACACCCAGTCACTCAGCAATATCTTGCCAATCCTTCTATGGAAAGAGACCCTTGCAGGTATGAACATGTTGGTGACATCAAGTAACAACTAAGGCATCATATAATTCATACATTTTCCAAGTATCGATTTTATATTGGGAGGAAATTACGATTAATCATCTGTCCACTAAATTGGACATCATGCATCACTGGCTATATTTCAACTACAATTCATACTATTACTGCTGCTGTTGTTCTTGAAAATACTTCATCTGCAGTAACTATTTTTGGCTGTAAATCATGTTATTTATATTAGAATGTAATTTGGAGTTGTTGTATATCTTTATATTTTGTAGAGCTCAGAAGCAGAGCGTGATAGAAAGGCCTACAGGATAGTGGAGCAAATACCACCTGAGTCAAGTGAGGATGACGCTAGTGGCAGTGATGATGAATGGCTGCCAGGAAATGATAGCAGCAGTGACAGCGGAGCTGAGGATGCAAATGCTGATGGAGTTGAGGCTGAGGGAGCTGAGGATGAGAATCATGCTGATGGAGTTGAGGATGTGCCACCTAAGAGAGCTCAAGGAAAAAAAAGCTGAAAATACAAGCAGAAATATCTGGAAAGCCAAAAGCAACCAGTTTGAGGGAGACTTGCCTCCTTTTTTAGGAGAGTGGAAAGTGAATGTTGAAGGGAACAGAACCAATAAATGTCTTTATGCATCTATTTCCCAAAGAGCTGATGAACGAAATAATGCATAATACAAGCGTGTATGCACTCCAAAAAGGAAAGGAAAATCTGTCCGTGACATCAGAGGAAATGAAAACACTCCTAGGAATAAATATGATGATGTCATACATCAGATACCCAAGATCAAGAATGTACTGGTCATCAGAGGAAGGGTGTCGTCTTGATTTGATAGCAGATGCCGTGCCAGTTAACAGATTTGAGCAGATTCTGAGGTACTTTGTTGATAGAAGCACTCAAGGAAACCTTCCGTACACGATCCTGAAGAATTTCAATCGATAGATGAGCAGATCATTCACCTTCTAAGGCCGTCTGTCTATCAAGCAGTACATCCCCCCCCAAAAAAAACAAACCCTGGGGTGTGAAAGTGTGGGTGAGAGCAGGATCCTCTGGATACATGTACAGATCTGAAGTCTATCAGGGTTCAGCTGGGCGTGGTCAGATCAGTCAATTGGGAATGGCTGCAGACGTAGTCATGCGCCTCTGTGACGACATACAGCAAAAGAATCACAAGGATTCAGAATCAACTGGCTCCATGGAGCACAACTGAAACTGAAGAGTGAAAAGCAACTCAAGAAAGAAGGAAGAGGAGCTTGCTCCGTTGTCAGCAATGCTCAAAACATCACTGTCACACGTCGGTTAGATAGGTCAGTGATCCACATGGCCTCTTCCTGCACTGGCCAGTCCCCACCAGATGCGGCCCTGAGATGGAGCAGGAAAGAAAAGAAGACGCTCGACATCCAAAGGCCATTTTCTGTGAAGCTGTACAATCAGCATGCGGGAGGAGTAGATCTCATGGATCAACGAGTCGCAATGTATCCCCACAGACGCAAAAGCAAACGGTGGTACATCAGAGTGTTCTTCCACTCCTTGGACGGGACCACTGTGAATGCCTGGCACCTCTACAAAACGCCTGGTCTGGAACAGAAGGATCTTTTGCACTTCCGACTCCTAAACGCAGGATCCATCAAGACACGCGCAAGAGGAAGACCCAGTGCCACCCCACCTGCTTCGAAGCGCAGAGCAGTGTCCAAGGCACCCCCTGAGATCAGGTGTTGGCTCTGGAAACAACTGGCCCCAGCTCACTGAAGCAAAACATGCAAACAGATGCCATGATGCTGCATGCACACGAAGAAGCAAGTGCAGCTGCATGCAGTGTCTTGTGGCTTTGTGCCCTGGGTGCTTTGCCAATTATCATAAAAGATAGTCTGCACATTTTCTTTGTATATACATATATTGTTTTATAGTTTTCACATCTTTATATGTATTCATTTGTTTGTTAAATGCATATTTCTTCAGTTGAATCTTGTTTTTCATGCCTAAAAAGCAATAAAAACACTTCCTGCCTGAGGTTGTCATAATAATAAAAGGGTTAACGTTTCCTGTGATTATGAAGCAGAAGCCCTCTTGTTGTTTTTTAGCTCTTCTGAGGCCAAGATGCTGCTCCAATGCTCCTGCAAATTTGGATAGTGATTTAATCAAGCACACTAAGGAGGTTGATTGAAAGCACAATAACTATTTTCAAATTTGTATTAACTATTGTGTATCAACTGGTATTTATTTTCAAATAAATGATTAATTGAAAGAAACATTCAGCCCACACATATAGTCCGGGTAGAATGCATTTTGTTTCATAACCATAATTTAGGCAGTCGAACCAGGCTCCTTTGATTGAATCGTTGAATAGTTGACTATTTGGGGTCACCCGTAACTATTTTAATCTGAAAATGTAATTCACTGCAAGTTTTCATCACTACAGTACATTTCCTGTTATTACCCTGGTTTGGATTGGAGTGTTAGTGTCCCATAGTCCAAGTGTGGCGCTTACTAGGGGCATAAATTATAGAGTAATTGGAATGCTGCAAATATGTGAAATGATTCAGTGGGAAATTTCTAAGGTGATTACACTCAACGAGTTCAAAGCACTTATCTCAGGACCATTAAAACAGCCATTACAGCTCCGCAGATGACACCTTAAGGTGTTGAAAAAAAAAAAAACCTGGAGAATGGGGGTAAGGTGTGTGTGTGTGTGTGTGTGTGTGTGTGTGTGTGTGTGTGTGTGTGTGTGGACCGGTGTGCATTTACTGTGGAGTGTGGTGGGAGGTGGATCAGAGAATGCACTGAACAGCTCGTTTAAAGACCTATTAAATAACTTTGCTTGTTAGCTGTCCCAAATAGCCATAAGTGAATTTTTACAGACTTTTGTTCAGTGACAAAAAGCGACAGTTGTGTCAGACTTTAGTCATGTCAACAACAATTCAAATGTGTGCGTTCCTCTGACGTTTTACCGTCAGAGCATAAACTACAAAGACTAACGTTTTTAACTTAACCGGACTAAGAGCTAGCGTCTCTGAGGCACAGTGCTACTGTGAGCAGAATGTTAACGTTAGCATGCTGACGTTAACATTTTGCTCCAAGAACGAATGAATGTTTAAACGTGCTGATGAGGAAAGTATGTTCACCATGTTCGCTCTAGCTTAAACACAGATTAAAGCTGAGGCTGCCAAAACGAATCTAGTTTTGCAAGTCAATTGGTCATAAACCAAAATATGGAAGAAACTGAATGTTTGACCTTGTGATGGCGCTAGATGTAAAGTCAAAGTCAGACGGTCACCAAAACCATCGCAATTCATCCTGAAGGGACCCTGCATACCTGTACTTAATTCCATGGTAATCTATTACATTTTCAATTCATGTCTCGAGGTAGTTAAGTCTCGACCAACCTGCTAACGTGGCTGAAAAATATCAGCAGTAAGGAAACAATCAATGTTCTAATATAGAATGCTATTGTGGCTGTCTAAACCTTGAACCTACTTCCTATCTACATACTTAATTGTCTTCTTAGCGATATTGTTTATCTGCTGATTTATTAATTATTCTTTACTCTCTCCTTCTGTTGGATATATTGACATGCTTTTGCTATTTTTCTGCATATATATTCGTTAACGATAATTCCCTAAAATGTTAGATTGATATAATGTACATTTTAGAGAGATTAGTTGGGAAGAAAAGAGAATTAGGAACAACAGTTTATCTTTAAAAAACCTCCCGCAATTTCTAGATTCACTCACTGAGTCCCAAGAGTTAGAAATGAGAGGTCTCTGATTCTGTTAGGATTTTGTCTTTTGTCCAATATTAGGTCTCCTCAGTCCGCCAAGGTCCAATAATGTGATCTTGACAAGTTCTTGGTCTGCATAATCACTCCTGTCACAGCAGACGAAGGGGAGACCATGAAGAATTTCCTCCAGAGTCAAGATTGTCATTGTGTGGAGCCTTGTACTTAGCCCTGTCACCTGCAATTAATGTCAATGGGAAAGTGTAACCCAGCTGACACGAAGTTTAACTCTATGACAGGCTGTCAGCCGCTGGGTTTTTTCCATCACTTTGCCTCCTTCTGTGGTTCACAGAGGGGAGTCTGAGAGAAGGGCACAATGAGATCTGGTCCTTCCATTAAATGAAGTATGTGTGTTGGGGAGGACTGGAAAAAAAAGATCAAAGATAAATTAGGTGGTGACGGTTTAACTAACAGCTGAGTCATTGATGAAAGAAAAAATATTTTTGTTGGCAAAGTAGAATTGGTTTATTTTGAATCTACTATCGAAGAAACCGTTTGGTCGGAATAACCAGAATAGGTTCCATGCAGTGGCGTCACACATTGGCGTGCTTACCAGCTGGAGGGCAGGTAACTGGAGGCAGGTTCAATACTGCAGCCATGAGGCCTATCTATGGTTTGCTCTGTTTACGGCTCTTCCAACCGATCAGATCTGGGAAAATACAAGGGCTGCGTTCAAGTCCCGAAAATAGTTGTACACGAAGGTGAGAAGTTTAAAAAAGTCACAGAGAAGCAGCGACAGACATAGATCAAAAACCTCCATCTAAAGAGGAGGAGCGGAGTCATTTTGCCAACTATAACTAAAACTGACTAAAAACACAGACCATGGTGGTGATATCACCGGAAACATATCCAGATACCAGATACAGGCTGGCTCTCAAACTCACTATTCAATAAATGTTTTGCAGTTTGAATAATGAAACCTGATGGGTATTAGTAAGCTTTTAAAAGACATTGTGACAAATAATTATGATTATTATGTCCTATGATTTTAGAGACCCCCGGATTTTGCTATCGAGGCTTTCAGGAGGTCTGAAGTGTCAATCGAGGAGACCCCCCATATTTCGCACAAACAGTTAGGCCGAACAGATTAATGTTAAGTTCAGGCAACAAAGCTATTATGTAGTCAGTTTTAGGCAACACAACTACTTGATTAGATTTAGGAAACAAAACATGATGGTTTGGGTCAAAATACCTACATTTATTAAGTAAGTTATTCTCATATAACTTAAAATAACTCAAAGTGAAGTTTCACAAGGTAGACGAACGCAAGTACAATTATTTGAGAAGATGTAAAATCACAATATGAAATTAGAGAGGTTTTGAGATCAATACAGAAAATAGAGATTTGCTATAAATGGTGAATACATTATATGTCTACTGTGACCTGAGTGGACATGTGGCGCTCCACTCCACTCATTGTAATCTCCCTGGGGGTTAATCAGGCCATCACTTCTCCGTTTTTCATGTTCATGTCTCATATTCAATTCAGTAATTACGAGGTGTTATGCGATTCTTGTATTATGTGGAACCAAATTGTCAAGTCTTGATTTGGCTCATTGTTGATTTCATTAGGCCGAGCGGCTCTAGACAACAAGATCTAATGAGAAGCTAAAGTGAAAATACCGCGCCGGTTGTAATGCTGCATTTTGTGGGTTTAATGGTATTAGTGTTTTGTTTTTCAGAGGCTAACGATGCATTGTGCTCCTACCTATTTGTGCTCCGAGGCAATGCTTCTGCATTATGAGGCGCTTTTAATCGGCTTTGGTCGCCTGTGTCTGTTGACTGCGAAAACAGACTGCATGTAATATCATTCAGGCCCAGGTACCGCTGTTGCTATAGCAATCGCAATTACAAAAGCTTCATTAACTCACAACAGTTTTTGCCAGTCAAAGGGGGGTTCACATTAACAAAATTTACATATTGAGGAAATTAACACAATTGGCATGAAACCAGGATCATTTAAATGAGAAGCGACCTATAACAAAGAGGATGGAAAGCGTCTGGGAATACACATGGAGGAGCGTTACTGCATGTGTAGCAGAGTTTCTTCTTAAACATTTGTGGTGGATAACCTTCCCTTTAAAGGGAAACTCTTTCACATGGTGGTCTAAATGCTGGTTCAGTTGCTTTGTTTCTTTATGTGGATCCCATCATGGCAGCTACCACCCTACAAAACAATGACATTGCATGGCCAATTACATGCAGAACCCTTCCTTTCAGCGGCCCCTTTAAGTGAGAAACCCAGGAGATAACTACATCAGTAGCCTATTCTGTCATTTAAACACTTCTTTACAAACCTGAGAAGAATGTAATTCTAAGGGCATTAGTAATGTACATTTGAAAGATATGATTGAAGGTTAAAATACTGTTATAGAAGACATATCACCCTGTCAAAAAGACAATTCCTGGGTTGATGAAAGTCAATGAGTTTTGAATGGTGAATTTTCTTTCATGGCTTTGATATACTCGTCTATTAGCCCTGTCTATCTGGAAGTAAAAGAAACACAGTACAACCATGACAATATGTTGAACGTGCCAACTAAAAATTACACATCCAGCCGAAGCGGAGCAATATTAGCATTCAAGTGAAGTTGTGTTTCTGGCTCTCTAGCAGTTAAATGCTCTTTATGTTCAACAGCTAGCTGCAAATTGTCTGTCCGCGTTTCGCTGCGAAGCAGGTAGTGTACAACCGACTAGCTTGGAGAGCTATTTTGAGTGACAAGTGTTCGCTAGTTAGCGCGCAAGCTAGGGCACAAGACCCCTGCGAGTGTCACTACATTGCCAAGGTTCTTGCACCATCTATTTGTCGAGGGGACATGGGTGAACCTTTCTGTGATGCTCTATGGCAGGGGGTGCTCAAACTTTTCCGGCTTCCGAGCTACTTTTAAAATTACCGTAAAGTCACATTTCCTCATGTTTGGGTACTTTTCCTCTGTGGGTAAGTTCCAAAACTGACCATGAGCCCTAGACTTCAGCTGAATGTCAGCCTGTAGTGTCAAAATCCTCCACTCCAGACGAGTTCAGGTGAAACAGCGTTGTAATTTTTGAATCACCTCAATATCCTCCCGAAATGTGCAGCACATAAATGTAGCGACTGGCTCGAGTAAAACAAAGTCTTGAAAGCGTTTGTCAAACTCTTGACAGACACTTGTCAATCTGCTCTGTGTAGATTGACACTGTCGAGTTGCGCACACGGCTTCTGTTGCGTCTCCAGCTCTGACGCGAGGTTTTGGAAGTTCCCCAAATCACGGCGCTGCAGCTTTAGCTTCTGTAGTAGAAATAAATTGGGAGGCTAACTAATTAGCTCGCCGGAGTTTTGCGGTTGACCGCGCATACGTGGTGACCCGTGTGTTAGAAAAGACGTGATCTCAGACTGGCTGCCCTGTACGTCAATCAAGTGGCAAATACCACGAGGACATCTCATTTTTTTTTGAATGGCATGCGATCCACCCGACGTATTGGGCACCCCTGGTCTATGGTGTGACCAAGCCTTAATGGCCCGTGGTGGGTGGTCAGGTACAATAATAATTACTATGCTATAATGTACTTTGGTATGCATCCCATCTCCTAGCAAGAAATAATGATAATTTATTTTAGCCACGGCCACAATTATTACATAACGTTAACCAAAAACATTTTTGTTACTTTAACCTGAACCATTGAAATGGCAGATCAGAAAACAATGACTTGACAAAAAAAAAACCTAATATGGGTAATTTTAAAAGCAATGAGGAAATGTACATGTTTTATCATTTATTTCCATAAGTCATGTAAGGTAAGGGTTATGGGCTGCACAATAATAATTATCTCTATTGTCCCAACAATAGCACAAACAACCGTGCATGCAGTCATGGACAACATGGCCTCCATTCATTGAAAACTTTAATCTCAAAAGATATTTGTACTCATATCAAGACTAAAAATCTTTCATAAAAAGCATTCACTGTTTTATGCAAGAATCCTTTACAAAGTCAGTTATACATTCAGAAATGATGATAACAATATATAACATATCTGTATGATTAAAACATTGCAGCAGAATATTACAAAAACATATTTTAATCAGTCAAGAAAATATTTCTCATATGAAGTGCTGAGGAGGTTATTAAGCTCCAGGCACCTGTTCATTTTCCGACTACAGCCTGCTCTGAACCACTCTCTGTGGAATCAGCATGCATTGAAAAGTGCACAGTAATACTATGCAAATGAGCAAAGCTAATAACGTCTTTCTGTTAATACAACACAATTTTGTGTTGGTACCGTGCAATTATTATTGAGATGAAGGAATAAAATAATCATTCAAAATCCATAGTATTTGTTAGATACATCCTTATTGTCTCTCCTGACACTGCCATAAACTAAACGGTGGTAAAAAGATCAATAAAGATATAAATATACAAATGTTTTTTGCAGTTATTAATTACTTCATAGATGTAATCTGTTGTGTAGCCTACTTCCTAATTGATTTCTAACATTACTGTGCAATAAAATCTGTAATATACAGTCTGATTTGTTTTCCTCCAAATCATCCCCCTCATTATTATGAAAAGTACACACCTCAGAATAAACTTAAGTGGTGTCATTAAACATATGCAATTAAGATGATAAAGAGTGCTGCTGAAAGTGTTGATTTAGTGCTCCTTATTAGTTTGAAATGATTAAGCGGTGTCACGCGAGAGCGACTGCTGTTGAACTGAATGTCAGCACGGCTGTGATCCGGTTGCAAGTGTGAAGCCGCCACCGAGTAACAAAGACAATCACGTTTCTAAAAGCGCCATTTATTAACAGCATTACCGGGGTGACCGTGGCTAAGTGGAGAGCAGGGCCGCCTTTCAATCAGAGGGTCGGTGGTTCGATCCCCGGCTACTGCTCTACTAGTCTCATGTCAATGTGTCCTTGAGCAAGACACTTAACCCCAAAATGTCTCCCGTAGCTGCGTCTACGGTGTGTAGATAGATACTGAATTGTAAGTCGCTTTGGGTAAAAGCGTCTGCTAAATGACCGTAATGTAATGTATTAAGCATTTCGACCCACACACACAAATAGTTCCGCATCTGGACGTGGAGTGTTCCCACACTCGCTACCTTCTGTAAGCATACACGGTATTTATCTGTATATTTCCATTTATCGTGCCAGTGAAATGAGAGTCTGTTGACAGTCAATTTGGTGGCATGTGTGATTCCGAAGACTTAACAGCTTGAACAAACAGTAGCCTATGTTGCACCGTCGTTTCTTGCTCTCCATGGATGGTCTCCAGTCTTTTTAAAAAGCTGTCAGACCTGCATGTTTATATTTTTCATATTCTCATTATAAATCACAAAGACACATTGTAGTTTCTGTTTGTTCACATAAGACCCCACCTGGGGTTAAACCTATGTTCCCTCAGCCCTATTTTATCCTAGCCCCATGTCCCCTCAACAACATTCCTTGCCCATGTTAAAATCTTTCTACAACTATAATATCAGAATATCAGGTCATGCCTTCGCTAGTATGAAAAAACGATGGCACCTGGGAAAGTGATGTCGATCTGCATAATAAGTGCCGTGCATGTGTGTGTTACAAATATTAACATCAACAGGATTACTAATATGGATCATAATAACGGGGCACCACTCTGGGATCAGGGACCAATAACCAAACTGTGGATTCAGTCTCAAAAGTGGTGTTCGCTACAAAAATGTAAATATTTACAGTAATATTCCACATTCATAGAGTGAACGGTGAAGGTTTGAATCCGAGCACTGACCACCGCAGCCAGCCAGTGCAGCGCAGTGGGAAGGTGCGTGCCGTGTTTCTAACCTTGGTGACATCACGGCCTTGTCACAGGAACTCCCTGGGGTTCCCCCGGTCTCGCCCGGTGAGGCACCGGCGTTATGATCTCACACGCGGTTTCATTTGCATGTAGGCATCTCTCTTTGTTTCCCTCACATGGTGAGGTCCCATCAAGTGTTTAATGTGTTTTCTGAGCAATGGGTTTTTGGAACAATTGCATGGCACCAGTGGAGCTGATCAGTGGGAACATAAGGCTCAGGGAACATAGAGCTGAGACATGTCAGGGTTGAGGGAACCTGGCTTTAGGGATCTAGGGTTGAGGGAACATAGACACTCCCAAGCATCTCACGTCTGCCCAACACTGCCATGATCTCCCTCGCCTTGAGTCCAGGCTGTGGTTGGTGTAAGACCCTTCCTCTTTGATCATTGACATGATTCAAACCAGCACGAAGACCAAGATCTGTTTCTATCTACACTGGTCTTCATCACGGAGTGAAGGACAGTGGACTGACTTAGAAGTTGATGTTTTCGTACGTCATCAAATTGATCGTGAAGTTGGTGAATTATTATGTATTTATTTTGTATTCAGTGAATTAAGACACGACGGGTGATACTAGATGTTCACTCACTGGGTGAAATGTCACCCAATGAGTGGACGTGACCGGGATAAACGAACAAAAAGAGACAAATAATAAAAGTCTGTTGTGTAAGGTCTGTATCCACGTGTGTGGAGTAGAGGAGCAATAGTGCAGAGAGGAGGGGAAAGAGATAGAGATGAGGAAGAGAGAGAAAAAAGAGAGAGAGGGAGGAATCCATTTTCATGAGCGGGCCTGTTCAAAAAGAGAGAGATGCTGTTGTTGTTTTTTCTTCTTCTTTCTCTTTGTTATAGGGTATCAGTAGAGGAATGAAGGAATAATGATGTGATGTGTGTGTATTTATTTCACAGAATGTGTAATTATAAAGACCGCTGAAAACAGTTTGTTCATTTAGGAGACAGCTGTTCATTCCCCATGCGAAACAAGAAGTCAACCTTGATGTTTTCTGGACGTAACCTTCGTAATTAGTTACGTCACTTCCTTGGTTATTTGAACCCAAACGACAATCTTTGCCTAAACCTAACTAAGTTTCCTTTGAAGACGGAAGTTTACTTTGAAAAGCAGAAATTGACGTAAGAAAACGCACTAAATATAACATCGTTGTATAAGGATATGTTGGGAGCAGAGTATTATTCATAGAGTCCAGTAGTGCTCATAGAAACAGGGTTACAATGTTGTAACCTTCATTATACATTGCATCGCACAAAACACTACTCTTGCTGTGATCTTATTATCGCAACACCACTCCAATGAAAGTTTATTACATAACAACGTCGTGAAATTACACTTCGGCAGCAGAATCCCCTTTACTAACGTCTCTGCTGCTGTTATTGTTGAGCATGATACATGATATTAATTATGTATATATTTGGGTCATGTCGTGCGTCTGTCGCTGCCCGAGCTGTAAAATGCAATCAATGGCAGGAGGTCCTCCCTCTCTGCGGGCCCGTTATGACTGCTGGTTATTGGCCCTTCCTGTCACTTCATGTACAAGCTTACGCTCTGTATTGCCATTCAAGCTCAGAATGAATGACCGGGGCAGTGTGTTGTGACTTGTAGCGAGGCGCGGGCACTGCGGACTTGATAAATCACCCATGGATCGAAGTACATTCTGCGCCAAAGGGCTTTGAACAAAATACAGCCACCTATGAGACTGAGATCAATGAGGCTGTTGACCCGCTCTCTCTCCCCCCCGCTCCAGGTTGAGCTCGTAAAAATGTGGAGGTAAACGGAGAAAGAGCCAGTGACGAAGTGTAATTATTCCACACTTGAAGTAAATATTTTCAATGAAAGATAAAAAACTGGCTTGTGGTTTTGTCTTTTTTTCGGCACACACTCGTGGTTCGTGGAAACGTGCTCTTTCAGCTGTGGCACTTTATTAATGACAAAACTATTGAGCAAATCTGACTTGTAATCAATCTGCAAGTCGAGATTTGAGAGCACACTGGGACGGATTCATAAAAGGCTGAAAGAAGAGGGAGCTCGCTCACTTCTGACCGGGGGGATTCTCAGCACTTCAGAACACAAGTGGGTTCCAGAACAGCGTAAACGGGACGAGCCCACGTGTGATTGTGGGGGTGCTGTGTCTTTTTCACAGCTGCATCCCATTGATCAATGAAAAAGCCAGCGGCACAGGCACCGATTTTGACGTGGATTGAATGGGCATTAGCAGTGGTTATCAATACCAATGTGAGGCTTCAGACATGCCAAACTGCACCCACCACGTTGTGAAAGGGAACATTCACATTGTCAACTGAAACAAAACAGTTTTAGGTTCAGGCAGCAAAACTTGATTAGATTTAGCAAAAGATCGTTGTTAAAACGACTTGGTGTTTATTAAGTCTGAGAGTAATGTAACAAAAGTAAGATAAAAATAAGTGTCCGCACTTAGATGGATTTACAAGTGCAAGACATGTTTTTGATATAAAGTGAGACCAGAGTTAAGAGTGTTAAAAAAATGTTCTGGGGCACATGAGAGCAAATAAAAGCAGGGATTTGGGATCCAAACGGGTTTGAATCGCTGGTTTTTTACTGCATGCTCAGTAGTTTTGCCCTGAAAGAGCTGAGGTAAATCAATGGTGGAACCAGCCTGAAAATGAAGAAAATCTAAAACGATTGCATGAGAGTCTATGGAGCACAGCCGTATAGTTGTTGGGGCTTGGGGGATGCTGGCCGATGCTACGTTATGATGACTAGACTCAGTGAAGGGCCAATTAGCAGCCTTTTTAGGGTCTCAGTTACAAGTTGCAGGGAAGGTTTTTTTAAAGACATCCTAAAGAGTAAAATGGGCAAAAAAACTCAATTCTATCACAGGTGGATGACAGTGACTGACCCAATAAAATGCCAATATCGACAAACCCATAAACCACAGCAAATCCATACACGCAGTCATGTGTCCTCAGGGATTCAGAAGAGGTCAGAGCAGGAGAGATATGGATGTTTCAGAGATGCCACACAGGAAAAAAAAAAAAGTGCCCTTTCCGCTGCTTTGGAAATCAGAGGTGCATGTCGTAATCAACGGGTAGAAAGACAGAGAAGAAAGAGACGGTTAGAAAGCAGATTCCATGAAGACACCCGAGTGCGAGAGCTAATAACCAGTTTTGTACTTTGTTGATTACAGGCTAATCACGGCCTGAATGAAGCCTTCCGCTCTGCCTCTTCTGAGCCACGTGACGAGCAATCTGCCGCAGGAGGAGAATGAAATCAATGGCTATTATCTATCAAGAAGCCTCCCAGAGTTGTGAGGCTGATAATATTTACAGTATGCCATTTAAGCTCCTAATTTGCATCCAAATGTACACACACCACAACATTTTGTTTTCCATTTTTGCCAACAGTAAATATGACAAATGCAGTCAAATCTCTTAATTGTTTCAACGTTTTTATTAACTAGTAAGAGCGATCAATAAAAGGATAAAACTCAAAGCGGTAGAACCGGAGATATTGTCTTTCTTTATTCCACACATTATTCTGCGCCTGCATTACCCACAATGCAAATCGACTCGCTAGCGTGGAGATTCATTCAGAGCCGACAGAAGACTGGTTGCTTTAGTCTTTCTAATTTGTTTGTCTTCTTATTTATTTTATTTATTTTTAAAAATAGTTTTGAGCCGTGAATAAAGGCATCAACCAGTCAGATTCTGTGGAACAGACATATTCAATAAGCACACTTATAGACCACAAGAACAAGAAGGCCCCTTGGTCCAAAACAAGATGGCAAACTGTATTATTCCTTTCAACCTTGACAAAGGCATCGTAGACCTGATCCACTCCTGTTGTCACCTTTCACAATAAAAGCCCTGTTCATATACACTGCCTAACTCAATATAAGAGTTTACAGTAGCTTGCCAGACCCTTAATACATATATATATATACAAACCTTTTATGGTTGCAACCGTCGAAGATTGGCATCGCTGCCAGTATGAATAGTTTTGATGTGAAATATTCTCAGGCGAGTATTTTCGTTTTGTTTATTAATCACGCCCCTGGTGTGGAAAGGCCTCTGGACTTTGATCACAGTAACGCTATCTTGTGCATACAAAGCCTCTAAGTGCTTCACTGACGATTTATTGACCCATAAATCAGAGTTTAGGACCATTTCTTAGAAGTTTTACCCTCCACCTTGGCTCAGACAGGATTCTTATGTTTCATCCCAAATATGAAGAAAAGAAACACGATAAGACTCAGGGACTCTACTGTGCATGTAAAACAGGAGTTGGAGAAAAAAAAAAAAAGAATGATACTGAAGTACCTTTTAAATATTTGACTATTAAAAAGTCAATCCCCTAAGGGCGCTAGTAGATGTTGGGCCTCTGGCACCAGAATCGTCCCTGCCTCCAAGAGCTTAAAGGAAATGTGCTGATAAGTGGGAAGCATGACTAAGAACGTGACTGTAACCCCATTAATTACTGCTTTGCCTAAAAAGCAGAGTGTGCATCTAGAAGCCAGTGTGCAGCGAGCAGAAATCTCTCAGGTTCTTTGAGCACAGAATCATGCATCTCCCTTTCATTAGGCACATGCAGCACGCTGGAGGACGGCAAATTGGGCTGAACTAATTACAATTTAAACGAAACCATAATTGGACATTTTGCGCTTGTCATACAATGAGAGACAGATGGGTTTGTAATTACATTACAAGTCTGACATCACAGCGGTGAGTTACGGCGCACACCTCCCCGTGCCCTTCATGGAGCGCTGCGGAGAAGTGGCCCACGTTCAAAAACAATTTACTGTTGATTTCCATAATCAGTCAGCGTCGACAACAGGATACCTCATCAACCAAATCAGGATGAATCACCACAGCTATCAACATCGTGTTAGTCTGATTTCAGGCCAAAATGGGATGAAACCTGGAAAATTTAAATTTGGTAACCCTAACAACCCTAGAAACAGTGCAGTCATCGTTTCAGAGACCCACATGTCGGGTCGGTACTCTATTCTTCAACTCAAGTAATCTCAACCTAAACATCCAGTAGTATGGACATTCACAAACTGTTCAAAAAAGCATTATGATGTTCTGATACTCTTGGTAGCAATACATGTTCAAATCAATAATAACAACAATAAATCCCCCCAAAGCACCTGTGCAATCATCACTGTGACATCACATCCTCCGTGTGGTGGGATTTCCCTACAAAGGTACAACTCTCTACTCAAAAGAAGAAGACAGAACTTACAGCACATCCATGTATGGATACCTAAAGTGTTCAAAGTAAATACAAATCATTTAATAAGTACATGAACGAAATACATAAGACAAAATAAATAACACAAACCAACCATATTGTTATGCAGGTTATCCAGTAATGACGTCACATATTAGATCTGCCCACTGTAAATGGAGAAAAGGCCAATAGATGAAAATAAAATAACGGTATATAACTGTCAAATAAAAGTACAGTCATTTTGCTGAATAAGTTCTGACATAGCATACATTTAATTCACACGGCCGATCAGTTGTTTCTTCTACTCAGAAGGCTCACATGTGTAAAACTGCCACAGTCATATCTGTCATTTTGATTCGTTTTAACCCAAAACACGACGTTTGTATTGCCGGCCTCGGGCCTCGGAGAACCTGGGTCAGCAGTAAACGCGCTGTGTGTGCACAGCCATATAATGTAAGGCATATTTAGCGACCAGTGTAAAAGAATAGAGGCGACACACATTACGGCAGGAAGACGTATTCGTCCTCGATGTGTGGCTGCAATACTACTCAATACCACCAAGCGCAATGCGCAGTAGAAGTAGCAGTGTAGTGACTTAATATGCAATGACATTGATTAAGTGATTACATTTATTAAGATATATGAAAATAAATAATAAGGGTTTCTCTTGCAATAGTTCTGCCCATTTTACTCATCCTTTTCTTAACTTATTTATGAAGTTAGCTGCTTTCAACTCTCTACATTTGCCTAAACCTAACCAAGTGTTTTATTGGCTAAACATAACCAAGTAGTTCATTCAAACGACATAAACCTTGTTTTTATTAAAACTGCGTTACAATATTAGGAACTGTCTCGTGTGCAACCATTTCACGACGTTAGATACAACGGAAATACGCAGAAGTCGTTTTGGGACTCATTAGCAGACGACCTATCCTGTCGTTAATGTATGAGGACCTGTTGCATTTATGATGATTTATATTTCTCTCCTAAGTCACATGAAGTGGGAGAGGAGACTTCAGTAATCAGACACCATGAAGACAAGACAAGCTGGAAACCTCTGGGGGAATAAATCGTGATATATTGAAACACACACACACACACACACACATCAGCCTAACCCTAACCTATACTATACCTAACTTTAGTCTTCACGCTAAAATGTACCGATTTAGTGCATTCATGATTTTAATGGAAGGTTTGCAAACCATTTGATTTTTCGATGATGTAGTTTATTAAACTTTCTATTTTTGTGGCCAGGCAGGGAGTTTTGAAAAAACAAACACATACACATTATGATCCACAATATCTGTTACCACTTTGTCATACTCCTTGGTAAAATTTGTGATTTCTGAAAAGAGTCTTTGTTCCCATTGCTGACGTAGTGTGTGTGTTTGTGTGTGTGTGTGTGTGTGTGTGTGTGTGTGTGTGTGTGTGTGCGTGTGTGTGTTGTAATCCCTGCTCTTTGCTATTCATACCGTCCGCCAGGAAATGATTGACTTCTCCAATCCGTATGAAATAAAACATTCATATTAATTTAGCTTCGGAGCAGGTGGAGGGCTCTTTTTGTAGATTTATTTAAACGATCAGAAAATCTCATCAAGATCAAAATGAAACTGCTAAAGCCCAAACTCCAATTGAAGTTTGATATCATCCTCTGGTAAACATGAGTGGATTAGGTTTTAATAGCTTCCTTTAATCCTTGCAATGCGATTTAACTTGAAGAAGTGCAGGTCAGTGATGAAAAACTTGGAAAATATGATTATGATATCCAGAAACATTTGAACCCTGGAGAATTACCTGTCACAGGCTGTGAAAAGGGGATGAATGGCCCAAATTCTCATTCGGAATTACATTCTGTTCCTTTGTATACAAATCGGCTTACTCATTGTTTTGACAGATTGCACAACAATGCTGTTAAATTCAGCTTAGGCTGCAGCCGTCGCACTGAGGAGTCTATTGGAAGTAGAACAGAAGTTTGGAAATCGTACATCAAGAATTGTGCACACAACGTCCTGGATGCAGACGAACACACAGAACAGTCATTTGTATAAGCCCAGGAGTAATTACATGCATGCTTTAGCCTGACTCTGAGTCTTAACAGTGTCAGCAGGAAAATGAAAAAAAGCTGTGCATCCGTGGCTTTAAAACAACAGCAGAGTGAGAGCTCCGTCAGATTATTATTTGACCTATTCACAGGACAAAATGTGTGATTTTAGGAACCTCCTGAGGGCCAGTATGGAGGTCCTCTGTAGAGTGAATAAGCATCTTGTATCACACTTGGGCTACCGAGAGACAGACCAAAAGAACAATGGTCAGAATTGGAGAGCAGTTGCTAAGATATCCTTACCTTTAGTCCCTATAGGAAGGCCGTTCTCATCCATTCACATGCTTGATCACCGATACCAATACAAGACGACGATGGCGACCTCTTGTGGCCGTAGTAATTATGATGGAGGCATACTGTCCTAGAAAGAGCGGCAAAGTCTGTGAAGGTAGGAGGTCAGGGTGAGTCCAACATACACAGGACTTTTATCCAGGAGATCGCTGTTCGTGTCCCGTATGAAACTTCCATACGTGAGTAACAAAATACCAATATATGACCTCCATAAGTACACCATCAGTGAGTGGTTTGGTTATGCCGATATAGTTATTCTTAATGCTCTGCCATCTGGTCGGATGCCGACAAAATCATGCAGGTCCAACACAAACTCCTTCAGCTCAGACTCCAGCTGGGCCTCCAGCAGAGACATTACATTACAGTCATTTAGCAGATGCTTTTATCCAAAGCGACTATTCAGTATCTCTCTAAACACCGGGAGCAATTTTTGGGGTGTCTTGCTCAAGGACACATTGACATGAGACTAGGGGAGCAGGAGCCGGGGGATTGAACCGCCAACCCTCTGATTGAAAGGCGGTCCTGCTCTCCACTTCCGCCACGGTCACCCCAGACCGGTCCGAACACGGACTGACTCCGACCTGCAGTCGGAGCTCCGACTACTTGGATCACTTACTTTTCCCAAAAGTAAGTGATCCAAGTAGTTTTTATTTCAATTCACAACATTAACCATGTGTTTAAAACTGCGACCTATTCACTTTCCCAACGTGTGGGTAGGTTCAGTTTGCCCCGTCTGAAGCTTTGGTAATGACAACAACTGATAATGACAATTTAATGGGATGATAATATTTGAAATGAGAGTCTAACAAAAACATGTTATTGGTTTCCCAGTGGGAAAAGTGGGGTGTTTTTGGGAGCTTGACCCGCATTAAAGACAAAAAGTCAGACATGTTGCTTTGGTTTTTATTTTTACTAAACGTATCGATAATCTGATTACGTCTTTTTGAAACGGAATACTGTTACTTTTTTTTTCTCCATCCTCATTACGTAACGCCGTTTCATGCGTTCCTGTATTCTGTTTCTCCACAAGCCTGTACAGGAGTAACCTAAGAGTCCAAAGTGAACATACTTGAAAGTGGTTTATGCTGTTTTGGCACCTTCAAGCCTCACAAGTCGTTTGTGGTCTGAACACGTTAATATGCAGACGCCATGTCATGGAAAGATGGCTGCCAACATAGCACTTCATTTTATTTGTACAAGCGCAAGCTCAGCTATTTCACTCCACACGTCTCAGCGCAAGTGACTCCATTTGGAGCCAGTTCATTTCTAAATGAGCACAACTAGAACAACAACAAAAACACCACTGTTTTGCTTCAACCCATCAAATACTCTGTGTGTTTATCTCCTGATTGTCTCCTGAAGCAATTTCCATCACCAGACCAAAAAAAAAGTCGACACTATTACTGGCTTTGTGCCGAGATGAGAACAGCGCCCCCCGAGTGTTGTCGTTTAAAGGCGGGCATGCGGGCACAATGTCATCGCAAAACGGCTCAGCTGTGCCACTATTTACACCTTAAGAAGACATGCATCACGTCATTTCGACTTTCGCGCTGGTTTGTTTTAAAGCAAACACGAAACAGGACCAAACTCCAAAAATGAGCAACAAGATAGAGCGCTGTAGAAGCTAATGAAAGACACTTTACTGTCACGATATTGTAACCTCCATTTTACAAGCGTCGTACATCTGTTCCGTAATGCTCCGTGGTCACTGGGAGGTTTGGGACGTAACTGTCTAACGGTCTGTGGTCACGGTAATCTGGTTTAAGACCTCGTACATGTGTCAACCTCCTCCGTGTGGCTGCTGTACCGCTATACACCTCCGCCTTTGTTTGGGCTTTCGTTTCTGTGTGTAATCATTCAGCCATGATGGCACGCATACACACAGCAGTGTGTACCCTCCGCGAGGACAAGATGGGAATCTGCTTTGTTGGACAATGCACATGGCGTAGGAGCTGCAGCAGTAATTTCGCGCCTGGAGGGAGAGGATAGATCCATGTAGCGGGCGTTAACGCATGCAAGCATCGGGATGGGATTAGGTAGATATCATGCATGCGACGCTGATAGGCTTAGACCAGTCCCTCCCAACCTGTTCAGCTTGTGACCCTTTGAAATGAAGCGACGTCTTCTTGTGGCCCCTCATTACATGTTGCGTACGTGTGCTGGGTGTGACCACTTCAACCAAATGGCAAATAGTTTCCCCTTCTTGGATCAATTTCATTGAGGTCATCTTCTTGGTATTTTTTTTCTAGGACCTCGAGCAAGTTACATTCTATCATTTAAAAATAAATCAACACATGGTGGTATTTATTTAGGCAGAATACACTATTTATTACATTTATACTACACTATTTTATGCCAAAGTAAATAAAAAAATATATATAATTAAAAGAAATAGAAAGCGAGATCGGTATTGAACTAAAACCACGTGGTCCTGGCTTCCTGATCAAATGACTAAACCTGAAATACATTTTCCTCAAAAGACTACAACTAAAGGAAAGCCATGTGCCTAGCGGGGAACACTAGCTGGAGCAGAGTACGATCACTGATTCAGGATTCAATTGTATTTCTGCGCGTGTGTTGAGATGAGATTTATGACTATCAAAACAGATTTCCACATTATCATACCCTAAATTGGCCGACTTACAATCTAGACATAGACAGAGAGAAACGGAGAAAACAGGCAATTATCAATCAAGGCAGCAGATTGGAGCATTTAAAAAGACTCATTCATACAAAGATGTGTGGCAGCATTTCAGTGCCTCTGATTAGAATCCTAGAATTGTAAATTGTGGCTAATTAGGCTGTCATGGGTTCATTAAGGGCTTCAGCAACTCAGCTTTCCCTCACCTGCATGTATATTAAAACTCATTAGCCTCCTTGTCTGAGACACCACTTGCATTAATTGCCATTGATGCCCCGGCTCTCTGTGCCGGGCCCTTTTCACGCTCCTTTGCACAGCATAGTTAGCAACATAAAAGTCCTTTGAGAATAAGCATTTTTTTTTTCTCCCTCAGTTTTAATCTTATGTGTGCAGTTCATACAAAGTATCAGATCTTACTGTAGTGGGCCAGACCAGTACGCTCAATGTCTCTGTCTGTCGCTCAACCATACGCTCGCACACGTCACACCGCTCTTATACCAACGATGTAATATGTAGACATGTCGATTGCACTTAAACCAGACCGTGGCCATTTTCACACGGTAGGAGGCCTACTGCGAGCATCAAAGCTCACGTGTGGTATTTTATGAGTTGTTTTCTTCATCTACTCTCTTTCGCAACGCAGAACATAGGCGTAAAGAGGAGGGAGGCATGGACAGATGACCGCCTGCAAACAACAATAATAAAAAAAAAGCACCTAACAGCAAGAGGGCAAAGGCAGTGGACGGAAAAAAAAGGAAAGGAAAGTTGTAAGCAGTAAAACAATGTTCACCATCCATCCATTGTGTGGCGCTCATTCAGGTCAGGGTCACATTGGCAGCAGGCTAAGCAAGGCAGCCCACACGTCCTTCTAACTAGCCACAGCCTCAAGTTCCACCACGCCAAACCTGAGGCGTACCTCGTGGAGGCATTCTTGGTCCATCCAACTGGGAGGAGACCAGCAGAACCCCAAACACACTGCTGGAGTTACATCTTCTGGTCTCAGAACAATGACAATTCAAAAGCCAACACATCTATATGGACAAAGAAGTTGTTGCGACTAGGTGGCAAACTCCAGTTCCAATGCGGAAGTGTCTTAAACGTCCATTCTAACAAATGTCCAGCAGGTAACAACTCCTTTGGTTGCAAAAAGAAGTCTGGTTGTATAGAAGTCTATGAGGAAATGACTTAGGCATTACAGAGGGGTAGAGAGTGTCCAAGTTTGGCTTTTTGCACACGATGTAGCTCAGCTTGCTTCATCACCATGACACTTGACAATCGACCTGATAATGAAACATGACGCATCTATAAAAGAGAATCCACGCCTCCAACCCAAGGTATTCTGATTGGATTTCATCCATCAGTGAGTTGCTTCCCCAGGTAAAGGAGTTCACGAACGAGGTTGAAATGGAACAGATGGATTGGTAGAGAGCCTGAAGTGATGTCGTCGATGTGTTCCCAAATAAAACAAATCAAATTCACACAAGCCACCCACACCTCAGGATTTTGGGGCCCCCGGGGGCCTGGGGCAGTTGCACACGTTGCCAGGTTTTTTTTTTGTGTGTATTTTTTTTTTGTTAAAAAGGTTTAAAGTTTGTTTGAACAATATTTCAGGAATGTAACGCAGGCCCTTAACAACAATGAAATACATTGAAACAGTGTTATATGTGTAACCTGAATGTTAAAAAAACAAGTTTAAGGCAAATCAAGGTGGAGCCTAACCGACATCTAGACATCTTTTCACCAGTCAGTCAATGCTTACCTGGTAGTGTAGCACATATTAAAAGACAGCAGAGGGGGAAGGAATGATTAGATCAAACTAGAAAAAGCGTCAAATAGAGAGAGGTGCTAGTGCACAAGGGTGCCAGCTGAAGTTGACTGCTGCAACAACTGTGTAGTGTACAATGGTGTTCCCTATGTGCAGTGCAGCGTTTGTATAAAAACTCCCGCCGCCTTAGCGATGCTAGGGGCCTGAAGGTATACTCATGTCTTTGTTTTCAAGCAGCATGGAATTGCAAGAAGCATGACATTCGTTAGCTGCTGCTGAGGTCACAGGTCTGGTTCTGCTTCAGTTAGAGACCGGTGCACACCTGTCTGTGTAGTAGACTGTGGATCCCCTGGAGGAAAGAAGCTATCCAACAACACAACGTGCAACACTAACTCTGTGCTGCATCTGCTTACAGTTACACACACACACACACACACACACACACACACACACACACACGGATGTATTCATTCAAGGGTTGGGACATGATTATATTACTGATGATTGCCAATGATTGATGTATGGAAACGTCAAAATTTGACAAAACATCCACAATTACTCAAAAAGGTTTTACACTTGCTTCAGGTACTTCTTGCCTTCGTCTGAAAAGAGTCGATGCGTGAACGCATTTGCCGATTAAGTTCTGAAATGGTGAATATTTCAATCACTTGACTGTTCAGTTGTTTCAGCTGTTGTTCCCAATGAAGAGAAAGAGTATGCAGTGTATGCAGTCACATCTTTTTTGGAGGAGAAGCTTGTTTTGGCCTTGGTCTGTCTATCTTGAACGTCATGTTTTGGACAGACACTCATGACAAAGACTGAAACGACCACTTGCACAACTGAATGTTGCTGATGAGCACTGATGTGCTTTTATTGTCCTCTGCAGAAAGGGTCTAATTTAACCCAAACCATGATCTTTGCAGCAGCTTTGTTGCCTAAATGTCAGGAAATTTCAAGCAGAAAAAGAAGAAGGTCAGATGACATCGCAACGGTCCAATAACATCATTCTACTTAATAGGCCTAACTAGCCATGTGCTTCTGTTTGTTGCAGGGAGAGTGGGTTTTTTACGGAGCATTGGGCCTTCGGAACAATGGGCGTTTAGTTTTTGGGAGAACGGGCTGTCGGACAAATGGGCTTCAGTCACATAGTACATTTTCCAGACTATGTGGATTTCGGAGCAATGGGCAGTCCCTATTTCGTAAACAATTATTACTTTGCTTGGAAAAGTGTATTTTTGTTTAACATTACCACATTCCCCAACATGCTCAGTGGTAGAGCAGGTTCTTCCTTCAATCAGAGATCGGTGGTTCGATCCCCGGCTCCGCTAGTCCATGTCGATGTGTCCTTATAGGCAAGACACTTAACCCCAAATTGCTCCCGTAGGTTGTTCCTGCGGTGTATAAATGTGTACGATGGTAGCCCCTGCCATCAGTGTATGAATGTAGTGTTAAAGCGCTTTGAGTGGTCAGAAAACTAGAAAAGCGCTAGTACAAGTACATTTACCATTTACCGACGGCTAGCAGTTTGTAACAGTGTCCTGTGTCTTAACAAAGCAGATTTAGAGCACAACATTCTGCAATCATTTTTTTTCAATATCTTCCTGTGGAGATAATGTTTTTAAGCCCAGGAGGCATCAATCTTTAAATTAATTTACTCATTCATTATGTCAACTATGTCCCACCCACAGAAAACCACGCCAGTATTGATCAATTGCACCATAAATAAGTAATAAGTCAAAGTGTTTCAGAGGTGGAGCACATACACTGGACCAAATCCTAGTTTGAACTGAAGGCCAGTACTGCCTGCATATTAAGAGAGGATAAAGGCTTGTTTGATGTCAAACTAATTATTTATTCCCAGTCAGGACCACGTCAGGCCTGCTGCCAAGTTGAAATGGCAGCTGATGAATTCCAACTCATACGCCATTATGCTCCATCATTTATGGGAGTAATGGCAGTAACAACGGCTTAATAGTAGCTGTGTTCCTCCCCCAAGGTGAGAGTTTCTACAAGTGCCGTTTTGAAGGTGTTTTCAGATGTTGCTATATATGCTAACAGCAGCATTCAGGTGTGTTCCTATGGCTACAAAAACATGACGGGTTCATGCATGGAAGTCTCGTTCACTGCGTCCCGCATTAATGACCCCCCTCTAATTCCAATAGTGGATGACAGCTGTGGAAAGTGGACAGCTGTTGGAGTTTCCTTATATCTAGTTGTTTAAATATATCTAAAAGGTTGAAACATTGAGAACTAGGTGTAAATATAGTGTGGTCTGAATGGACAAAGGCGATGTCAGCTACATTATATAAGAATGTGTAAGAACGGAATGAATCAGTCATTTTCCAGAGAATAACTCGGGTTGTGTTCTTTGTTTGAGGAATAAACTGTATTGCATCGAACTCTGTCTGATTCCAGTGCGTTCTTCAAAGATCATCAGGACACCAATGGGTATTAAGTAGAGAATAAGAATAGAGTCTGGGAACAGTAGTTTAGACTTCATCAACTGGCCCGGTCTGGACTTCTTTTCCACGACACAGCCATCAGTCAATGCTGGCTGTAAGAACAGACGGGGGATCATTTTTTACCAGCCTCTAAATGTCTGAAGTTGTGTGCGTGCTAGGGATGTGGAGCGAGAAAATATAAGTATAATATCAGTAAATATATATATACCTATATTAAGCGCTCCCTAAAACACAGTAAAGAGAGCAAAACAATGGAATACAACTTGCTTTTGCAACTTTTAACTTCTACTACAAGTTGTGTAAGCCTAATTGTGACTATTTCTGTTTGTCTGCTACCCAATTTTAAAGATGTGGATGCTTTTTGTCCTCCATTTTAGTCAGTTATTGGTATGCATTAATTTTTCAGAGAGCATGAAAGTAGCTATGAAGAGTCTTGAAACTTTGTCAGCATTATCATTGTTTGGAGCAGATTCATTCAAAAAGTCAGTCCTGCGTTACCTCATAAAGATCATGTGACTCCATCAATGAATGCAGATATCAGTGTCACTGCGGTTCAAATCAAATCTACTGTTACATGTTCCTACGGTATGAAATGAATGGAAATTAATGGCTGCCAAGAACTGTAGGAAAAATGCATCAATGGCAAAATATCCTGGTTTGCACAATAGTTAGATGTGTGGATTCTTGTAAAAACAGGAAAACAAACTTCACCAGCACCTTTTTAAAATACAACTTTCCAACAGACACAGAGCAACACTATGAGGAATGATGATGTTTGTGTTTACTTGTTGATTCTAAGCTAAATATTCACTCATCCTTTAGCTCTGGTTTTGGTCTCCTCCAACTCCGGAGAAAAAGATCTGGCTTTTTAGCTGCTAAATTCTGCACTATTTTCACCAGTTAAATAACTTGTGGTGAACAGGGAGGGTACTGTGGGTTTTTAGAGCTCCTTTACAGAAACAGCTTCTTGCTGCTGCTGGAAACAAGGTTGATGAGAGCACAATTTGCGGACCCCAAAATCAAAACGACAAGCTGAAAGAGGCTAGCTTCTTCGAGACTTTGAACAACACCCTTCACATTAGACACAGTCCATTGATCCCTTGTTCATTTAAAACAAATATTTGTTTCAAACTAAATAATTTCACGTTACTTAAGTCTTCTAAACATAGATGTGGCAGCGTTTACATGGACATCACCTTTCTATGCAAGTTTTCACTATTGATACAAAGGCAATTGATTTTTGTGAGCTATGATACAAAAACCTTTGGTTTTATGTGGTATGTAAACTGAAGTTAACTGCAGAGAACACAAGGATTATTGTAGTAATTACATGCTAGTCACATTTTTTTGGAAACACGGTCGCAGCTCTGGCAAGCTTCCCAAATTTCCCTGATGCCTACAACCTTTCTTTGGCAGTGGACAAAGTGTGCAAGTGAATTGTTCACAACAAAGGAAACAGTAAAATGTGAACATTGATGAAATGAGGAGATACATCACAAATCTGCCATGAGAAAAAAATAAAACATTTACTGGCAGATGCAGAAGGAAGTGAAATGCAAGGTGGAGAAAGTGAAGGAATACACCTGAAATAAAACTATCCAAGCGAATTATATGGTGAGGAAATGCTCCTCTCATCCCATCATGTGCAGAAGAGAGCAGCAGCTGTGTGAAAAGACTCTGTGTGCTATTATCACGCAGTGAGGGTGCTCATACAGGCCTTCAAGTGGAGCTTTCTCTGGGAATGCAAATATAGAATATCCCAGAACAGCCACTGACTTCTGCAGGTTTTGGAACCGCGGATTAGTATTTGTAATTTGCAGAAGATGCAAAGATTTGCAGAAGGTGTGCGCACAAACTCTCACACACACAATAGTAGATGGCAGAGAAATCAAATATTTAAGGTACAAAAAAGGTAAGGTACAAAAAGACAGGAGACACTCACACAACAAACTTAATCTCTACTCTCAGGCCTGCAATGGCTGTGATGGAAGGATGGATATATTAGTCTCTACCAAAACACACACAATCAAACACTGTCTATACTGTATGGCAGGGGTGCCCAATACGTCGGTAGTGCGGGTAGATCGCATGCCATTCAAAAAAAAATGAGATGTCCTCGTGGCATTTGCCACTTGATTGACGTACAGGGCAGCCAGTCTGAGATCACGTCTTTTCTAACACACGGGTCACCACGTATGCGCGGTCAACCGCAAAACTCCGGCGAGCTAATTAGTTAGCCTCCCAATTTCTTTCTACTACAGAAGCTAAAGCTGCAGCGCCGTGATTTGGGGAACTTCCAAAACCTCGCGTCAGAGCTGGAGACGCAACAGAAGCCGTGTGCGCAACTTGACAGCGTCAATCTACACAGAGCAGATTGACAAGTGTCTGTCAAGAGTTTGACAAACGCTTTCAAGACTTTGCTTTACTCGAGCCAGTCGCTACATTTATGTGCTGCACATTTCGGGAGGATATTGAGGTGATTCAAAAATTACAACGCTGTTTCACCTGAACTCGTCTGGAGTGGAGGGTGATGTTTTGACACTACAGGCTGACATTCAGCTGAAGTCTAGGGCTCATGGACAGTTTTGGAACTTACCCACACAGGAAAAGTACCCAAACATGAGGACATGTGCTACCTTCTGGACTGCATTATTCGGCTCTATTTATCTGAGTCAGCCTTTTCCCACATAATGAATATTAAGTCCAAATACTGTTCCACCATGACTGATGATCATTTGAAGTCTGATTGAGGCTGGCTACCAGCAGCTACTGTCCGGACTATGCAACCCTGGTTGATTCCATTCAGTGCAAGTCATCAGAGTAAGGTATGACCAAAAATGTATAGAATTGTATTGTGCCATAAGGATTCATGCAGTTATGCAAAGTACGCCAACATATATTGTTGTAACATAAATATAAAGTATACTCACTATATATATATATACATATATATATATATATATACATATATATATATATATATATATATATATATATATATATATATATACATATATATATATACATATATACATATATATATATATATATATATATATACATATATATATATATATATATATATATACATATATATATATATATATACATATATATATACATATATATATATATATATGTATATATACATATATATATATATATATATACATATATATGTATATATATATATTAAATTAATTAAAATGAACTGACATGGACTTAATCTATTTAAAGCTAAAGCCAAATCATACTATAGGTGAGCAGCTTGACTAATAGACAGAATGTATACAGAAAGAGGACGTAGTCACGGTGACGTTACTCATTGGTTTGTAGAAGGCCTTTTTGAAGCCTTGAGTTGGGAATTTTGGCTCAGTAGCTCATTAAGGAAAAAAAAGTTTGACTTTTGAGTATAGACTTCAGGTGAAAATACCCAGATCTTCCAGTGAATTTCCGCATCCATAGGTAGTTACGGCAGCTGTTGCAAATTGACGCATTTGGCTGAAGGTCTCCAGTTAACAGGGTCCTTGGTTAAACCGTAACAGCGGTTCTTGTGTTAAAAATGTCCGCTTAATAATAAAAAAAACAAACTGCGTTAACGCGCGATAAAATAATTGTCGGCGTTAATTAATGAATGCGTTAACGCGATAATAACGCCAATGCTAGGCTATAGTAATATAAATGTCATCTTAACTGTAACCTTTCTGCAAAAATGTAGCCGCAATTGACAATCCCATCCTGGCTGTTATGTTTGTAATCAACAATATGATCACACCATTTTAGTTTCCTGTATTAATATTTGTCCTATGCAGTGATGTTTCCTCCCGAGTCATTATTTACTTTATTACAATAGTAAATTAGTGTCTTATTTTCCTCATTAGGTTTTGAGATAAGTGAACCATGTTCGTGTCCCTCCTACATGCATAGTTCTCCATCCTTGAATCCATAAACCCTGCAGAACATCTACAACATTTACAGATCTGACTATGGACGTTTGAGGCGTAGAACAGAAGAAGAGTAAGTTGTTAATACATTAAATGTCACAGCTCTGCCCATTCTCTCCCGTCACTATCTCTCACTCACCTAATCAGCTCATTCAGTGCACCTGTTAGTCACACCCACCTCATCAGCTCAATCACTCTCACCTGCTCACTCTGCTGCACCAACTATTTAGACCCCAGTCTCACACACACTCACTGCCACTGGATGCCATCAGACATAAAACTTAGAAGAAGAAGATTTTTAAAATTATTTTATTGATCCAAGAGACACCAGATCACTGTCACATCATCAATTAAAAAAAAAATACATGCATAAACCAACTCATCCAACCACAGAAACATACCAACATATCATACATGAACAATCAGCTCTCCCTTCTCCCCCACGCAGCATAAAACCCCCCTAACAGCCCAAATGCGGCTGAAGGCCGTCACATCGTCCATCATTTCGTAATAAGTGCATTGCACCCTCAGTCTGGTCTTTAGCAGTCTCTTCAGAACCGGTACCAGCTCTACACTGCCAAATAGCCAACTTTGCAGTACCGGACAAAAAGTTCACCAACGTGTGAACTGTTTTTCTCTTAGCAGAGTATTTGGAACCAAAGACAAACAAAACATAACGTAAAAACATCCCCAAGACCCTGGAACCACCTTTTTAAAAGTTCAAACACTGCTGACAGCCGAGGGCAGTGAACACACATATGTACTGTATAAGAGTTTCACTCCGAGAACAGAATAAACACCCCTCCCCCAGGTCGGGATCAAGGTGTACCTGTTTGTGGCTATTGACCCGTGTACAAAACCTCCACTGGAGGTCTGCTGTCCGTTTTTCAATGGGCAGCTTGTATAGAGACCGCCAGCTGCCTTTCGGGGAAATATCTGGACCAAAGAACTCAGTCCACCAGAGAGGGGAAGCAGTACTCAAAGCCCCCCTTCATCAACAGGCAGGTACAGAGCTGCTGCTCGGACCCAGTTATTACCAGACCAGAAAAAGTCGACGATGGATCTCTGGATGTCCTCAATCAGGCCTCTCGGTGGCGTCAGAGTAATAGAGTCGAGGCAACTAAGTTATTGGCAACTGTTACGCCCAGTCTAGGGAAACCTGCACGCAGCAATATATAAGGTCTCCCCCCTTTCTCCCACTCCCAAGAACGACCATTGCTGCAGTGATACAGTCCATAATATTTATTGTTTTACACCATTTGTAGCAATTTGCGTCGGGGTGAGCCTGGCCCAAAATAATAAACAATCTTTATTAACCAACTACCTAACCTACTCCAACCTGAACAAAAGAAAAGACAGGCAGCTTACCTAGCTCCCTACCCAAAAACAGGAGAAAACAAATGTCAACAAAAGCACACTTTCTTCTGAAATAGGACAACCTTGTCTTATCCCTTGATGTCCAGGGATTGGCTGACTCAGCCCTGCCCCCGTCTTCACCGTACAATAATCCAACCCAAGCCAGAAAACCAAAAGCCCTAAGTGCAGAAAACAAATATGAGTGATCCACCCTGTCAAAGGCTTTCTCCTGATCCAAAGACTCAAAACCAAAGTTTACATTATTTTTCCTGCACAAATCCAAAGTGTCTCTCATGAGGAAAATGTTGTCCATAATTGTCCTGTCAGGTACACAATAGGTTTGGTCTGATTGTACCACTAGGTCCAGGTTGCCCTTGAGTCTATTTGATAAGGCTCTGGAAAGCACCTTATAGTCAGCACAGAAGAGGGCAACCGGCCTCCAGTTCCTGAGTAACGCCAGGTCTCCTTTCTTTGGCAGCAGCGAAAACACCGCTCGCTGACAGGAGACAGGAAGAGATCCTCTTACGAAACACTCCAAAAGAACACTATGTAAGTCATGTCCGAGTATATTCCAGAAGTGTTTGTAAAAGTCAGCAGACCAGTGGCCATCAATCCCTGGTGCCCGACCCGATGCCATCTGATTGACAGCAACCGTCAAATTTTTCAGCCCACAATCCAGAGCAGCTTTCTCCTCCGGGCTGAGCTGAGGAAGCCCCGCCAAGAGCTCCTCCCGACACTCCATGCTGCACTGCTCCGCCCCAAAGAGGTCAGCACAGAAATCCATGGCATGGGTTCCTCACCTCGGACTGGTGGTCACTCTGCCTCCCGGAAGCCTAAGGCAGGTCATCTGCTTCCTTTGTGCCACCGTTCTCTCCAGGTTGAAGAAGAAAGAGCTTGGGGCATCCATGTCCTTCAGCTGGGGGAAGCGAGACCTGACCAGAGCTCCCTTCACCCTCTCCTGCAGGAGGGAACTCAACTCCTGGAGCACTTTACCCGTAGCAGGATCTTGGTCTTGGTGTAGCCCCTCCTCAATATCCCTGATGTTGGCCTCCAGCTCCTGGACTGCTGCGTTGATCTTAGCGGTGGAATGGGATGTGTACTGCTGGCAAAAAACACAAACTTATGTTTTTCCGACCTCCCACCACAGCTTCAGAGAACTAAAATCAGTTTTTCTGCTTTTCCAAATCAGCCAAAAGTGCTCAAAGTTCTTGCAGAAAACAGTGTCCTGCAGGAGTTTGTTATTGAAGAGCCAGTAGGACTTGAGCCTTTCACCCGGTGAAATGATCAACTCTACGTTGATGATGTGGTGGTCACTGAAGCCAACTGGACTGATGCTACTGTGGAGCAATCTGGAGCTGAGACCCTGTGAAATGTATATCCTGTCTAATCTGGCTGCACTCACTATTGTTGACCCTCACCCATGTGTACTGTCTAGATTGTGGATGTTTGGTTCTCCATGCGTCTAGCAGGTCCAGATGTGTGATGACACTGTTAAGGTTGTGAGATGATTGTGGATGTGGTTCCTTACCGGTCCTGTCCACCTTACAGTCAAAAGTGCAGTTAAAATCACCACCAATAACTAAATGTTCTTGATGATGGTTCTTTAGTTCATTGTCCAGTATGTTGAAAAAAGCCACTCTCTCTGTTCCCTGGTTTGGTTCATAAATATTGACAAAGCAGAATATTGAGCTCTCAATTTCTGCCTTCACAATAAGCAGCAACCCCTTCACCACCTCAGTAGAGGACAAGATGGTTGCATTAGCAGAATTTTTTTTAACAGACCCGCTACCCCTGCACTAATATTAGTGCCATGGCTGAGGGCACACAACCCATCCCACCATAAGCCCCAATCTACCTAATCTGATGGCGCTGTGTGTCTCCTGCAGAAACAACACATTGACCTTTTTTTGAGTGGAGACTTCAGATATTAAAGCCTGTTTTTGTAGATCTCTCCCACCGTTGATGTTTAACAATCCGATGTTGAGGCTCTGCATTGAGGGGTCAGAGAAGAGAGAACAGTACAGAGAAACAAACACTGAGGTACATGATCATTTACTTTTTAGGCTTTTTAACAATTTTACCTTTTTGTGCTTTTCTAAGAAGAGAGATATGTTTTTTTTTAGGTGGAAACGCTTCCTCTCATCAAAATGGTCAAAGCCGACCAGTTTTGTAAGTATGTCGACTGATTTGAGGAATTTAGTGGTGTCACTGAGGTAATCGCTTACTTTGACAGATTTTTTTAAATGTTTGATCTAGAAAAGAGTTTATTTCTTCCAGTGAGTATAGATCTGTGTGTTTTCTGGGGGTTCCACTAACAGACTCTACGTCTGACTCGGAGTCATACTCCATGTCCTCTCCACATGACAGCTGCCTGTTAGACACACTGTGTTCAATACTTGTGGAGGCTGCTTCCTCCACGGTTTCTTCTGGCTGGGGTTGTACAGTCTGAAAGCTGCTGTTCTCTGCAACATCAGCCTGTTGCTCCTCCGCTTGGCTCTGCTCTCTCACCCTTGTCTTTATTTTTTAACTGTGAGCCAGCGGCACCAGCTGCCGCGCCCACAATCCGCCACCGCGGACCCGGCCCCAGGTCCGCCAGCCGTAGTTTCGACTACAGGTCCGTCATCCGTAGTTTAGACCACAGGTCCGCCAGCCGTAGTTTAGACCACAGGTCCGTCATCTGTCGGTTCGACCACAGGTCTGTCATCCGCGGGCATGGCGCCCGCTCCGGTGGATGTGTCAGCAGAGCCGGCCTGCTTTCTATGCGGACAGGCAAAACGTTTGTGTCCCACATCTCCTCACTCAAAACTCTTGAGCTGTCCAGAGCTGGCGTACACCATGTAGGAGCCGTCACCGTGCTTCACTCGGAAGGACACCTCCAGTGAAAAACGTATTCAAGAATATCTGCATCTCCAATTGGTTATCATGCCTAATCTTAACCAGGAGATGTTGAGATCTGCACACACTGTGGTGAACTTCCCCAAATCTCAACCTAAGTCCGACCAAACCAAAGGGAGTCCATAGCAGCTATACCAAAGGAATAAGCTAGAGCCACCAAACTTAATATACGGGTGCTATGGCTTGATACCAACACACAGAGCAGGTTTCGTGAGGATAGCAATAACTTTGCATAATTTAGAGATGATTGGAGGATCGGAAATTTGACGACCTATTATTGGTTTGGTTATCTTTACCGAAAGGATTGAATATAAACTGTTGTTAATAGTGCTGTCAAGTAACATGCATATTCAAATCACTTACCTCTGCTGTGTCTCCTCTCCAGGGTGTTCGGCCAATAGAGTCCCCAGGGTACATGAGCGCCATTTTATAGTTCCGAGAGATACCATGTATTAATGAGTAGAGGGGTGGTAGTGAAATTGTATTCCCTGTTCGGGCCGTATATGATCTCTATTGTGATGTGTAACCACAATGGAGATCATATGAATAATTGACATCGGGATGTTAGGGGATCCATTTTAAAGTTGTAGTGTTGTAGTTTAGGTAATTGTGTTAGTTCAGGTAAGGGGTATAGTTACCTATCTTGTAGTGGGGTTGAGGTCCTCGTTGGTGGCAGGCTATAAAAGGCTGCCATATTCAATCTAGTCTGCTGCTGCCAGGACCACATGCTGTCAACACGTAAAGAGCTGTGCCATGTATGTATTTGTTTTTTTGTTGGTGAAATAAACACCTGTTTGGTTTGTACCATAATCTCTGTGTCAGTCCAGCTGCTACGTGGCCAGCCTAACAGTCACAAAGAGGTACTGGTTGAGCGTGTATGGGGCACCATCTGTGGGGTCTCGTCGTCTTTCACAGCCTGAACATCCTCAAAAGGCTGCTCTTTCACGCCTTCCTCTTTTGCCTGAGTGGTGGGAGCAGCTCCTTTGGGCTGCGGCGCCATCCTGTATGGTTTCATGGAGGTGCCAGAGACTGAGGCAGAACACTTTCGGTAGCATGAAGCGCGACTGGACCTGCAGCTTCTGCAGCTCACCTTGAGAGACACCTTTTGTTGGTGATCAGGGAAAGCAACTCCATGTAACTTGTATAGTCGCCATTCTGCATCACGCCAACACAGCTGGCGAAAGTCAGAACTTTAAAGATTGTTGCTTTTCCCATTTGTGCAGGGAGTCTGGACATTACATTTCCCAGCCACGGCATCCCATGCTCCCTGTAGCGCTCCATGTTGGAGGTATAGGTAAGGGAACGCCTCTTGATCTCAATGGGGGTTACCATTGCCTTTCAATCAGAGGGTCGGTGGTTTGATCCCCGGCTATGCTCCGCTAGTCTCATGTCAATGTGTCCTTGAGCAAGACACGTAGCTGTGCTTACGGTAGATCGATAGGTTCAAAGAAACCACTTTGACCCTGACTCTGCCCCGAAATAGAAAGCCTTTGGACCAAAATATTCAGCATCTTCCTCTGGAGCCAGATTCACAACTGAGTATACTGGGAATATCGGAGGCATTTTGGTCATTGACTGCTTAACAAACGCAAAGAAGCTTATTCTCCAATTCTGGAAAATGCTGAAGTTCCTCCGGTGAAGCTTTGTATCACAGAACTAACTGACACATTACACCTAGAGCGAATTAGATCATCTTGAATGATAAACTGAAATAATTTAGAATAATGTAGTCACTGTTTATTTCTTGTCTCGAACAACACACAAATTTAACACAAACTCAAATCACAAGTAGTGCTGGGCGGGTGGGTGAATAAGCGGTCAGCCAGGTTTTTTCCCGTTTTCGGTTTCTTTTTCCTTTCTCGCTCTCTTGTCGTTTTTATTTTATTATGTACATATTGTCTTATTTTACACAAATGCTCTCAATAAAAACATTTGCAATAAAAAATAGAATAGTGAACCAAAATGATGAGGTGTTGTAGTTGAAATAAGGTAGGCCTATTGTATTAGACTATACAGTAAATGCATATGAACAGTACAATCATGTTGTCCAGGTAGGGAGGAGGAAGGGAGAAAAGGAAAGAGACAAAGCAACAGGTCTGTTTTTTTTGTTAGTGAATTGGTCTACACGTTCAATTAAATTTCATTTGTATGACCCCAATGTCACAATCACACATTTGCCTCAGAGGGCTTAACAATCTGTACAACATACGACAGCCTCTGTCCCAGGACCCTCACATCAAATCAGGAAAAAAACATTTAACAGGGAAGAAAAAAGAAACCTTAGAGAGAACAACAGAGGAGGGATCTCTCTCCAAGATGGCCAGAAGTATGATAGATGTCATGTGTACACAATGAACAACATAATTCAATTACAAACATAGTCGATCCATATGACAGAAATGATACATTCCATAGCATAGCAGTAGTAGCAATAATAATAGCAGAAGTAATCATCACAGAGCTATACTATGATAACATACTAATCTAAGACCAATTTAGGACCTAGGTGTAAGAAACTGTTTTGACTGCGCACAAAATATCTATGGTGTTACTTACTACACCTCAATGATTATCTGTTTACATTCTGGCACATCTATGTAATGAAAAGTCCTGCTGTTTCGGCACCTAGCAGTTCCTGTTCACACTGTACAGACAACAGTCATCCGGAATATTTGGATACTGGATAACGGACTTTGGACATTATGAGCTAAGGTCAGAAGTCTTGCTTTTTTTCTCTAGGGGAGCATTCCATTCCACATTGTTTTTTCACCATCAGCACCAACTGAAGGATCGCCTGAGCTCAAGTTCAGAGATTTTCAAAAAGAAGTGCAGAGAGCGGCTACGTAAAAAAAAAAGCTCTGAAAAAAGGCTCTTTCTCCAAACATGCGGTTACACTGAAAACAAGTGAAAAAAGACGCTGGCGCCCAAAAACAAAATACTATATTGACACCTTTTTATATGATTTCTAAACAGATCTAAGGGTTGTTTATCTGCGGTGGCCGACCATGTATAATGTCCGTGTTTGGATTTGACTGAGTTGATGGGGAAAAAAGGAGTGTGACGTTTATATCATCTTTATAAGAAAAACACTTAATGCTGCAAATATTTGATATTTGTTTGTTACTATTTGTTCATATCCTCCTAATGTAATCATATTTGTTTACATTCCTTCAATACTTCTCTCATATTGTAAATGAAAGGGCTTTTACAAGGTTGGAAAAGCCATTTCTCCAAGGCCAACATAAAGATGTGCATAGTTAGGCACCATAGGTGGTAAAATACTCGTCAAAACAGCATTTTTTAAATTATTTTCTTCACCACAACAGTCATTTGATTTCTTCGCAGGTCTAATCAATTACGCAGACGGAATGAAGCCTTCGGGCTAAGGACCCCGACACTGGCAGCATGGGGAAAAAAGGAAAAAGTTGTAGTCATCAGGCATTTGTATCTAATGACAGAAAATTCACCCCATGTAGATGAAGCACATCAGCATCTCGACAACATTTTTGTTCCACACCATTAATCTGCAGAAGCTTCCTTAGCGGGAAAAAACTAAATGGAATTAATTAGGGAGATGCAGGACACCAAGTTGAGGAATTAATAAAACTGCATTCCTTGTTAATGGACACAAAACAAATGACGCCATTATTCTTTAAAAGGCAGGCCGGCTCAGTGCGCTGGCTGCTCATTTCTGACTCAATTACAATGCAGAGAGCGCCGTTCTCTACCTTTCTGAAATGAGGTTTGAATGAGAAAATTTAATTAGGAATTATAGCCCAGCGAGGATGCCGATCAAAAACAAAGCTTCTCAATTTCCCTTTGCAACTTTTCCTCGCAAGTTTGTATTTAGTTAGAAACAGACGAGTGATTTTGCTTTCAGAAATCTCTCCTCAGTAGTGTGCATATTTGGAATACCAATGCCTGCGTGCAGCTAAGTGCTCATGAGAGAACTACATTTTATTAGTCTGATATTTGGTGATTTAAACAATTCGGAAGAAGCTCCAGCGCTCCATTTCTGCTGTTATTCTTTGGTATTTCTGACAGTAAGCACACACCCAGCGGATGTAAATAATGAAATGCGTTTTAGCCTGAGGATGAAGATAATGCTCTCACTGTGTGATCGTAGCTGTTCGTCATCAACAAATGTGCCAGGGGGCTCAACCCATTTGGCCACAGCACAGGCTTGTTGTTGTTGCCCCCGAGGGCCGATCCCCCACCCTCCCAGCCACGTGCACTTCATCTTTCCCTGTAAACAGGTTTGGCATGCAAAACTGTGGGGGGCATAAGTGGTGGTGGGGTTAGCGGGGGTCAAGCAGGAGTGGAAGGAATCAATATGTGATGACTCAGAGGGAGGAGAGGACCGTCTTACCTGAGGACAGTGAGACCTTCCTCTAATCTACTCAGGGAGAAAATTGCAGAGCTCAATTTAAGACCTAACCCATGAAATTAACACCTCCAGCTCTCTTTTTTGCTACCAAGAGTGATTTCACAGAATGGGCAGCCTCTTTTAAACTTTTCAAAGTGAGAGAGGCACCCCGACTTTATTTCAGGATTCACCTTATATGCCTCCTCTTCCAGAGGGGGTTGAATGTGGCAGGAATGTGGTGGGAGGAGCATTAAGGTGAAATAGGCACCAAAGTATTGTTCAAACAAAAAAAACCGTTGAGCAAGACATCACATGGTTACCAAAGAACAGGAGTACAGGTGCTGTGTATTTAAATGTAGACAGAAGACGCCATGTAGTTCCAGTTTAATTTTTTTGTAATTATTTTGTTGTTTTGAGAAGAGACCTAAAAGTCCTAGTTTCTGACCGCAGCAGTTATAACAAGTTCAAATAATAACAAAATTAAAGCTAAAGCTACAGATCACAGTGTAATGTCAACCACCAACCACCTGGCAATCGAGACAGAAGACAATGCACTTCTGGAACAATCCTTGTAGGTCTTTATTCACTGTTACAATCTTTAAAAAGCTAAATGTGGAAACATTCAGTATATATTCAGTAGCTAGCTAGTTAATGTTAACTGAACTAGGACTAGATCCAAATCCACAAAGAGTGTCTATTGAGCAGAGCCGGTTAGTTGTCGAACCCTGGTCAGAGCTGGCCAAAGCTATGCTGTGATTAGCCAGTATCCGTTCGAGGGCGGGACTTAGCAAAGGGTCAATTGGTGGTCATTGTTGCTGTATTTTTATTTATTGTAAATGTAACTGCCTTCATTAGTTGAGTAGAAAGCAAATAATATTTCAACAAAATGTTACTTATGTCAGAAGTATGTTGCATTACTTCTTTAAAAGCACAATATGTGGTGCACATGTAAGCTGAATGCGTAGCATTAAGGCTTTACTAAAGCACCAGCGGTTCCAGTCAGGCCCAGGACCCTTTTCTGCCTGTCATCCTCTCTTTCCCCCCTGCCTTTCCCGTCTGACCCTCGTTCTGTCATGCATGAGGAGTGTGATTGGTTAGGATTAGGGTAAAATATTAGTGGTAAGCTAACCAGAGTAGGACAAGTCATGCCTTTGCCGTAGAAGGAAAGAAATACTGATCGGAAGGGGTCCGATGTCATTCTGCATAATAATTAGCCTAGTGCTTCTGTTTGTAGCAGGGAGATTTTGTATCGTCTGTGCATTTGGTCTTGGGAACAATGGTTTGTTTTTAGGATAATGCTCCTTTGGACAAATGGGCTTTTGCTTTTAGGAACTTTTTTTTGACTATGGGGGTTTTCAGAATGAACGGCCGTCTAAAGAATGGCATGGCACCTACCTTCAAGGAGTCCGCTGGTTGCATGACAAGTGGTCCTAAGAAATATCTAGCACACAACCTCCCGTGAAATAGCTATTTGTTGTTTTTACTTAAGTCTATGAGTAAATGACTCTACTTCTCTCTTGATGTATTACCTCAGTAAACATTGCAAACATGAGTTTATGGTCTCAATCTCTAGTTTCAAGTCTTCTTCAATACAGCATGATGTTCATTTTAGTAAATTATGGTCCATTTAGAGTCAAACAGACCATAAAGCAGAGTATGCTTTAGGACGGGGCTACCTTGAGATTGACAGGTCGCTGCCACGGCGTTGTCCTGTCTGACACTTGTCCTTGTCTTTATTCCTTTGGTAGTGTGTTTTCAAGTCATAAAAGGAAAATGTAACATTTTTGATGCCTAAAAATGTCTGATTTAGCGTTCGGTTGTACTTGGCTCTAGTGTCACTTCTGGTTGCAAAAAGCTTTTGTCAGATTCTGTGACTCTGCTGGAAAGACAAGTAGTCTGTTGGTAAGCACATTTACTGTCTGAGTACCTGAGACTACCTGGGAGAAGTTCTACTAGAGCGGGGGTCACTAATAGGCGGACCGCGATCAGAGTCCGGACCCAGATGCCGTTGTATTCGGACTGTGACCTACAAACGATAGATAATAATTACATTTTGACGCAGAGCTTCTTTTTTAAGCGGCACAGCTTTTTCAGCCTTTACGGTACTCGTTCAGCGGTCCAGAAAACACACCGACCAATTACATGCGTTGTAAATCACATCACGTGATGTTACTCAGCCAATCAAATATGAATTCCGATAAGCTTCCCGACTCGAGTGAGATTTACACAGACAGGAGAGACGAGGCGAGAGACCAACTAGTCGGAGAATAATACGCGAGTCAGAAGTTATTTCACGTTCTCCAAAAAGAGGAATGTGGACAGAGAGACCAGAGCCTTTAACCAAGAATGGACAGACTTTTAAATGTTCATTCTTCCCATGGACAGTTCAAAATCAGGATGTCTCATATGTTCATTAGATTATTAAAAGCGGTAACGTGAAGCGCCACTACGAGACAAAAATCATCTCTTTTGAGCAAACGTACCCTCTCACATCTGAAATGAAGTCACAGAAAATGTTTAACTGCTCAACAAGGGTGTTTGCAGAGAGGAATAAAGCTGAAACAAGTGGTATTGATAACCACAGATAAAGTCCCTGCACACAAATTTATTTTATTAGAAGATGAGAAGAATATAATATCCTTGATTTTTGAGTGACATCACTTCACACCTGAATTAACTGAATTTAAAGCTGCAGGGCTTAATTCAGTTAAATACATTTTTCTTCAATTAAGTACTTTATTTTTAGATAAACATTTTTCCAAATCTTTTTGTTATGTAATTCTTTACTGCATCCCTTAATGTAGTTGAAATGAGAGAAGAACATGTATTTATTATTAGTATGTATAAACGAGTATGTATTATTTATTATTCATCCACTTCAATTTGAAAACTGACAATAAAAATTGTTGAGATATTATTCAATATAACTTTCTTTATTTGAAATTACAGACAGTTGTTGACTACATCTATGGCACTAAATCATAGCGCAAGTTAGACATTACTGTGATGTTCCGGACCTTTGCATGAGGAAAGTCTCTCTAACTGGACCTTGCTGACTTTTAATTGGACCTCTAGACCCCTGGTCTAGAGGTTCAATTAGAGGTTCTCCTGCTGTTGTAGCCCTGCTGTTGATCACACATTTAACGTTACTGCTCATCAGCCCTAAATATCTTGTTGAGCTCTGAAAATACTGTAGCACAGTTAGTGGCCTGCCTGTGCACTGTGTTTACTGCCACTGCAGAGAAATGAATCTTGTTAATGTACGTCGTAGTTTTTCCAGCGGTTGTTTCCTGGCTTCTTGACATGGCTCCATGACATATTATGAGTCCTGTTGATCTTCTCATCTAACTCTCAGCAAGCAGGTGAGACATAATTGAATTACTTGTGAGTAACTAAAAAAGATACTCTGTACTGAAGAAAGCTTTTCACCAATGAGATACTTCTTCACATTTATTGTTATAATGATCCAACTTTTGTTTCAAAATACGAACTGGTACTGGTTAAATACTCAAGTGTTACATGTTCTTTGTTTTGCTGATTATTCTGCTGTGCAGCATCAGTTACCATGGAGATCTGCAGTGGTTTTAAAGGCTACAGGACAACCGTATGATCACTTGAGAAGCATTGACATAATTCAGAGGCACAAAACATTCTGCTTTTTTACCTTTTTCCAAAAAAAAACAATACTCCTACTAAGCTGTTTACATGGCTAATAAAAATTAATAATCCACTAATATTCATGTTTACATGCAGTCGTGCTTACTCTGATTAACGTATAATGTCCTACGGCAACACCCTTTAAATAACTATAATTTCCCTCCTGTTCCTACTACAGTCATGTTGCACCTGTGGTGGACCCTCTTTGTTAAGTTTTTTTTTCATAGCTATGCACAAGAGCAGACTGGTTTGTGTAAAACACATAGGGTTGGCCATGAACATGCAAGAGGCCAGTAACCTGTAATTCACATGATCAAAACAATGCAGATTGGACATTTAGTTACCTATGACTATTCCCAAGAATCATGAAATGATTATGAAGATGGATTTGCCAGTCAGGAGCTCCTGACCGTCCTGCTGCAGATCATTTTTACCTCCTGCAAAACAGCTCCCACTGTTTGCAAAACTCCATTAAAAACAGCTTGAAGAGACAAATTGCTGCATCGACTACTGACATGCATCATTTTAAATGAGAACACAATGGTAATTTTTCCAACCACGACTTTGCTACGTAGCTAATTACAGTGTTTAATGGAAATATCTTAACTTTTGACTTGCAAAGCACCACATGGATCCAGAAAGAAAGTAGGTAATATAATCTAATTGTGAATTCATTCATTCATACATTCAATCCTTTACTGAGAAAGTGAGTTCTGTGGTGTAGATCAGGAAACATAGGAACCTAGGCGACTGTGTCTCAGTGGTTGAGCAGGGTCGTCCTTCAATCAGAAGATCGGTGGTTCGATCCTCTGCTCCGCAGGGTGTTCCTGCGGTGTAGGGATGGGTATGAATCAGTGTGTGAATGATGACATGTAAAGTTAAAGCACTTTGAGTGGTTGGGAGACTAAAAAAGTGCTATACAAGTGAAGTCCATTTACCCTCATGATGGAAGGAAGGATAAAGAAGAAAAGAGAACTCCACTTGGCTGGAATGAAAATGACTGGGAGCAAGGACAGACCAGTGGTTCTGTAGGACAAACATGTCAGAAAAAGTGGTTTAATCATTGTTGGATGTATGTCTCGTACACAACTGAAGAAGGCTTTGGCTATACCTGAGCGAGATGGTTCCCAAGTGTCCTGTTTTCCACTAAATAGAAGAGCGTCCATTGAGCATAGAAAGCAAACTGTCCATAGAGAAAGAAATAGTTTGAAGTCATGAAAATCAGGTCCAAGAGAAGTCATGAGGTAGCAGCTGGGAAAGGAAAGGGAGAACAAATCAGGTAGGAAGCGTGATGAATATTGCTCCTCTGCTTGACTGTTGCTTCTCATTTCTCCATCCTACATTACACTTCAACACCGCCGGCTTTTCGTCCTATTAGTAAGGGTTCACCACCATCAACACCTCTTGTAATGCTAGCTGGAGACATAAAACTGTGCTGTCTTATAGATCCTTTGACAGCTGACACTGTCAAAAATATGCGTGAACCTGTTGGCAATAGAAGTGGCGTTTTGCCCCACCAATCCAGATGTGTAAGCAAGCTTCAAATATTGTATTAAAACCGTTCACGGTTGATGCATGGCCAGTTGTCGTAATCAATATTCCAACAGTCACAACAACCACTTTCAGAAGCAACAAGTGTGTCTGTTTGACAAGTGTTAATTGGTGAGTCAAACGCATCCGTGGTTGCGTAAAAAGGTTAGCATAGATAATAAACACAGATGAGTTTGAATTTAAAATGAATTGAAGGCTTTTATAAGGACACTTACAGGTTCTGTTTATGTTTTCACTACGAACAACCACAACACATTTGACTAAGAATCACCAGTTAACACGGTCACTCGTTAAACCGAAACACGGGTGGCGTCTATGGCTGCAAACTAATAAACGTGTTGACTACCACTGAACTGATCAAAAATGGTTTGTACACCCATTTTAAAACTCAATAAAGTCTAAACTCCTAAACTATGAACATATGATATCTGTACATGAACACAGATGACGTAGTTGCATCTAGTGAGTTCTAGTGATTATGATGCTTGTTGTAACGGATTGTATATGGACCCAAATGCAGCGCACAAGATTCCAGGAACCGTTGGCTTTTATTATAAACTTAGCAGGTACAGAATGATACAGAGTCCTTGGCAGATACAGCAGGGAGAATTAATTCAAATCAGGAACAGAAGGCTGGTGGGTTTACCGGGAGTCAGGCGAGAAGGATAAATCAGGAGCAGGCAGGGTCGATAACAGGAAATCAATCCGTGATAGAGCATTGAAATGCGAAGAACAATATGGCAAGGTGTGTCTGAGAGGCAGGAGTCTATATAGTGGCTTGATTAGTGATCAGAGACAGGTGAGTGAACAGTGAAGGGAGTTAGACTGATGAGGAGGGAGTGGCTGACAGGGAGAGTGAGGAGGGTGTGGAGCTGAACTGTGACAGACCCCCCCCCCCCCTCAAGGGTCGGCTACCGACGTCCCAAAACAACCACAACCAAGCCGGGTGGGCAGAAGGGGCCTGGAGGAGGGCTAATATTCATCAGACATATCCATCCTCTCCTCAGCATCGGTGGGTGAGTTGTCCTAGCCAGAAGACGGCTCCTCTTCATCCTCCCCAACATCTGAAGTTACAGATGGAAGAGGGGGAACAGAGTCTAGCTGGGTAGCCCCAGTGGGCACAGAGCCCTTGGAGGGCTGGTCAGGACGGCAGCGGTGAAACTCCCTGATGAGAGGGGCATCCAGAATGTGTCGAGCTGGGACCCAGGATCTTTCTTCTGGACCGTAGCCCTCCCAGTCGACCAGGTATTGGACCGGTATCGATGAATCAAGGTGGCGGCGGAGGTTGAGCAGCAGGAACCAGTGGGCTCTCTCGAACCGGCTTCACCTTGGAGACGTGGAATGACGGGTGGACCCGCATGGTCCGAGGCAGCTTGAGCCTCACTGCTGCAGGATTGATGACCTTCTGGATCTCGAATGGGCCAATGAACCTGGGTGCTAACTTCTTAGACTCTACCCACAAGGGTAGGTACCGTGTCAATAGCCACACTTTCTGGCCAACCTGGTAGACGGGGGCTTTGGTGCGGTGCCAGTTGGCTGCTGTGAGGAGGGAGTGGCTGACAAGTAGAGTGAGGAGGGTGTGGAGCTGAACTGTAACGGCTTGTAATTTGCTAATGCTTGTAACGTTACACGATAGGTTTCTCCACCAAAAACATGTATATATCTGGCTACTAAATATTTTGGCCACTTGCTAATGGATTCTACCCACTCACGAGTCAATTTGTTTAGGTAACATAAGTAAAGATTCTACAGCCATGCTCTGCTCTGTGAGTATTTAGACTTTATGCTAATGTCAGCATGTTGACATGATCACCATCTTAGTTAAATTTGTTAACATGTTAATATTTGCAAATTAGCACAGAACACAAAGTGCAGCTGAGGAGCTAATGTCATTAGTCATTAGTTATGGCAAAGTATTGGGAACCTTAAAGTGTACTGCAAGTTCACGCCGGAGCACATGTATGTCATCAGGGTGGGTGGCAATTATATTAGTGCTTAGCACACCTACCGAGCAACACCATGGACAGCACTTCAGCAAAACGTGTTTTGTCTCCCAAAATCCATCAAAACATAGTAATAGAAAAACTGTAGACCAACGCTAGTAAACACAAAACACAAGGTTTGCATAGGTGTAATATAATTGTTGTTACAATCTGGCTCAAGGGCTGCAACATAAAGGGAGACAAGACAAGTGTAAAAGTAATGAATACACATTTATTTAAAGAACACAAACTAAACTAAACTAAAAAAACAAATAAGCAGCCGTGTCAGCCGTGTCAGCCAAAGAAGAGGAGCAGCTAGCTCCCTGTTCAGGTACGTAGTCTTTATATCTGGCACTTTCAGCAGGCTCAGGTGTGTCTCATGAACAGCCTGAAAGACAGAAACAAACAGCAACCAGGACACGGACCCCTAGCGGAAGGGAGGGGTCGTCACAATTGTGATATAACTGAAAATGTCCAGTGTGTGCAGAAGGCAGCATTTGTATTGCTGGGTACTTTACAAAGGAAGGAGTGATCCTCCTGTAGTTCTCTAGAAAAGATTGACTTTGTCTTCGCCATGACAGCAAATGCCAGATCTATGCTTCTGCTCATGAATTCTCATCGCCCAACACAACTCTAATGCTGCGTTCACACCAAACGCAAAGTGAATTTTTTGCGCGACGAGAAAAAAAAGAATTACGGGAGAGTTGGCTGATGAGGAGGAGGAGCTTCTGTGCCTTAAATGAATAACCTTGTCAGTGTAACATAATGCAAGATACTTCACTCTCACCTCCGGACTCTGACGTCCAATCAAACTTCTGCACGTAGTCACATTTAGTCTCTGGTTCTGACGCAAGCTTTTCCACAGAAGTGTGGTGCATTTTTTTTATCTTTTTATATTGGCTTACATATGAAAGAGTCAGACAGAACATGATACATGACTTATGACTAAGTGCTGAAATTAAGTATATTTTTATCATCATTATTATCATCATCATCATTAATATTATTATTTTGATTGTGGTGAACAATTGAATTGAATTGTGGGGACTCTAAGCACCCAGCTTGAAACCGGGACAATCCCAGACAAACCAGTCCTGCACGGTCACTGTGGCCCTAGACGGAAAGAGGAAGATGATGGCCGGCTTCTCTCTCCGCCTCCCAGCGTCTGTTCAGAACAGCTTTAAATACGTATGCCTTCTGACATGTTCGGACAACACGTCGTTCTAGCATAACCTGGCCCTTAATCTTGTTATTCATTGCCTCAGTAGGTTCAATTAGTCTGCCTTTGAACATGAAATTGTAAAGATTTACGGAGAGAAAAGGTGTGCGCCCAACTTGTTCAAAGCCGTACAACCTACCTTTTGATAAATGAAGCGACACAATTCCGCAGATCTTTGATAATATTCTTCTGGTACACACTGGGGGCTCTGGGTGTACTTTCAGAGCATAGAGCGCAAATTAGCATGACAATGACATCATTAATGGATCCTCAATCTGGCAGACTGCTTAATTAGGGCCAGCAGAGGATCAGGGTGAGGACTAAATAAAGAGTCCCCTGTCCCTCTCTGGTATTGTCAATATAGTGCAGTCATTGGCGAACCAATCAAAGGTTCATCACATGGCACATTTAAAACAGTCCCTCACGCTGCCAGCCAAGGCCAACTGATGGCTCATTATCCTGCAGCCGAAAACTGCAGCCATCCTGAACAGAATTTCAATTATGCACTTCTTAAAACACTCACCGGATTAAAGATGTTACAAAAGGCCACTCACTGCAATCAGGCCGACTGATTAGCGCTTCATATAGAGGATGAAAGTGTGCTTCTAAATGCATTGAATCATTTTTTTCTGTGACTCACATGCTGGTCCTTTTGTGCTCTCGTCTACCTTATCCGCATTAATTTCAAAAGGAGTGAATTTCAATAATGGAAAGCATTACTAAAATGATGTTCAGAGAAACAGGCATAGAACTTAAGTCAACATCTGGTGAAGTCGTTAACCGTCTACAATGATTACAGGTATTTTCATTTTCATGGACAGTCCTTCATCAAAGCCAAAAGCACACAACAGTAGTCAACGTATTGCCACAGTGGAATTGCATTTGTGTATCATTCTGTTGAGAAGTGATTGCCCCCGTCTGATTTAAAATCATTAGGGCATAATATGTTTTAATTGTAAAGTAGGAATGGGCAGATCGATACTGTGGTATTGACACTACACATTTGATATTGATTCCTTGAAAAAAATATACATTATAAAACCATTTAAATACAAACATTCGCTACTTTTGTGTAATGTTCGTGGTATAACAGCCCTGAGATATTTAGATGCCCCGTGTCACATGACTGTAGGAACCAAAGTCACATCAGAACGGAGCGCACAGCGGCGGCGCACAGTCCACTTCCACATCTAAAGAGAACGGCAGAAAGGAAATGTAGTGCGGTGTGGTGCTACTTTTCACTGGTAGATAAAACACAGCAAGATGCATTATTTGGGATAATAAAGTGCCACACAGCAACACCAGTTACTATACCCTGAACTATTTTCAGTTTGTTCAGTAACTGTGGCCTGGACATCACTGATACGTTTCTTATAACATAACTCTGGTTAAGTGGTGGAGTAGATGTTGCCAACATGAACTGTTGAGTCTCAATCTGTCTCTAAGATCATTGTAAAAATCCATATGACTGTCAACATGGTGGGATAATAATAATACCAACATATGCGAGGATTCGCAAAGGGGTTTTCATTTTTGGTAATGCAAAAGATGTTTGACGAGTGTCTTTTCTCAGTAAATACCACTGTTACGGAACAATTTACTTTGTAATGGTGGTAGGTAACACTTTAATGGAACAAGTAACTTAAAACGATAGTAGGTAACACTAAGAAATAAAGGTACTTTTTAATGGTAGTAGGTAACACTGGAACACTGTTACATATTTTCTTTCATGTTTTATTATAAATATTTTACTACTTATTGTTATGGCTTCCATTCCAGTTATTTTTTCACTCATTGTACCACACACTCTGTCAAACTTGCAGATATTGACAATCAAAACTAGACCGTATAAGTTTTCTAGCAGTAACAAGGAGTGCATTGGTGCCTTTCTGTGTGTGTGTGCTCACTGTGACTAATCTGTAGGCTTTATGTTATCTTTCCAGCCAACATGACCATGGGGGGGGGGGGGGGGGGGGGGCTTACATTGGGCAGTGATGGGCTGCCATTTGGGTCCCATTAGGTCATTAGGGTTCTGTTTGGTTGCTCAAATGTCCTACCCATAAAAATAACTACAGCTCCTTGTACCTTGTGTGTTCACAGTATGGAGCTGCCAAGTGTTCAATACCGAACCAATAAATACATCATTTTGAAATAATTACTTGAATACATTGAGTAAAATAGGTAAATGAAATATATGTCCTCACTTTTATTTTCATTTCTGTTTATATGACGTTTTATTTTTTATTTCATAACATAAACATTTGATTTTTATATGCCCCTCTGCAAACATCTGCTTTTATTTTATATCTCATGATATCATATTTCCCAAAAGCACCGTTATTTCATACCATGTTTTGTCATTTCATAATGTCACTTATGAATTTGTAATTTTGATTGTCTCTATTGTGATTTTAATATGTTGGTAGTCCAGGGAGAGGGATCCCTCTGATGCTCTGCCTGAGGGTCTCAGGACGGAGGATGTCATATGCTGTAGGTTTTAATGCCCTTTTGAGGCAAATTTAAGATTGTGATATTGGGCTTTATGGATCAAATTTATTTGACTTGACAATCTTTATTCCATAATATAATTTTTCATGACAGTGGGATAGTCAGTGCCCCCTTAGCTTACAGTAAATCACATACTGCTACCTTGTGTAGCCAACCATCAGGAAAATAGTGAGAAATAAATTATATTGTAATTCATTCCCATTTATGCTGCTCAGAGTAATTGCAGTCCATGGCTCTTCTGGATTGGAACTTGGGGATTCAAAGCGCAAGAAAGTGGTATACTGTGGAATAATTACTATAGCTCTAATTCCATTCAATTGTTTTGTGGGGGATTTTCTATTGAATACCTTTTTATGACTTTATGGGATCCCTCTTTGGCTGCAACGGGATATGCTAGTATGTAGTAACCGACTTGACACAGTTCAACAGCGCTAACATTGCAGCAATTGTCCGTCACAACAATTGACTAAGTCCCACCCAAAGAGTTTGTAGATATGAATGACCTGCCTTGAGGAATAATTCTCATAGCGACGTTAAGGTGGCCAAACAACGACAGTGAAGCACGTTTGGTAATTGACTCTGCATCTAACACACCCTTCATGTCTTCTCTAGTACGAACCAGCTTTTCGTGAGGCAGTGATGCTTGCATTAGATCGCTGTCTAATGTGACACCTAATAGCTCAAAAGTTATATCACCCTTCCCTAACCATGCTCCTTTACCGGCCACGTTGATGAACTGAACTGCGTTATCGACTGTTGCGTAGAATAGGGAAAAAGGCGCGAGAGGTGTGAAGGTATTAATACTTGGAGCGCTATCATCATGTGGGGTGCTAACGAGTATATTATCAGATGCTTTTTTCCGGAATATTTTCGAGTTGCTAGTGCGAAGTGTGGGGAATGGAGGATCGTCATAAGGCCCGAACATGTAGCCCTTCTCAACTTCTTTGGCCAATAACTTGTCCATTATTTCTAGTTCTGTCAGAGCAGATATTATTATGATTAAGATGTTATTACAGAAATGGGATACGTTTGGAAGAAAACTTCAACCAGCAAGAAAACCTTGAACTAAACCAGTAATTAAATAATTGACAAAACAACGATTTGGATGCTTCATCAAGTTTTTGTCAAGTTCTGAGACGTTGACTGGTGTAGATGGTTTATTCACTTCTATTTCACTAGACGGGTGCGGCGGGGACACACGGACCTGGGGTGGTCGTCTCCGCAATAGCTGCAAGCATGTATAAATCTACAGTTATAGAATGTGCAAACATTCTCGTGGAAATGTATGCAGAGAGGAGTCTGGGGAGTATTGTTTTTTTAAAGTCACCCTGGCACTTTTCCGTTCCTCACTGAAAAAGTGGTGAGGATCCTGTCCAGGCTGCGATTGCTTTTGGATCGCTGTCTGTGGGCAAAGGATACCTGTGTACGAAAAAGACCCGCACACGACGCATGAAAGGGCCTGATGCCCAGTGAAATGTCTGCTCATAAGAGCCAGATCGACAACGGACCAGTCCAGCCTTTGATTGAATTTTTGAATGTACAGAGAGTTTGCAGAGAAAGATTCGTGGTACTCGTAGAAGAGAGTGCCGCTGTAAGACATTGCCAGGTCTGAAATGATCGCTAAATAAGTGTCCAGTTCGAACCAACAATCTGGTCAGACTTCGCATGACGTCTCTGTTTACTCCAAAAGCCATGTTAAACTTGGCCATAGTCAGATTCTTTGAGAGTCTGGGATCGCTTTCTTTCAAGACGACTGAGACCTCTCCACAGTCAACAACACGTCTGTCGGATAAATCAGTTGAACACAGCAGAAGTTTGATTAAATTAACATCGTTACCTGCAATAATTTGATTCCTCAGCTGAGGAGAAATTGCAGCAGCAGGAGGAAAGAACGGCACTCCGGCAGAAGCGGCGGGAATTGCGGTTCACGGCGTTCTATGCGGTATGTCGTCAATCGGAAGCGCACAGGCTGCCGTAGACGCGGCATGGAGATTTGCAGCTGTTGCAGTAGATGTCCCTGGGATCAAAATTTGGGGAAAGCAGTCGGAACTGTTTTCCAGAACCTGGAGGCAGGCATCCATCTTGCTAAGGGAGGACCAGGTCTTCTTCCTGAAGATCGGCGTACGGAAGTTGTCTCGCTCTTTTAGCCACGGGAGCGGAAGCATGAGCGATGGCGGCGACAGTTCTTCTGCTTGGATGTACTTTTCGTAGTAGTAGGGAGAGGAGTAACAGGAGGAACTACAACCTGATATTCAGCATTTGCTACAAAAAAAAACGAAAAAGTTCTTTGTGACTTGCCCCGCGGCCATAGAGTGCTTCGAAGATTCTTGTCATAGGCCAGTCATTTATTAAAGGAGGGTTTTTCCTTGCCAAGCGAGAGCTACGGCGGATAGTACGGCTCTCTTCGACCCTTCCTTCTGACCCATCCTCGTCATCTCGGGTCTGTAACTGCATTGGTGTAGGAAAAATCAGTGAGGAGAGAGTCGTGTTTAAATAAACCTCCTTGAAGTGAGGTTGGGCTGTGATTGGTGTGTGGCCAATTGGAAGCTACAATTCAATCGGCTGGCTGTCAGCTGGTTACAGCTGGGGGCGTATGACTTCAATGTCCTACATGAACTAACACGATGCTTCATTAATATTCATACAAGGAGTGCTATTAGTGACAGGGAGCTTTGATGGCTTGATGGTGTAGCTTTGAGAGAGAGAGAGAGAGAGAGAGAGAGAGAGCGAGCAACTACATTTGTAACCAAATAGAAATTCTTGAAAAGCAACAATTCAGTGAATTAGCTGTTTAAGTGCACTCAGGGTGACTCATAAGGCTTATTTTAGGTATGATGTCTGGAGTTTGGAAAGTATGCTGATGCTAATAATAATAATACATACATAATACATACATTTTATTCATGCTGCGCTTTAAAGGGTACTCAAAGCCACTATATATGGTAAAAACAGCAACAGAAATAATAAAAACATTTCAGCAATATAAAAACAATTACATTGCATAAATAATTAAGATGATGAATCACAGTTTAAATATGTGGATTTTCAGCACAGTTTTAAAGGAGGGGAGTGTGGGAGAATGTCTGACGTGTTGGGGGAGAGAGTTCCAGAGGGAGGGGGCAACAATGGAGAAGGCCCTGTCCCCCCAGGTCAGGTGCTTGGACCAGGTAAGAGGGGTGAGGAGGTTGGCGTCTGCAGATCTGTGGATGCGGGTTGGAGTATGTCCGTGCAGGAGGTCAGAGAGGTAGGAAGAGGCTAGGTTTTGGAGGGCTTTGTAGGTGCTGACTGCTGAGGAGGCCAACCTTTATTTTTCCTCACTGATCATGTGTTTATAAAGAGCAGCAGCTAGGTACAGTAGGCGATTCAGAATCACTTTGACATTGTCGTTGTTCTAGCTAGCAGGAACTAACTGGCTAATGCTGGTAGAATTTGTAGAGGCAGGGGGCATTTCATTAGCTGAAAGGGGAGAAGGTCATGCGTCAATATGAAAAGTGGCATTATAAATTAGGCGTGCCATTGGGAAACGCTTTGAAGTGATATGCAATAAAATTGGAAATTATGGAAATTAATTATGAAATACGATCTCATTATGAGTTGAATTTTAAATTGAATTTAATTGCCCAATTTTTAGTTGTTCAATCATTTATTTTACATAATTCAGTCATATGTCAATTAATTTCATGATGCATATTTTATCATATATTTAATCTTAAATGTGAGGTTCCATATTGTCGCACAGTTTTGGTTATATTAACATTGTTTTTAAAGCTATGGTAATCATTTAATCTCTACATTTGTTTTGTACATTTGTGTTGGTGGAGGCCATCGAATCTCTTCAACATCAAAATGCTTGCTACATCAGTTTTTGGCTCAGAGGCTCTTGATGTTTTCTTAGTGGCTCACAGAATGCCACTGCTATCCACAGAGGACAACATGACATGAAGTGTGATGGTATTTTATGATACAGCCAATTAAAAATAATGATCTTGGATTAACATTTCGAGCCACTCTGGGAAAACCCACCACGGTGAAAACAGAAAAGCTGATTAGGATTCACCCGTCGCTCTCGCCTCGTCTGGCCGGCTGCATAACAAAGGGTCGCGGCAGGTTTCAGTGTGTAGCATTTTCTGGAACTGAAGCCATTTTTTTTCCAAAGCGCAACCTTTTCTGTTAGCCTGCTCCTCTGTAGCTCATCCTTTCTGCTTCTACAGCCCTGAAAGCAGCGCAGCAAATAAAATAAAAAGCTGCCATAAACACATAGACTTTTTTACAGTGTGTGGAGAGAGAGCTGGAGTTATTTACAGCAGGATACAGACTACGTCCAAGTAAAAACTCATATCCTCACTGCAGTTCCTGGGCTCGTATCTTTGCTGTGCAACATGGTGTGTGGTCATAAAACATTTTTAGTGCAGAAGGTTTATAGGCTGGCGGGCTTTCAGCAGCCCTGGCCTCTCCTGGCGCTTTATGACTGCTGCTGTCCAAAGAAGTGACACCAAAATACACCTGACAAACCCAGGGACTCTGTGATGGATGTCCCACTCTGTCCATTTGCTTGTCCTCAGCTGAAAGAGAGAACCATCAGTCAACCTTACACAGTTGTTGATTAATCTCGCCACAATGTGCAGAAATGGACTGACGAGTGGTGGTTTCCTGTGAATGAATCTGTGTGATGTTGTAAATGTGTGGTTTTGCTTTTCAGCCCAGGCAATCATCACAGCACGTAAACATGATGACTGATATATTTCAATAATTAATGTTGCGCCTTTCCACTTGTAGGCATTTAATAATTGGCATATTTGAAATGTATTTAAAAAAATTTAAATAATCATTTAAGGTAAGACTTTTAATGCCTGAAGGACAACCCCATTTGACAGCCCTGCGCTGTAGCTGCTGTAGCTAACATTAGCTTCACTGACATGATGAGCAACTTGCAACACCTAGGGTCCCAATTCATTCAAGAACATGAGATTAAAACTATAATGTGCTTAAAAGATAATGCTTTTTGTTTAGTTTTTTAACCATGAAAAGACAAACTGCAAATCCGCAATATTCTTTTCATTATTTATTTTTTCATAATTATTTAATTCTATTTCACTTTCTTGGTCCAACAATGTTAACGATCATTTTATGTTAAGTACATCGTATTGATAGTAGTCGATAGTAGATATTGAAAGGAGTCAACTTGAACAAAGTAAATAAACTTCATGTCTGTTTGGTTGGTTAAATAATTTAATTATTCCAGCATAGCAGTACTGGTTGTACTGGACATAATGGGAACTCTGAGGTTGCATTGTACGGAGGAATTCACTGAACTGTGCAACCAAGCAATTCTACTTCCATCTTTTTTTTCTTTCTTCATATGTGAATATTGCTCATTCTTGAATGTCTTCCTTGTGTCAGTGTTCTTTTGCTTTATTTTCCCCGTGACTTGAATTAAACAAATTTTTCTTTTCAACATGAAACACATTTCTTGTTCTCATGTTTTTCACGCATCAACTCTCCTTAGGTGATAATGAAGCCAAAATCCTGTGAGTGCATTTTGGTTGTCTGAAGTGTGGAGAACACAGATGGCTTTCGCTCTCCCATACAGAGGGACGGGGTATGGCGTTTTATGCTCTGAATCGCAATGAAAATCTTTATGGCTGTGACACACAGGAAATAGACCACTGCAACATTTGTTAAACGGAGCTGAACATGATGATTTTACAAATAATATTTAGTCTCTGCTATACGCATTCTTGAGGACCTTCCTGGCCAGCAATACTGTTGACACAGTAAATAAGAAGAACTGTTTTTTATCAGAAAGAAAAACATGAAAATTGCTCATTCTTGATCATTTTTGTGGAGCCCAGAAAGTTAACAAATAAGGCAATGAAAGGTCAAATGAGTCAAAAATAAAAAATGACTAGAATACCCTTTTTAAAGTATAAAGCTTTATCTTCTTTTTTTTTGTGTGACCGCCAATCAACTGATAGTGAGTAAAGAGAGATGTGAAGAAACAGGTTTCTTCTTTTTTTGACGTGTCCATGTACTTTTTCCAGGTCAGGGATTGATTTAAAACAGGAATGTCAAACTCATTTTCACTCTGGGCCACATCGGCATCATGGTGGCCCTCAAAGGGCCGGTTGTAACTGTAAGACTGTATAACTGTAACTACTCCCTAACATATTGTTAAATAACTGTCTCTGCATTTGATTATTGTTTATTCAAGTGTAAACATATTGTACATGCAGTTATATAAATGTAAAAATATATTTAAGCACATTTCTGTCATTAATTTAGGGTTAAGAAACCCACATTACTCTATCAAAGATCAAACTTTTAAAGAAAATAACTAAGACAAATATCATCAAACACAAGTTATTACATTCACTTTGTTCAAAGCTATTCTTGTCCTCTCTCTGCATCACTAATGTTCCTCCCCGTCGTCGTCGTCATTCATGCAGCTACATCCAAGAGCTCCTCACTGACGGTCAGGTCTGCCTTCAGCCTCTTATAAACACTGATAGATGCTCTGTATCCGTGTTCTCTGTGCTTCCATCAACAGCTGATGAAAAAGACAAGTCCTGCTCGTCTCTTCAGCTAGCTGTGTTGTTAGATTGTCTGCTAGTTCCTGAACTTGTTCTGCGATGGTGTTTCTTCACAAATTGACATTTTAAAAGTCTGTACCTGGTTGGAGCACACTTGTTCACATACCTTTAACATACACTGGGCTGTAACTTTTGTAAAAATGTTCTGCCTTTTTAATTCTTGTACTCTTTCATGGGTTTTTTGGAGGCTGAATTTAGCATACTTTGCTCTGTGTGTTTGGTGTCAAATTGCCAACGTAAATTGTATTCCTTCATCACCGACACTGCCTCATAGCACAGAAGACAGACCGTTTTTTCTCCTTGAAGCACAAATATGTATTCACTTTAACATCTTTCATAACATTTTCTTCCCTCTGCATCCATTTTTCTCTACATGGACATTTTGGGATTATTTGTCGATCATTTTCAACTCAATCACTTGTTGGAAAACAGCTTTACGGGCTGTTGCCTCTCCTGTCCAGATAGTTTTAATGTCGGCACACAGGCAATATGTTGTTGCCGTGAGTGAATAATTGTGGTGTAGCGGATCCCCCCTCACGGTTCGGCACACATGTAAACCACGGATTAATTACAGTTTACCTTCACCATCACAGTGTGAAATACAATTTAACTGACAAAGTTAAACGCCGAAATGGAAAAACTCCTGTCTCGTGCCAGGATGCCGTCCTTTCGCAGGTCACAAAATTGACATGCATTGTGGGAGATGTAGTTTATGGTCACTGTAAAGCAGCATAGACTTTAATTTTAAGACAATCATATGCCTTTCATATGGAAGCCCATTTCCAGCAGCAAAAAAAAAAAGAATTCCAAAAGAAGATGAAAAGTTAGACTTGATAATAAAAATATCCCCATGGCACTTTTGGTGCATCCATTTGTAGCATTGTGAGTATATTGAAGACTCTGAGCAAACACACCCTTGAAAGGATGTTTGCTCAGAGTCTTTAATATACTCATAATACAATTCTATGTCAAATGTAGGGTAACCTATGACTGTTGTGTCTCATAATTATGACTTTCTATCTCATACATTTTTTTTTCAAGTCTAACTTTATATATATATATTAAAAAAAAATTTGCTGGCGGATTCGCCTTGAGTTTGACGCATGATCTAGACCTTATTAGCATGCTAGCAGTTGGTCCAAAGCAAAAGTTCATCGTAACATTTTGTTTTGTTTTTTACTGACTTTCTTGCTCCACACAAGATGAATCGTCAAAATTTGGCTTGCTACACACAGGTTTTAACACCCAAAACTTCAGTATGGTAAAATTTTTATCCAGTTTTTAGCTTCACTTGTAGTAAAAATGTTAAATTTACATTGTTTTAAACATTTTCACTTATCAAGCTTACTCTTTGGGAGCTAGTTGGTAGGCTACTGTGGCTGGTTAGCTAACTGAGTATAATCTAGCTAGTCGCTAACAATCTGGCGCTAGCAAGCCAAAATAGCTCACAAACTTAGTTGGGTTGCTAACAGTTAGCTAAGTATCAGCTAGCTAGCTAGCTTGGCCACTAAGCAGATAATCAGTTTAAACAGACAACTCATGTCTTTCAACGACATTTCGTAACTGTATGAAGTGACTCAACTAATGTGATAGCTTCCGCCATTTTGCCTCCTCAGCTAGCTCTGTTCCATCAAAAGTGAGCACAGTGGAAATGGTTAGCAATTGAACAATGCGTGGATTTTTTTTTTTTTCAACTTTTCTTTCTCCATCTTCGCCTCAAGGACCCTGAAGCGAGCAAGAAAGATTGTAGGCGACCCCTCTCACCCTGGACAAAAACTGTTCATGCCCCTTCCATCTGGCAGGAGGCTGAGGTCCATCAGGACCAAGACCTCACGCCACATGAACAGTTTCTTCCCATCCGCAGTCGGGCTCATTAACACTGACTAATCTACCATCAACTTATCACAAAGTGTCTCTGGAGTTTTACAGTTGTCCCGTAGCTCACAGCTCCACCCGATGAACTTTGCTTTTCATTCCTTTTGTTTAATGTAATTATTAAGTGAAGGACAGATCTTGATTACAACACATTGGAACATGAGTGCATGAGTGTGTGCATGCCAAGGATTGTATATAAGACGAGGACTTAATCACCGTGAGGTCACTCATTGGTTTGTGGACTACCGTTTTAAAACCTTGAGTTCGGCATTTTAGCTGTCGCCATCTTGGTTTATGGATTTTTATTAGGCATCAACCTCACGTTTGATGAGGTTTTACAAACAAGCTTTCTCACCCAAAACTTCTAGAACAAATGACAATATCCCTGTGATCTTTTCTGTACTTTGAGATGAATGCTAACATGGCATGCTAACATTAGAATTCTAACTCGCTAAATGTTTCCATTTTGTGTTTGGTTTTAGCTGCTAACTTTGTTACTTTGTATCTGTAACCCGTTTCCCCTCCTGTGACCCTGATGCCAACCAACCATGACAACACATTTGCCATTAATGTTTTTCTCTGAGGCGTGGAGTGATACTGAAAGTGCTAAAGAATTAGACATCATTGTAGAGGTATGTTGTTATTATATCACAGCTGTGAACCAATCAGATTGCTTGGTCTGCGCTAGCTGTTCTATGAATGAACAATAGCATTTATTCTCCTATTCATAAATTGCAGTGAAGACAAAGAGGGACATTCTTAAATACAAATGTAAACTAAGAGTTGATCACACCACTTATAACTCTCCACTGATTGATACCAACTGTATCATATATTGATGTGTTCAATTATGTTTTGACTCATCTGAGCTTTGTGATTTTTTGGATTCCATAAACAGGAGAGCATATGTGTGAAAATGAAGACGTAACTATTTAGACTGCTCCCCAGTAACAAATCATCACATCATTTGTGTTGTTTATTTTCAAGTACCCAGAGAATAAAATGTAATGCCCCAAGGCCGCCAAGACAAAATCTCAGTTGGTGCCTGTTGCACAGCTAATTAATTTCCCCTAACTGAACATCTTCATTCTGTCGTTAGGGGTGTGGCTGGTCTCATAGTAAAACCTTTTTTTTACTTGCCCTCAAGGCCAGCTGCAATGCAATAAATAGTCAACACCTCTTTTCTTCCTATCCACATCACACTCCCTCTTCTTGGCTCAACATTTGCAGAAGCGGAAGCTTGTAATATTCCGGCTGATGTTATCCGTATTATTACAGGCTTCGGTGGCTTCAGTACATAAACACACCACATGTGAAGTATTCTGCAGGGCTCTCCATTCAGTGTACTAGTGCATTGTGGGGACTGATTTGGATTTTGTGGTATTAACCTGTCGTATAAAGCACCTGTGTGCTGCAGTAGGTAGAATCTGTTTCGGCAACAAAACTACTTGTTTAGGTTTAGGAAAAGTATGTGATTTGGATTAATATAAGTATATTTGTTACATAACTTATGTATAGTTATGTTTATAAGTTTGTTATCGTAAAAGTACGATAAAATAAGCCAACGTAGGCCTACGTTTGTTATGTAAAATAAGTATGTTTGTTACGTAACGTGCGTACACGGCGTTAGTTATTTACATAATTTACGTAACAAAAGTACAGTAAAATGAATTGACTTTGAGTTTTGGTTTCACACAGGACACAAACAGTGGTCTCCTGGGTGAAAGTCCTTGCTCAGAAATTCTGTGTGTCACATCTTAATTACAGTGCATTACTTTTCACAAGTAGAAGTACTAACAGGGAATTGGAACAGCCAGAGTTGGTATACTGAGTCTCAATTAAGTACGACATAGCACAGGAAGCAGCTATGGACAATTATATTTGATAATGGTGTAAATAATTGCGTCAGCATCTGTTCAACATCAAAATATTAGCCGTCAGTTGATGCCAAGTCCTTTGGAGGAACTGGATGAAGTCATTCCAATGCACTGCAGTGTCACTGTTGCAGTTTGCCTGTTGCACATTTCCCTTGATTTTGTCTAACTGAGAAAAGCCAGCCCACAGCCTGTGCTCAGTATCTCTCCACTTGTGTAACAAGAGAGCAGCCAACGGATCTTCCCTCTGACACTCCTCTCCATCTCCCTGTCTCCCCTATTTGACACATATGAATATGAGACAACTCCTTGGCATTAAACTCCTTGGCAACATCAACCAGAAGGGGCAGAATAATGGTCCCTTTACTTTATTTTCCTTTTACTCGATAGAAAAAGTCATTTGAAGCTGTGGGTCTTGAAGAGGCAGTTCAAACAGAGGCTGGCCATGGCCTGGTGTTTGCTCTCCTCCGTCTCCATCTTCTCCCCTGCTCTCCCAGGACATAAAGGGAGATTTACTCCAGCTTATCTATAAAGGGCCAGGATGAGCCTCAGCAACTGAGCAAAACAATTACTCACAGCTGCTCCCTATCTGTCCAACTGTGAGCAATTGCACTTGAGCAGCTGAAGCCAAGTTTCGCATTCAGACGGACACAGACACGTCCACAAACACGCCTGCTGACGTACAATAAAGTCCTCACAAGCTCGTTAACTAGTTTGTCCTACTGACACTAGGTCACTCAATGTCATTGTTTCACTTTTCACCATTGTGTTCAAAACGCTTTACTGCACCTACAGCAGATGGGTCCTTATTTGGAGACTCTCCATGCGATAAAATGCAGTTCAAATGTTCCTGGAGGAGAATCTAGAGATCTTGGAAGAAGTTGGAGCTTCCAAGCTCCAACTTCAGACAAATTTTATTGTTATTCAGACAATAAAAAAAAAGTTGACCATTGACATTCAAACTCACAATTGAAACATGATGATGATGACAAAGAATTTCTTTTGCGATCTATGGTTTACCTCATGCAGTTAATGCGCTCAAACCACGACTGGTCAATACTGACGAGGAAGTTAAAGGAACAGTCATAACGCGCATTTGTGTCCTTTTGGTCTTTCAATCTCATGTCTGTGTGTTGAGTACAGTGATGGAGTCAATACGTGGTTAGCCTAGCTTAGCATAAAGACTGGAAGCAGAATGAAACAGCTGGCCTGGCTCCGTCCAAAGTGTAGAAACAGACATGAGATTGACATGGATTAGCTAATCTCACTCTTGGACAGAAAGTAAATAAGCATATTTCCAGTTGAAGTAGTATATCTTTAAAGTCATCACAAAGTCCATATTTTTTGTCAGAAATGGTTTAAGAAATAAATAAATATTGTGCAAACTCCATCAAAATGAACTGGATGTTTGGCACATAAAAAAAACAAAGGCAATATTGTGCAACTTGCTGTTATTAATCTTAAATGGGACAAATTAAATAACATAATATTTCAGTCAGTTTTGCAAAATGCCAAATTGTACATATCAAGCACAAGTTACAAAGTAGTCATCATCTGTAGCTAAGGCCCTGAATGAAACGTGCATATCAACTGACTCCTTAATCCCTGCACATTAAGATTTCCATTTATTCAAATTGTATACAGTTGGACTGGAATTCTTCGGATTTGTAGATATTAGAAAGGTTGTATTGAGTGTATACAGTTGTGGTCAAAAGTTTACATACACTTGTAAAGAACATAATGTCATGGCTCTCTTGAGTTTCCCCGTTATTTCTACAACTCTGATTTTTCTCTGATAGAGTGATTGGAACAGATACTTCTTTGTCACAAAAAACATTCATGAAGTTTGGTTCTTTCATGACTTTATTATGGGTTAACAGAAAAAGTGACAAAATCTGCTGGGTCAAAAATATACATACAGCAACATGAATTAGCAATTTTGGTGACTTAGAAAGTTGTGTCAATGAAATGAGCTTCATAGCATGGCCTCTTAACTTCTTGTGAGTGATTATGAGTGACTACAGCTGGTGACTTCTCTGAGGCCATTTAAATAGGGCTCATTGGATACAAACGCCCACAAACGCTACAATGGGAAAGTCAAAGGAGCTCAGCATGGATCTGAAAAAGCGAATCATTGACTTGAACAAGTCAGGAAAGTCACTTAGAGCCATTTCAAAGCAGCTGCAGGTCCCAAGAGCAACAGTGCAAACAATTGTTTGTAAGTATAAAGTGCATGGCACTGTTTTGTCACTGCCACGGTCAGGAAGAAAACGCAAGCTATCACCTGCTGCTGAGAGAAAATTGGTCAGGAGGGTGAAGAGTCAACCGAGAACCACCAAAAAGCAGATCTGCCAAGAATTAGAAGCTGCTGGAACACAGGTGTCAGTGTCCACAGTCAAGCGTGTTTTGCATCTCCATGGACTGAGAGGCTGCCGTGCAAGAAGGAAGCCTTTGCTCCAAAAGCGGCACCTTAAGGCTCGACTGAAGTTTGCTGCTGATCACGTGGACAAAGATAAGACCTTCTGGAGGAAAGTTCTGTGGTCAGACGAAACAAAAATCGAGCTGTTTGGCCACAATGCCCAGCAATATGTTTGGAGGAGAAAAGGTGAGGCCTTTAACCCCAAGAACACCATGCCTACCGTCAAGCACGGTGGTGGTAGTATTATGCTGTGGGGCTGTTTTGCTGCCAATGGAACTGGTGCTTTACAGAGAGTAAATGGGATAATGAAGAAGGAGGATTACCTTCAAATTCTTCAAGATAACCTAAAATCATCAGCCCGAAGGTTGGGTCTTGGGCGCAGTTGGGTGTTCCAACAGGACAATGACCCCAAACACACATCAAAAGTGGTAATGGAATGGCTAAATCAGGCTAGAATTAGGGTTTTAGAATGGCCTTCCCAAAGTCCTGACTTAAATCCCATTGAGAACATGTGGACAATTCTGAAGAAACAAGTCCATGTCAGAAAGCCATCAAATTTAACTGAACTGCACCATTTCTGTCAAGAGGAGTGGTTAAAGATTCAACGAGAAGCTTGCCAGAAGCTTGTGGATGGCTACCAAAAGCGCCTAATTGAAGTGAAAATGGCCAAGGGACATGTAACCAAATATTAGCACTGCTGTATGTATATTTTTGACCCAGCAGATTTGATCACTTTTTCTGTTAACCCATAATAAAGTCATGAAAGAACCAAACTTCATGAATGTTTTTTGTAACAAAGAAGTATTTGTTCCAATCACTCTATCAGAGAAAAATCAGAGTTGTAGAAATAACGGGGAAACTCAAGAGAGCCATGACATTATGTTCTTTACAAGTGTATGTAAACTTTTGACCACAACTGTATATACTCAATACAACCTTTCTAATATCTACAAATCCGAAGAATTCCAGTCTGTGTCCATAGCCTCTGAAACAGTAATTAGATAATAAAAGGACACGTAAACTAACTAGTTTACGTGTCCTTTTAGTAACTAGTTTACGTGTCCTTTTAGTGTCCTATTATTATCTAATTACTGTTTACGTGTGACTGATAGTGGGCTGTGTCTGGACCACATACCTTTAACAGTTGTGACTTTCTCGGAGGTTGTGTGAGGGGTTTGGTGTGTCCTACCAAGTAGTTTTGTTGCCTAAACGTCATAAAGTTGTTTCCTGTGGAGATGGAATTTTATTTTGAAAAAAATGTATGCTTGTAACATGCTGGACTTTCGTTGGAATTTTTTTTTCAACTTTTTCGTAAGACATCATACAAACTGTGGCTATGCCACTGAGTCGCAAGACGTTACGTCCGTAGTTTACATAACGTCACACGCATACTTATTTTAACCAAACCATGATGGTTTTTTTAACCCAAATGTTTCTTTCATGATGTTAACCACGGGTGAATAATATGCAAAAGGGGTGTTACTAGGAGAACAGCCTAGTCTCCTAAAAATGCAGTTCCCCTACAAAGACACTGCATTGTCATTTCTCCCACATTATGTTTGTTTTTGACGTACCACAAACTTTTCAAATCAGTCCGTGGAACTCTGCATTAGAAGGACGACGGGGGGGGATTGACGGGTCAAACAAACACTGAACTTCCAACTTGCTGTTTGAGTCCCGTGTGAAACCAAAAGTCCATGTTGACTTAAACTATGATGTTTTACTTAACCTAACCAAGTAGTTTAATTGTGTTTTTTTAATTTATTTAAAATTTAAACCACTTGTTTAAAATGAAAACGGTGTCCTTAAAACAAACAAAGAATGCAGTATAGATGTATGGGAACATATCAGAGACGCGGTAGAGGAAAGAACCTTTCCTGGATGTTAAAGATGGATATGTAACGCATTACCTGCTACTTGTTGAGTTGGAGTGTATTCCTCCAGTTGTGCCGTCAGCCTTCCCTCTGGGTTGCCCATGTGATGAGGAACGACAGGCGCCCGTAATGCAAAAATAATCTGCTAATCTCCACTGTAATTAAACAGATGGAATGAGGTCTTTACTGCTCGGCTCAAATAAGCCTTAAGTTCCCCCAAGCCACAGACAGAGATGTGCATAGAGAAGCCATGAGAGCCACTAAGGAGGGGGACTCAGTGAGATCAGAGCAACGGCATCACAAGCTGCTCCGTTCTACAAAACATAGCTTCATATCATGGTTGTGCTTTTGTCAGTATGAGAGATATTCACTTGTTTATAGTGTAACTTCATCCCCAGGTCTGAGCCTAAATCCATCCACTCTACTCTTTAACGGTACAACTTCAGAATAACTGTCAATAAATAAAGTAGAGTTTAAAAAAAAGAAGTGATGCACTGAGGTTGAGAGTTAAGATCCTTTCACAGTAAATGATATTGAAATCCTAGATCTATTCTATTCTCCTAGTTCTAGTATATATGAAGTAAACATAATCGTTGTGACTGTATACAGCCCTTTTAGTGGTAGTAACCTGTCAATCACCGTGTCGCCCCGCCCTAAATCATCCCCTGCTTTATGGTCTGTTTGACTCTAAATGGACCATAATGTACTAAATGAACATCATGCTGTATTGAAGAAGACTTGAAACTAGAGATTGAGACCATAAACTCATGTTTACAATGTTTACTGAGGGAATAAATCAAGAGAGAAGTAGTGCAATAGTAGTAGTACAATCAGACTCCTTTTTGCACAGATGTGTCGCCCCCTGATGGCCATTAGAAAAAATGCAAATTGGCTTCACTTTTTCAAAAACGGAGGTTGTCACCGGGTTCAAATTGATTTTATTATTTTCTTTATCGTCATTTCACAACAAAATGTAGATTACGGTCCAATTTTGCTACACAGCAAAACACAAAAAAACAAAACTATATTATATTATATATGAAGGGTGGAGGAGGAGTTAAGGAGTCTCACAGCCAGAGGAAAGAAGCTGCTTTGAAGTCTGCTGGTACGGCTGATGCTTCTGTATCTCTCTCCAGACGACAGCAGGTGAACAGGCTGTAGCTGGGTGGGTTTTGTCTTTTACTATCCTTTGAGCTCTTCGCAGGCTCCTCTTTTTTGAAACACATTAATTTGCTCTAAAGTCGGATTGGCTAGGAAGGCCTCCAAGTCAAAACGATCAGAAGCCACGACACCAAGTCACCTAGACGGCTGGACCAGTTTGTTTTGACGCTTCACCTTGCCCGCTTCCTCACGCTATCACAAAGGTTCGCTCTCAAACCATTCTGGTCCGGCCGCCCTGCCCCGCTGCACACATCCAGCTATTTGAGCTGGGGCGGGAACTGTAGGTGACCTTGCTGATTGGCCGTTCAGTGGGGCCACCAATCCGCTTCCTCCTCCGGTAACTGGGCGGGACGTCGGCATCCAATCCTTGGCATGGGATGCCACAGCCTGCTTTGCATTCCACACAATTAACACACATGAGGGTGCCATCGGCAGCCGTAACAGGTACCCATCCGATATTGGTGAGGTTTTAATCACCCGCCTGGCCTCGCTTTCAAAGCACTTGCTCTGCATGTTTGTTTTTTTCCAGGAACCAATGAACCTTTTGAGGAAGCCATAAACCTTATATGTGTTTTGATCAAGGAACCATATTCTAAATGTAGTGACTGAGTCATAGTTCCTACAGCCCCTGCTGTGTAGAGTAAACAAGCGCCTGTTGTTCTGCGTGTTAAAAACAACATTATAGCCTGATAAGAGAGAGATAATGACACAGTATGCTCACACAAGCGAATGGGCGAGAGAGATCATGATTGAGAGTGCAAGGGAGTTAATGAAACAAAACATAATGTGCTTATTATTTCACCACAGTTATGTACTGAAAGATAAATAAATAACCATAGATACTCAGCAGATTGTCCCTGTTTGAAGACAGGCGTCCCGGAGCTTTGAGGCTCCTGTATGTCTCCATTGCATCCTCCGTTCATTACATTCAAATAGTGTTGCACAACAGGAAACACAGAGAGGATCACGTTGTTGCCATGTTGTGTGAAAATGTCTTTCCACAGTTCTTCAGTTGTGTAGTAAGACCTGAGAAGCAATTTCTTTTTTTTATCTCATTTGTAGGAGGGTTTTTTTTTTTTTGGCTAATCTTCCAAGAGTTTACAGAAAACATTTAAGCATACAATAATTCATATACAATTCAGCACATCATTTTGGACAGACAGATTTATCACATACACACATGCAAACAAACACACATATTCATAAGGTCCCCATTTGAATTCAAAATCAACATTCAAATGCTTCAGTGTGTTGTTGTTGTTATGATCGATAATTGTCAATATTGTCGTGAATGACTTGAAAAAGTTGCCCAGTTCACTATCATGGAAGAGAAGTGAAAAAAGGTTTGATTTTTAAAATACAAGAATTATCACTTAAAGAACAGACTCACATGATGCTTTTTGTATTATTATCTGTCCTTGATAAATGCAATGATTTATGATTACCTTGTTTAAGGTAGTTAAGTATAGTTTTTCAGTATAAAGGATGTTCCCGAAAACAAGATGCGGATCCTATCTGTGCTGAAATAAAAACAGTTTCTTACCAAAATGTGATTCCAGCTTTAAGCAATTTTTTTTTTAATGTTGAAAATTGGGATGAGTGGGCGGGAGGTTCTTGTGTACGATGAACTAGAATCCTGCCGGTGCTTTTTGTTTTGCTGCATTTGGCTGAACTTTCAATCCGGCTTCCTTGCTCTCAAAACAGCATAATTAAGCCTATCCTAATATATCATGAGGGAAGGCAGAATTAGGTTTTCTTTGCAAATAAAGGCAAGACTTTCTTTAATCTGGTTTGGACTAAAAAAAGTGTTTGAGATTATACCTTGTATGTAGGGGATATGGCCATTATTGATGCATAAAACAAAAACAAAGGTCACCTTGCCTCTAAGGGTTCCGTTGTAAATGAACGCACGGAAGGGATTTTTAGTGTATGCTTCATATGGAAGCCCATTTCCGCCATCAAAAAAATAATAATAATAATTTTATTTAATTATAATCATTTTTTAATATTCTTTGATGGTGGAAACGGGCTTCCATAGCTTTTAGCTCCTGGGCTTCTTGGAAATGTTTGGGTGAAAGATGCTATTAGTATGGCTCAAATAAAATGTTCCATATTTACAAACGCCGCCTAGAGGTCTGGACCTTGGTAACTTTTACCACAGACTACTCTTTTCTTGGTTTGTAAAAGATAGATTTGTGTAGCCCAATTAACATCGTTTTAAGTGAGACGTGCATATCCAGCGGTCATAGCAGCGACTAGTAAGTTGCTTCTTAGTTGATTGAATAATAATAAAATAATGAGAAACTAAACTGTCTCGAGCTAAAATCTGATCACAGAGAGAATAGAATCTCAATTTAGGGCATTGAGCCCACGTGATTCAGCGAAGGTGTTTCCACTGTAACGTACGGGGTGATCCGTCATCTGTCATTGGAATGACGGGCTTTTAGTGTCACATAACACACACACACACACACACACACACACACACACACACACACACACACACACACACACAAGGTTCATTTCAATCCAGAGCCTGCAGGGATTGTCTTTAAGAGATCTTATTGCACTGCTGTATTTTGATAACCCCAACCCTCAGACTACAAGATACACGGACATATTATATATTGTTATATTAATGCTAACAATATCAAATTCTGTACCTTTTTAAATGATCAGGGTGTATGGCGCACACAGTACATATTAATTTGTCTCATGGACTTTGCCTGTTAAAGCTGTGGTGATCAAAATGATGCACTTATGTGAGCTTGTTAGCGCAAGAAAGACAACAAGTATGATGTAAATAACAATAAACTGTTATTTCCGAGAGGAAACATGTCAAGGTAAGCTCTCCATTGTCTGCTAATGAGTGTTGCTGTTCATGGCACTTATTTGGAGCTGCCGTTTGTTAACCAGAGCTGGTGCAGCCCTGTAGTGGCAGCTGTTGAACTAAATGTGTTAATATGTAGGCTGTCACAGTGTAGTTTATTACGCTGTCAGATTTAAATGAACTGATGATTTGCTGTGATGTGGCTCTTGTCAGAGAAAATGATCACTTATAACAAATGAAAATAGCAAGGAACACATTTAACTACACTGTATGATTAGGATGAAACGGGCTGGGTCTAAGTATCTCTGATAAAATGACATGTTGGCAGTGTACATGTTGCAGTGGGCCTAGACCAAATTACAATTCAACGAGGTCCATTTAGAGCAGTGATTCTCAACTGGTGGGTCCGCGACCCACTTTTGGGTAGCGGACCCGTTTTCAGTGGGTCTTTGCCTGAAGAAAAAAAAAAAAATCCTGTGCTTTTATTTTGAAGGGGATTTTTTTATGCAGCGGAGTTATTCACACTCCCTAACAGTATTTGGCGTTAATGCCTTGTAATGCTAATACACACCGTATTTCACAGTATAGAAGAACACCCACAAAGTTTGTTTTCATGCTAATTGAGCGAAACACAAGTACGACATCGACTACATGAGAGATGGATTTTCTTACGTTGAGGACAAAAGAGGACAAAAACCTCAGTGTGTTTTGTGCAGCGAGGTTCTGGCACCAGAAAGCATGAAGCCGTGAGGTTTTTGTCCTCTTTTGTCAAAACTGTCAAAACTGAAGCGGCATTTGGAAACAAAACACCCTTCTCTCAAAGATAAACTTTTGGGTCGTGGCTTGTCATTAAGGGGTGATGGTGGGTCCCGCAGCCAGACCAGTTGAGGACCACTGCTTTAGAGAGAATTTCCTCATGCAAAGGTCCAGAACATCACATTCATTTCTAACTTGTGCTACGATTTAGTCCCATTTATTCAGTATTGAAGTAGCCTAGCAGTTGTATCAATGTATGTAGTCGACAACTGATTATCAAATGAAATAAAGAAAGTGCAATTCAAATTGAACTGGATGAATTATAGATAATACATACTCTAATAATAAATAAATGTTCTCTCGTTTCAAATAAAATAAGGGCTGCATTTAAGAATAAAAATAATTTAAGACAAAATGTCTTGAACTGACTTGTCTTTGCCCCGCAGCTTTAAATTCAGTTAATTCAGGTGTGAAGTGACCCAAAAAAAAAATCGTTATTTATTATATTAATTATATTCTTCTCTTCTTCTAAAAAGAGACATTTGTTTGCAGGGCCGGACCTCATTCCCCTCTCTGTTAACATCAGTTAAACATTTGATGTTAGGATTCTGATCATATTGGGCTCTTGGGTTTATTTTCTGTGTGCGGTTCCTTTAATGCCAAAACAATGTTCTAGTCTCTGCAACAGGGTACAAAGGTGCAATATGTGTACAGAATGAAGAACATAATGACATTACAAGATAGGAAATTATAGTTATCATCATGTGGTGGTTTGTGTTTCATGACCTCCACCTTGATGCTCAGCTCCATCAGGTATAGATATTTTCAATGAACCTTTATGAATATGTCAACATTGTTTCCTTCAGTCTGGTATTCACACGTTACAAACTGGAAACATTTGGATTATATGTCATTGGAAAAACTTTTGCTGCAAGGTATGGGCCAAAGGGTCAAACCATACCGTACCATAAGTGACATAAAAAAACCAACATATTTTCATCTCACTAGAATATATGCACGGTATCTGCTAGTGGTCTTTCTCTTTTGGTAGGTGAAGAAAAATGATGAAAATGAATTCAAAAGAAAAAGAATAAAAGACGTTCTCAAAAGAAGCGCTACCCTCTGCAAAAAAATGCCCACGCTCAGGAATACTTTCACCTTTAAAGCCAATAATGACACAGCCAAATCCGCTGTGGGAAGGCTGAACCACAGAATATCCACATCCTGGAAGAGCCCTAACCTCAACCCCAGGTATCTTTGAACTAACCCAAATAGAGAAATTCAGAGGTGATGCCCTTGCAGGGTCTGACTCAGCTCCAAATAATTGCGAAGTAAAGTGTGAGTTCCATGTGCAACAATTCAACCGAGCAGAAGCGGTGCTGTTTTTTGGGCTGGTCCAAGACATTTTATGGCCCCCCCACGCCCCCACAGGACCACATGCTTCTAGGGGGCCTAGCACCTGCCCTGCAGTCCTGCAGTTGTTTTATATACAGTTTAAATAAATACATTTTTATGACTTTTCTTGACCCAACATGCTGCTAAAATTAAATACCTACGCTTTACCGTATGAAAAGCTTCTCTTTTAGTCTATAAAACCATCTTACGCTTGGCATTTATTAAATTCAATTTCAACTGCGGATGCGAAGGAATAAACTGAGGAACGCATGCTTCACCCCCGCCTGGCTGCGAGCAGTAGAACTACAAGAGGCATGTGCGAATGACAATTAATAACTAATTAATTAATAAACTGATTCTTTTAAAAAGTGACAATGGATTGATTAAATACAATTTGCATTATAAAACTCAATACATTCACTAATGTACAATTGTATTAGTTTATCTTTAAATTCATTAATAATTGAATGGCAAATTTAATTTGAAAAAGGCTCTTAAATTTGACTTATTTTAGTTTTTTACTTGCGTCTGTCATATAACATCTCACAGTTGATTTGTCTCTGAAACGTTGAACATGTGCAAGCGCACCGGTAACGTTTCTCCTAATTAAAGAGAGCTGCTTTTAAATTCAAGTTGTTGCAAAATGGAAACGATGAATGTCAAATCCGGAATTTACAAGATGAATGTAAGATATTAACAAAAAGTTCAATGTATCGCCTTTTTGTTAACACCTTTTGTGATTCCAAAATTCATTAATTCATCAATTAAAAACAGAATAAAGAAATGTTCATTATCTTGTCTATTCTTTTTTTTAATGCTTAATTTAAATGCAAATTAAAAAAAAATAAAAAATTAAACACAATTTTTAGGTTCATCAATTTATTAGCTGATTACAATAAACACTTTAAAAGTCTTTAATTACTCTATTAGCACAGTTCAAGCTCCATATAAGCCAGGTAACCACGCTATAGTCCCCCCCTCTAAAGAAATGGTTCATAGTTTTACAATAATTCAAAATGCAAATGAAGAGAACACACTCTAAACAACATCATGCATTAGGGATCACTGATGTAAATAAACTGAAGAGAGTTTTTCAATTGAATCATAATTATGTTTGGGGGAGCATTTTATTCTTTTGTTTGACTGGACAGAGAGAGATGGCAATGAAAAAAGAAAACATCATTTCACAAAAGGTGAACTCATTGTGGTTCAGGGCCTGAACGCCCTAGGTCACCAGAGCGCCCCAGTTTTTCACAAGTTTGTTTTTCTTGTAAAAAGGTTTATGAAAAATACAGGAAATGTTGAAATGATGTGATATTTTTCAGATCTTCTGCGGATATGCAACTGAAGCCTCTCAGACCGCCCACAATCAGTCCGAACAGAGACACCAATCAAGCGGGCTGCCCGCCATGCGAGTGCGGGTTAAGGACTCGAGACCAGGGGCCGCTTATGAATCGCCATTAAGAATCACCGCTGTCAGTCACACTGGAAATCAAACAAGCGCTGTGTAAACCCAGGAAGCTTTACTCGTCGAGAGCTGGTGATGTAACACTTAGAGAAAGTAACAGGAATTTAATGATGACATGTTTTAGTTTTTTTGTCAGTGGTTGCAATGTGCAATCAACACATCCACGAGCCTGATGATGATGATTCAAATGAAATCAATAACATAAAAAGTATGAACATACAGCTGTGTGCCAGACTGACTGCAGATGTATCCAGCTGTAGCCAAGAGGTGAGGCTAAGGAGCACATGTTAGTTTTCTTTTCTATGGACTTCAGCCTTCTGACTTGGAACGATCGTCTCCTCAAGTTAAACCCCGTCTTGTCAACCCTGAGCCCCATCAGATGAAACCTCAAACGAACACATTCAGGTGTAAAAATCCTGCTGTGGGCGACAAAAAAAAACCCAACCAGCAACAGCATTATGTCACAGAAATGACATACTGTACCAAAACACATCCGATCAGGACTTCAGGGCTAATATTTAAGACTTGCAAAACAATGACTTTGTCCCACCTCTTGCAAGTGTTTTCATATTTTGCCTCTTTATGACTTAGTCGTTTTAAATGTGAACTTTTCTTGGCGTAATATTGCAAATGATACTCTGACACTGCAGTTTGTCCACTGTTATTATCTTGTTCGTATGTCATGCAGACCACGGGATATTTGGCCACAATGTCAATGACCATGCGTATCCAATATGCGATGTCTGTTTTTCTTCCAAACCCAGTTAGGACCGATCTACTTCTCTGAGAGGCTCGATGAATACGTGAGTAAAGATAAGATGAGAAAATGTTGCCACAGTACAAAAGGACTATACGTCTATTGTTCCTGTCACACGAGAACCACGGTGATGAGCGCAGATATTGACAGCTTTGCTGATATCCAGCCAAAGTGTCTATTTTTATCTGTATCCTGTCTATTTGTGTTTCCACATGTCACTCACGGAGTATTTCTGTCTACATGTTGATGTCTGTGGGTTCTTCAGGATATTCTTGGACACGAATGAGTCAAATACTCTCGGTGACCAGCGTACTCACACTTGAGTCACACCGTGACTGTCCTTCTTCAAAAGGGACCCCTGTAGGTGGTTTGTACAAGCAGTTTATTACAACCTATATTCATGTTTATTGTTGGGTGGTGGTCTCTGGTGGCCGTAGTAGTTCTGACTGTAGCAAAGGAGGAAGTTCAGGTGACGTAGTATGAAGAGCGACAAAGTCGAGAAGCGGTTGGGGTGGGTGAACGGGTCCAACAAATACAGGACTTTGAACCAGAAAACCATTGGTCTTCCTATAAAACCAAAAGTCAATGTTGAGGTAGGTCATGTACTGAACAATAACCATAACGTAGGTTAACGTTTCATAGATGGGGGGGGGGGGATCACGGTTACTCTAGCACAGTGATTCTCAACTGGGGGGTCGCGACCCACGGACCTGTTTTCAGTGGGTCGTGGACCTTTGCCTGAAATTTTTTTTAAAAAATAAAAAATAAAAATCTTGTGCTTTTATTTTGAAGGGGATTTTTTTATGCAGTGGAGTTATTCACACTCCTTAACAGTATTTGGCGTTAATGCCTTGTAATGCTAATACAATTTGGACTTCTCAAACACAGGTGCAACTAATAACATGACTTATTGCTGCACCGCATTCCAATAAAGGAGCAAATCATTGGCGTTATGAGTTCACTGCAGTATGCTAACATGTTACCATATGTACAGGACAGAGATGATAAAGGTAGCATTTCTTTTCTTCCATACTTTTTAAAGCTGTATTCATAATTTACTGGCTAAATTGGGATGAATAACAACCTGAAAAGACACTTTTTTTTGTTGTTTTTATAGAGAATGAGAGGATATTTATGAGAAATATTAGCATTCATATTCATGTGATCACTCCCTTTTTGCTCAGGGTTGGTGTCCATCAACTAACAACATCTGGCTGGTTTGTCTCTAACTGTGTGTCTGTACAGCGGCTTTATCTGAGCTTTTTCAGCTGCAAGGGACCGCCTGCTGCTGCTGGGAACAAGGTTGATGGTCAGACTGAACCAAAAAGAAAGAAACCTCCACATTACCCACAGTCATTTGATCCATTGTTGATACAAAATCATTGATTAGTACAGCTTGAATTTTCTCCAAAACCTTACTGAAGTCCCTGAAACACTAGCTGTGCGTTACAAAGAAGCGAGCGCGGCCTCTACTGCAGAACTAATGCAGGAGAGATGTAGGATAAATGCGCGGTGGGGGAGTAATAACGGCGGATTATTCTATAGTGAAGCGTCTGAAATCGACAAAGGAGGAGACGACGGATTTGAGGATTTTGTGTTTTTCTCTGCATGACACGAGTAAGCCAGCCTGTGTGAGAGAAAGGACAGATATGAACACAGTCAGAATCTCACTATCTAAATCTGAAAACTAGCTGATAAATTCGGCTGAAAACAGCCTGGTGAGCTCTCTCCCTCTCTCTCTCCCTCCCTCTCTCCCCCCCTCCTCTCCCTGTGCTCGTACAACTAAATGAAGCCTTTGAACCTCTTCACAGTGACGGGAGCTGAATGCTCTATCAACGGCAGCATGCCGGAAACAAGCTACTGGCCCAGGAATCCAGATAAACATATAAGAGGCACTGGCCGTCGTCAACAGGCACATTCACAGGCAGACAATAGGGCTCTGATCAGAACAATGATTATGTGGGCCCTCTGCCGTCCTCTCATTGGCAGCCCACTTTCTCCATTCCTATCATTTTAATTAATTCTGTGATATTTCCAAAGTCTGGGCTGTATAGACCCCTAATGAGAAACCTCATCAAAAGACGCACAAGCCGGGCAATTTGAGCTGCGGCTGGCATGATAGTCCTCCAACCCCAATTACTTGCTTTTCTTCTTGATGCACAGCAGCGTCCGTAACCACAAAGAGCTCCGCTGGGGTTGGCTCCTGGTCACCAACAGTACACCTGTATTTGTGTGTGTTTCCTTTCATTTCTTTTTTTTTTTTCTTTGAGGTAAATGCTCTTTTTCTTTCTCTTTCTTTCTTTCTTTTTTTTTTTTTGCTTTTGTGTACTGATAGCCATCTCATTGACTTTAATCAGCCATCCATCAATGTGACAACGCTCTAAGAAGAAAGGTTTTCAGGCACTAGTTAATTAATCTGCCTGCTCTTGTCTGCCTGCACTGCTCAATCATGGAGTAAATAAAGGCAGTCAAGAATGTAATTGTTTGTTTTTCTGTGCAGCGTTTGGAAAAAAAAAAAAAGAAGCCCTTTTTCATCTGAAGGAGCTGTGAAAGTTGCCCTTTTCACTTTAATTTGCCAAAGGTATCTCATAAAGCAAATGAGGCAGAGGTGTACACAAATGTCACATTTCAGAATAACTTATTTTTGTACTTTCTTTACTTCCTCTGAACCTCATGCAGGAAACAGAATACACAAGTCCTGTTCTTGGTCATGTTAAACCCTTTTCTGGGCTGTTATTAGTTAAAAGTCATCAAATCCTGATCAGCTCAAAGTGAAAGGATTGTACAGTCATTATAACAGACAGCAGGAGTGCATAATGACTACGATGCTCATGGAGTATAATTACTACATAAGCAGCGATTCCCTCAGGAATTATTCTGCCCCATTTTATCTTTGATTGTAGTTTTTAATCAGTATTTGCAGTGAGGGAAGAGCTGTTTACACGCCTGTAGCAAAGTATTAATGTGCATGTGCTAACTCGATTGCTTTAACTGCTCTGGGAAAGCACAGATTGGGTACAGCGTGTGTAATGATTTCGGGAAAAATTCTTTGTCATCTATTAACATATGCCATCTTTTCAGTGATGGTAGCTTCTGTCTACAAATTCATATTATTGTAACATATTGCCAGCTGAGGTACCATGGGTATGAACGGTACCGCTACCGACGCACACAGAGGAACACAGTTGGTGTTTGCTTTTTCAAGAAATGTAAGATCTTTTGTGTCAATGTTTTTGCCTTTTTGTGTGTGAGAGTTTTGTCATAAGTGTATTGTTGAAATGTGGACAGGTTAGCTTTAAGGTCGACTTCTGCATTACATTGTGTGGCCCTTGCAATATGTTGCGTTACCTTGCAATACATTTTGCATTTTCCCTCTGATCCATAGAGAAAGGCTGAGCGGTAATGTAATACAGCATTGCGTGTTATGTAGTAGTCATGGGAGTCGGTGCACCCTCACATGTGGCCGGCTCAGACGCAGGTCTTGAACTTCATTTTTCATGTATTTATTTCATGTTTTAGTTTGTTCTTATTATATCGATTGGTTTAATCGTTTCATCTTTTGCATTGTTTTATCAGGGTTTAAATTTGATCTTCGTTTGTCTTGCTCACTCAGCTTCCTGTTGTTATTTTTGCCTTGCTTTGTCTATCACAGCCCTCTGCAAACTCGATTTTAACGGTGCTGTGTAAATAAACGCGTTATTATTATTAATGTTAAAAGGAGCAGCGAAGAATAGTCACAGTACAGCTACCTCCGTCGTAGATACAACCACAAATGCAGCCGTGGTCGTGTGTATATATATATATATATATATATATATATATATATATACACACACAACCACAGCTCAGCCAGGCAGAGCAGCTGCAGCTCTGCACAGTCAGAGGCTGTTATAGAGTCGCAGCTCGGCCTTTTGACGGGAGGACTGAACAATGAATGCATCGTGTCGAGCGTCGCATCGTCTCTCAGTCTGCAGTATCTCCAGACTGCGTCCCTACACTGGCAGGGTGTTATAACTGGAACAAGAAACTAATCGTTGCTATGGATCAGGAGGAATGTAAAAATCATTCCAAGGGAACGCAAATCGTAATGTGAAGTGACCCATGAGTAATTCCGAAGTAACAAAATAGTATTGCAAGGGAACACAACATGTATTGCGAGGTTGCACAAAAGTCTTTTCATCTAATTCTCGTAATTCAAATTTCCAAAAAGTACATTTTTTATTCCAAACTATCTTTTGAATTTCTCCGTGTTGCTCTACCTGACGCATCAGATGATCCGTTTACACAGAACCATCTGAAACGGTTCGGAAAAGGCCCGGCGCTTTCAAAAAACACAAATGAAGAAATACTCTCCAGTTCTGATAGAACTGGTGATATTGCAGCAGCTAAGCTAACCTCTTGAGGATCCCCCCCCCATTGTTGCTTAGAACAAAACAAAACGACCCTCCGCGCCGTCACACAACTCACCTAAGCCACGCCCCTAGCTGCCTGCCGCTCCTCACAGCGCTCTGATAGGTCACTCGCTTGTCGGATACCAACGCATACTTGAAGCCTTCAAGATGGATTTTTTTCATGTGCTACGTGATCACGCTATTCTGGCATCGCGAGAATCCAGCTGCCGTGCAAGGTACAGTCCTCAATGGTCAGAATGTGATTTTTATTTGAATTTAATAATGAAGCAAAACACTTTGAATCTGTTTAAATTGTATCTAAATCATGCCTTTTGGCCAGCAATGAAAGCAAATATATGAAGTAAAACCTGGTTTATACTGATCACCGCGTTGCACTGATTGGTTTGGTTGTGTTGTTGTTGGATTACTTTCACTGTGCATGAAGTTCACTCAGAGTGACATGAGCTTGACCTGCTGTCTGGCAATACAGTTCCTTTTTTTTATTCATTTATATCTCAGGCAGGCCCTCATTTACAATCATGTAGTTAAAATTTGAAAAATCAGGCAATTACTGTTCACCTGCTGATACGTCTGGTAGAGACTGCAGGCCTTAGTTTCTGCACCGGTGTTTGCATGAAGGCCTTTTGACTTGTTGTCTGGAAAACTCCACACTCTGCATTAAACTGGGGCAGAAACACATAATAATAGTCGCCAACATGTCTGCAGGGCATTCTTAGGTTATTGTATGCACTGTCCAATTTGGGAAGCCACATTTGTAGGTGTTACCACTGAGAAGAGTACACCACCGCTAAGCTGCTGAGTCTTACATCATCGAAGTAAAAAGCTTCTTTGTTAGTGTTTTGTTTCATCAACCTTTACATTCTTAAACGACCGATTCTATGAATGACTTTTCTAATGAATCTACGGCACCAACACGGTAAATATGACTTATGTATTCATTTGAGTTGTATTAATTCATTTATTTATACTTCATTTATCTCCTTGTCAAAAGTGTCCCGATACTAATAACAATTTACAGACTCACAGCATCAAACGAAACAACACAAAATGTTATTTCATAAAGATGAATCAAAATGTGATTGTAAAATCATCAGTATATTTGCATACTTACAAAAAGAACCTATAGGTGTCAAATTAAAGACAAGCTAAAAGCCCCAAAATATGACAAATTCAAATAGTTTAATGAGACCAGAAAATGCTTTGGGAATCTGTCAGGAGAAAGCAACTTAGAATCCGAGATCGCATTTTACCTCTTGGACCCATTTAGTACATGTGTTCCATTCTGACAAGTTATTACATGACGTGTCAGACCGTTTGACGGCCCGTTGGGCTTCTGGATTCCAGCAGCTGCTGGAGTAGCTAATGGAATGCAGAGGCGTCCCTGAGTGGAAGCCACTGGTTCGATTCAGCCAGACAAAAGCCATGTACACGGAGCTGTCTCTGCTGCAGAGAGCGAGGGATCTGTGAACTGTAGCACATGCACAGTCCTTTTCCCTAGCGCACGCTCTCCACTCCCACGGACTGAAACCAAACACTGAATCCAAGCCACACAGATCTAATCAAGCACGCAAGACCAGTAATGACTTTCCAACGAGAGGGATTATAGATCCAGGGTCACCGGCAAATCTCAATAGAATGACAAAGTGTTCAAATGTGAAGGATGTCAAACGTTCAACGTAAACCTGGAGGCCGAGTGTGAAATGCATAGTACAGGGGGGTTCCCAACGGCGTTCAAATCTGTGATTATGGACAGATAATGGACTTTTTTGTTGATGTATTGTCTGATGGACAGAATATCCCTTAAAGTTAGCGTTGGTATTGTGGTGGAGTGAGACCTCTGCTCGCAGGAGGCCGCGGACCTCTCGCTCTTTCTCTGTTGTTTGAGCAACGAAGTCACGCTAAGAAAAATCAGCTGGATCCGGCTTACAATGAAAAAGTATTTCATAATTCACAAATGCTAAAAAAAACAATTACAAACTGAATTACACTGTCGACAGTAAGGAATCGCGAAACCGAGTTCAAACACTCTTCCCCCCCTAACCGGCCAACAAACGCCAGTTTACAGTAAAGAAGATCGCCAAGAACTGAACAGCGTCTCTCCGAACAATGTTTTTATACCCAAAAGTCAACGGTTTACATTCAAAATCTAGTAACAACTTCAGTGGCTGGCTAAGATTCAATTGTCTCCTCCTGGCCTCAGACAATGCTCTCCATTGGTCCACATGATGATCCTGGTAATGTCCGTTGGTCCACTTCCTCGTAAAAGCTCCGTCCATCCGACCCCCGCTTGACCACCATCCTGTCTCCCGCGGCGCCGATTCACCTCCGACTCATCTCATCTCCATATATGGTCATGAAAAACTCTGAAACTCTCGCCCTTCCTCTCCTTGCCCTCTCTCTACTCTAAACAGTCAACTACTATACTTCTAGTCTAATACATTCAATTGATTAAGATTGTGTGGTTTATCACTTTTGTAAGTAATATATGCTACACTTATACTATCCTTTACAAGTGAATATACTGTAAACCTATTATACATTACATAAGTGAATATTTTGTGAACATATGATATTTTATACTTTCTTTAGGTGTGCTTTAAATCAAACTATTATACTTCTAAACTTAAATTCCTCACAGTATTTTCCTTTAAATTGTGTTTGTATTAATATTTGTTAAAATTGACATCCCAACAGCAATCAACAAATCAAATGTTGTGATAAGTTTCTGTGGCTGTCACAGGACTGTGATAAGGAAGGCACTGATTGGACGCTCTACCCGCCTGTCTCCCTGTCTGCACACTCTCACGCTGATGTGCATTGAGCGTGCTCATGATTTCGGTGAACTGAATGTATCCGTTAGCAACTAATGAGCGTGAAGGCTCTCGCACTGTGTGACCGGCAGCCGGCGGGGCTAGTGCAGTCAAAGGAGCAGAGACTGACATCCCCGCCTCCAAAGTCTCACAAATGAATTTGACGAGCCAGCGAATGTTAAGCCTAGTACTAAGTACTAATACTCGCAGTAGTGAGGCGCGTGCGCCAGAAAATGACGTAATCACGGCCGGTGCTTGGTTGTGCACTTGTGAGTTTTTTGGCACGTGATCAGAGCTCCTCAGACGAGACCGTCACACATAGTTCACTGATAAAAGCACTATTTACATGTCTTGGGATTATACAACCAAGGACAATTCATTTTCAGATGCTTTAGAAACAGGAGGTCCCATAAAACCACATTTGAGGAAATATTTTGCAGCTAAATCTGATTGTTTACAGGACATTCAACCTTCATTTCTTTATAGTGCTTTTAATACGTTAACACTTCTTTCTTTAGGGGGCTTGTACAAAGGCAACAAAGTAGACCATGAATATGAGAGTTTACAGTTAATTACAATCCCTTCTCAGCATTGTGGATGTTGGCTCATGGCTTTTTGCCGGTTACACTCGTTGTCTTTTTGCTTCTTCACACTTCATTTTGTTTGTACGCCCTCTGGCGTTTCGGAGAATAACGCAACAACAGCTCTTAATAAACGGCCTCTGTTCGTGCTCGGAGCCCGAAGGTGCCAAGTGCGAGTATAAACAGAGCTTTAAGCAGTTCAGAGTGTGTGGGGAGGGTGGAGCACACTAGTGCCCGCTGAGCAGAAATGTTCCTTCACCAGGACGCTGTCCCGCTTGTGCGCTCGTATCACGTGCACTCTCCTGGTTTTTATGTGTGTTGTTAGAGACCAGTTCTAAGTTCTTTGTTATCGTATGCACACCAATTACAAGGAAGCTGTTGTTGGCAATGAAAATCTTGGGTAAATAATAAAGTATTAAAATAAAGTAATATTAAGTTGTTGTCGACAGTTTTACAGATAAACTGAGGAATGTAGTAATATGTGTGAATGGTCATAGAGAAGCTCCAGAGCTCAAGAGTTCAAAAGGCTCATGGCCTGTTGAATGAAGCTGTCCCTGAGTCATGGTGGTGAGGGACCGGTTGCTGAAAAAAAGTCTGATTAAACGTTAAACACCAGAGCATCTGACCGGTTTGAAGGAAAATACGTCGTTGGAGGGAGGCCTGACCTGGAGACTTTCTCCTTAGATTCAGTTACTGTTGGAGCTAATTTCTCTGGAGAAGAGTTGGCAACAGTGGGCTGGGTTTTTCACAGTAAGTTAGTGCGTTATTATCGCGTTAACGCATTCATTAATTAACACCGACAATTATTTTATCGCGTGTTAACGCAGTTTGTTTTTTTGTTTATTATGAAGCGGACATTTTTAACACAAGAACCGGTGTTACGGTTTAACCAGGGACCCTGTTAACTGGAGACCTTCAGCCGAATGCCTCAATTTGCATCAGCTGCCGTAACTATGACAACAACAGATGCATTAGTTAAACCATAACAACAGGCAGCAAGCGGTGAACAGCCGTTTGTGTGGTGTCTTTTCCGTCTTTTCCTGTTTCCTTCACCTACATTCCCCTGGGTCCTAAGTCCCTCCATGTACAGCTTCTTATCACCCTCTATTTACCAACAGTACATTTATAAAACAAATACCACACATAGTACACGGTACTCAGCGTTGCATATGTGTCTGACCAAAATACCAAAAAAAAAGCAAAAAAGGAAAACACAAATTTGTAGAGTTTTTAAAGTGTTTGTGTTTGGAATATGTATATTGCTACTGAGAGTTTAACAAACATAAAAAGAAGAAAAAAACATGACAGATAGGTTTGCAGTTTTCAAGGTGTATATTTCAAATTGCATCTATTACACACATGAAAATAAAGTTGTGAACACCGGCTGAATATCTATGATCAGAATCGCAATTCAAAATTGTAATCCTTGCCCAGCATTAAGATATACATATTTAATCTTGCGTACTCTTAGTAGTTTCTCATTACTACATCAACCTTAGCTTTAAAGGTTTTCTCCACCACTTTTTCTCAGAATCATCATTTAGTCCAGTCAGAACACACTGACATACTGCAGGAATCAGTGCAACGCTCTCCTTTCAGGGATATTTTCCAAAATGTGTACCAAGAAAAAATGTCAATGAATCTGCTTGGAAATCATAACAGTGCAAAACTGAAATTGTGAGCAACAATGTAGCATGGCGTTCCGTGGTCCAAGGGGTTAACAGTTTCACGTTCAGGCATCACAATTTTTTCAGCAATAGCTTTCTCTCTTTTTTTACATTTCAGACCAACAAACAAACAAAGCATGCTTTATTATTTCTCTTAATTCTCTTATGTTATGTTGTGAGCGGATAAGCAGCAGTAGAAAACAGTTCAACACAGAGAGTGATATGCAACAACGTCCGGTATACATTCTAATACAGATTGTCGCCCAACCATTCAATCTGCCTTCACCTATATTTTTTCCATTGTAAAATTTGACATAATATTGGTATATAAATCGACTTACATAACTGGTGCACAAAAGAAACACAAAAACCGGTACTTTAGATTCTTTTTACTATATATCCTCAACAAACACCAACATTTTTCTAATTCCATTTGCAATGTGGGAAAAGTGCAACAATGAACAACTATTACAATCACTGAGAGAAGGAAATAGGCTTTTGTACGGTTTTGTGCTAATGGAAAGCTCACACATGAAAAGACAATTACATGCTTAAGTTACGAAAAGGAAGAGAAGTGAATTCATTTTGTAATTAGATCTTTAGAGCATGCAACGGCAACTCTAACCTTAGTTTGCTTACTCTCTCATTTGACTGAAGTTCCCAACAGCGTTCCTTTTAAATGTGTGTCTCTAACACCGGCAAACCGTTTGCACATTTGTATCTCATTCCTAAATCTGCATTGGACTAGATCACTTTTAGATCGGGGGCGTAGACTGTGTTATAACCCTGTGTAATTCAAATTATTTTTGATAATTAACCTGTGACTAATGACATTCTAAAATGCTCTACACTATAGAAATTAGAATGAGCTGATTTGTCAGACAACACGCTTGGATAATCAAGCGGTTAACAGCTATTTATAGTAGTATAGCGCACACGGATGCAACAAAAAAAAAAACACATTTATTTTGCGTTATTTTTTTTCATTGTTCCTTTTCTTTCCCCAAAGCGAGGTGAGGCGAGGCAGTGTCTTTTCCTCGGCTCACTTTCCAAACACTTTTAATTATAAAGTGCTTTGCTGCGTCGCTTTTGCAGGCCGCCGTCCTCTCCACACATCGGCCGGCATCCTCAACGAGGCAGGAAATTGAAAGAAGGAGACGGAATCAGCCGCAAAGCTGACGGAGGATGAGCTGCCGACCACAATTACCCCAAGTGCTATTCAAATGGCACCACCTCTCTTTATGGACAGTTAAGAATACCCATGCTCTCTAATGTGCTCTCTCAGCGCCAGCAATGTTCCTATCCACTGGTCATATTCAGACGCACTGCTGCAGCTCACGCACAATGGCTGCTTAATAGCCAGGTACTTAAAGACACTACATCAGTACCTGCATGCTGCTGCTGAGCTTTATAGCTCATCGTCTAGTCCGTGAATGTTCCAGCATGACACTGTAACAAATGTGCGCTTTGCTTGTCTGTCTTTTTCTCTGAATCCACATACATGTGAAAAACCTACACATAGCATATATGAAGCACCCAGATGTAAACCGTGTGAGATTTCTAAATGAATCTAGGAATAAATAGATCTTCAGTTATCATGTATGCAATGAGATCACATGATGAAATGAATTAATCATTGACTTGATTATTTTACAATGTATTAGGGCCATTGTTAGTATAAAAAACAACAACTGATAAACAGAATGATGGAGAATGGGGGGGGGGGGGGTGTAATATCAAATATTATAGAGTCAAACAGGAACAGGTACTGGCGGAGGGATAAACTGTTGTTTATTAAAAAATAGTTACAACATATGACTCCCTCTAAACCCACAAATATGTTATTGATTGCATTATGGGAAATATGACCGACCATTTTTTGTGTCTCTTGCTCACACCTCCAACTTTATGGAGCAGGGCTCTTCAACATGTTTCAGGCCAAGGACCCCCACACTGATAGAGAGATGGAGCAGGGACCCCCTACTGTATATATTGTATAAAATTTGTGTTTTATATTAAACTGGGCCTGGTGCCATGTATAAACACACCTTGTTAGTGTGCATTCAATACTAAGCTATTCAAATAATACACAGGTTCATATCTTCATGTTTTTATTATAAAGGTACAGTGAGTAGGGTGGCCGTGCCACTGCCATTTATAAACACACCTTGTATGATAATCATGCATACAAGCTATTCAAATTGACGTTTTTATTTTAAATATAAATGTGGAAACGAAAATGAGTGATGGCTTATTAGTACCACTGCCATGCATAAACATACCTGTTATCTTGCATACAATACTGAACTATTAAAATAATGGACAGATTCATGTTTGGGGAAAAAAAATTTAAAAAATTGTCTAATCAACCCAAAATGTTGCGGACCCCCTGTTGAAGACCTCTGTTATGGAATATTAAAATATGTGCCATGCCATACCGTTCAATGTTGTAATCGTGCCACCTTCAAAACATGGACTTCATTTTGTGTCATAAGAAACTGTTAACATGTCAATGAGCAGATTTCGCCCCACAGAGCTACGTCTGTCTGCTGTTGAGGAGAAGAAGCAGAAACCAGGTCTGGATGAGAGTGAGTCCCTCCCTGTAACTGCACAGTCACTCAAGGTCAGAGTGGAGGCTCAAAAAAAAGACAGATTCCTCCCCGAGTGTGATAAGCCTCGGGGCAGGCACACACGTATTTCAGAAGTTTTCTGATCATAATCGTCGACGCTATACGGTGGCCAGGGGGAAGTGATTAAAGCACTTTGTCTTCAGTCATACCTACCTCGTCCAATCCTCGTCTCTGATCCCAATCTGAACCTCACTGCTGTTTGCCCAGACGATGCGGAGAGCGTCTCTGTCTCCCTCCGTCTCGGGCTCTCTCCACTGCGGCGTGAATACAAATCAAATGCCTGAGAAAAACATAAAACAATTATATAAAGAATAATACATATAGCTAAGACTCAGCAGACTTTAGTTTGATTGTCATGTTGATTCAGAGGGGTGCTGACCGGAGTAAAATAATCAATAGATACTGTAACTGAAATGTGTTGTAGGATGTGTCACATGGATTGTTTTTAACTTATGGAATCATTATTTAATTAATCATTTATTCACTTGTTATAAGGTAATCGCACCCCAATATACAAAAGTGTACGTTCAGACTGACTGTGAAGCAAAATACTCCCTCAGCTAAATTTAACTGACGAGACCATTTTTCTGTTCAGATGTTTAGCTGACTGTAATCGTTAGTGAATTAGTCAACTGTAGTCTGTAAACCAACAAAACAGTTGTTTAACCAGAACCCTCATCTTTACCGAGCCGTATCCAAGTAGTTTTCTTAACCATAGAGGTGGAAGACCAGGAAACATATTCATATGAATCGTGTTTTGGTTTTGGAAGGCCCTTTAGAAGCGATGTCATCCTGGGTCGGTTGCTATGCTAATATGGCTCATTTCAAAGCACTATTAATGGGGTTTGGCCTCTTAGGAGCACTGGGATAAGCTGTAAAAACAACAGTGACACATTAACGCCTCATAAAGTATACATGGAGAGCATGTTAGCAAGATAAACAGCTGCCCGCTTTGACTGGAAACACGGTGGATGAGAGTGCTGAGCCTGAAGGGTCAGGTGATCATTTACTGTGGGTTAGTCACTTGTTGTGACCCCTTTCAAAATACGCATTCACAACTTATTGACTAGCACAGCTTTAATATTATGAGAAGAAACATATTGTGTTGTTTAATTTCGGGCCTTGATGCTGAACTGTGTGGGTGTTCTTCAACGGACACGGTCTCTAGCGTTGCTCCTTTGATTTTCTGAGCAATCTGCATTTTGGGTTGATTACAGTCCGAACACCTTTTCAGAGGTAACAAACTATAGATGGCTATTTGTCAAGAAGTCTTGGTCTGGTCCAAAGCACTGACACGCAAGTGACATGGTGTGTATTACAAGATAACTATGTCCGCTCTGGAGGTATGGCTATTTTGACCCTTTGAGAGAGCACCCAAACCCAGATGACTTGGAACATGGATGTGTATAGATTGTAAAGGCCTCTGAGGCAAATTTAGGGCTGTACAAAATAAATTGAATTGAATTGAACCAGCTTTGTCAGCTTGGTCTTTAGCCTTGCTAATGCTATTTTGTTGTTTTTTTTTGGTTCAGATCAGGTCAGAAGTGCTGATTGAGAAGGATCTTTTTTTTTTCTATATGTTGTTTTTAAAGGAAAATCTCACTCATTGTGCCTTCAACTGAATGAAGTGGACAAGAACGGCCAGTCTTTGAACTGAAATATCACAGAAACCATCCCCATAGTTGGACTCTTAAGGCAAAATCCTCTGAAATGAAGTATCAGGTTGACCTAGAAACGAGACTAGACTAAAACTACAGAAAAGTACTGGCTCCGTCTGTATACAGTATGTGTGCTTTTGGAATCCAAGCAGAGGTCACTGTTAAGATTTGGCTTTGTTGCATTTGGGATAGCTACTTGAAAATCAGGGATGTTCGGTGTAGTAGTTTTTCTAAAGGCATAGAAGATCAAATACTTGGAGCAGAGGTACAAAGCATTATAGGGGTTTGAACTCATCTCAGGGGAGCGTGGTTGATTTGAAATGATACAAATATATCAAAGTCTGAGGTGTGAGGCAAGCAGCAAGAAGAACAAGGCTCAGGAAAGAGTGTGAGTTTTGGGTCAGAGGACCTTTGAAACAGATTCTACAAAACCCTGGATAATGCACCGTGTGGTTAAGGTCGGGCGACTAAAAACATTTGGTTAAGGTCAGGAGAGGGAAACATTATTTGCCAGACTGTGACAGGATGCGACACGTACGCATCATTTTATTTCCACCTTGCTAAAAGGAGGGCACACTGCTGCATTTACAACGAAGTCTGGCATTGGACATCGTGTGCATCGGACTCATCCGATGCTGGGTGGTGACACATTAGCTCGGATGCACTCACATAAGCTGCAGGGATGTAGTCAGTGTCTCTGTTAAGATGCATTAGCTTGACGCTCTACATTGCTCGAAGAAAGTGTGAGTTGAAATGATTACTTTTGTTGAACAAAAAAAAAAAACAACAGTGCAGACTGGAAAGTGAGCAGTTGACCAATTGATACAAATTATTGAAGTCCACTCCAAATGATATATGATGGGTTTATTGTTGTATGGAACATAATAAAGGTGGACAAGTGGGTCTGAAAACATCGAACTTTGACCCAGGAGACCGCAGTATGAAAACCAGAAGTCAATGCTGACTTATTTTTCACATACCATCCGTACTTCCGATATTTTAACCCAAACCACAGCCTTTTACAAACCCGACCAAGTTTCTCACCTAAACACTGCAGAGGCTTGTGCAGGTGCACTGATCGCTCGTGTTGCTGGACATTCGTAGGAAAATGCACAGTAAATAACAAAAGAATTTATATTTTACAAACCATTTACAACCAGAAATGTTGATTAGTCACATCCCGAAACTGATTTATTTTCCATTTTTCTAACAATTTTGAAAAGTATAGACAAATGCTGTCAATAGAGAAAACACTTCTATGTGTCTTGACGGCATGGAGAAACAAATTCCTTAATTTGGGGGACTTGTCTGTTCAAAGCCTGTTAATCGCTGATACAGCAAACTAATATATTTACGGGAATTTTTGAACTACTCAAAAGCATTTCCAACTTTTAATAAAAGCAAATGCCGTCACTATTTGCTTTTCTTTTGGCACATGCTTTATCCTCCAAAGCTCAACATGCACAGCTGTTTGTTTTATGCCATTGCCATGATGGCTGTTTAGAATGAGCAATAAAAAATGTAGCTGGAAGGTAAAATAGCAACATCCCCCCAAAGTGTTCCACTGGTGCACATGTGGCATTAAGTTAGTGAGTCCTTTATGTCACAGCATGCTATGACGATATGTAAAAGTTCAAATAGGGATCAGTTCAATTGGCCCTGGAAGCTAAGTGCTGTGCTCCGCTCTCTCTGCTGGCGTGCTGCTGGTAATTGATCTGGCAGCACTACTAACCATCTGGGCTCCAGTCTCATCAAACACAGCGGAAAAGACTTACCCTGCGCCACCTCAGATCTGTTTGGATGGGCTGGATGGATGTGCATGGCCAGTGTGCACAGAGCCAGCCCTGCCTGTCTCTGTGCACACTGCACTAACCAAAGAACCAACATGGTTACAGACAACTGCCTCTACGAGAGTTTGGTACTTCTGCTGCAGGCAAAAACGAAACCAGTGTGCTCACTCAAAGGCTCTAAGAATAACAAGTTCTGATTCACTTTCTGACTGTTGGCAATATGGTCTTATATTGATATCATTTTCTATCAAAGTTAGAAATATTCAACACTTCGCACATAAGAGGGTGTTTGTTTTCCAAAATTGTACTTTGTTTTGTCTGTTACTTATTTATTTAATGTGAAGTTTGAAATGACAAAAAGGATTTGGTTTTATAACAAGACAAACTTATGGCCCACTTACTAGCTGAATATAGAAACTTCAACTGCATCCCTCCTCCTAACCCTAATGCAGCTCTTTTTAGCTGATGAAGGCTGTGAAATGCAGTTGAAAGCTCCAGAAAAAAAAAGCTACAAAGTGGACTTTGAGTTACTAACGTTTACAATAAAAGGGAATGAGTTCAGCTGTTTTAATTAATGGCTACGCTATAGAACACCATTGTTAGCGTTTCTGTGTTCACTGTAGACATGTCCATCTACAGTCCAGTATTGTAAGGGGACTGTAAGAAATCTTGCATAGATTTTCCTTCTTCCTGTTTGTAGGCTAGCGGACACCAACAGACTAAACAAACTGATCTGCAGGTCGTTGTGGGGGCAGGGCTGGATTCTCTGGCATCGTTGTCAGAGAGGAGGATGCTGTCCAAGGTACGTGTCATCTTGGACAATGTCTCCCACTCCCTCCATGACGTGGTCAAACACAGGAGCACCGAGATGCACCACAGAGCGCCACAGGAAGTCATCTCTACCTGTGGCCATTCAAATAGACTCGGCAGTAGTCGGACTTATTTCACCCGTCAGCAGCTATATTTATTATTGTGGTATTATGCTCGTATTTTTTCACATGTATTTGTTATTTATATTTTCTTATAATGTTTATATATGTATTTATATTCTAGAATGGATGCAACTGTAAGGAAAACCTATTTTTTTCAGGAATCCATAGTATCGCTGTTGCTGATTATTTCACTTTTAAAGCATTAAAAGCAAGACATTTTTTTTTTTTAAATTCAACTCTGGTCAGTTGAACATTGAAAGCAAGATTCTTGTTGTTAGTTGTTAATTATTCCATATTTTTGTGTGAGAGTATATATATATATATATATATATATATATATATATATATATATGAGAGCCTATAACAAACACTATGGTTATGTATAGTGAGGTTAAAGATAGGGTCAGGTGATAGGCAAATCAAATGCAGGATATGTTCATCATAACTTCCTGCATTAATCAGTAATAGAGTTAGTAGAGACAGGATGTATAGTTCCAAATATAGAGAGAATGGGAAAGAATCCAGCATAGCAAAAACATATTTTCGATAAAAACACTATGAAATGATGAAGTAAAGACTGAGATCAAGAAGAAACCTAATCACTGTTTCTGGGTAAATATGCAGGCCTAATCAAACAGATGGCGTCGTATCTACCAAAGGTGGATGTTGCTCAGGTAACAGCTCTGATGGAACATTTCCAATACCTTTTCCCACTTTATATTATGCACTGCACTAAATGTGCACCCCAGAAAGAAGCCCAGCAAAAAGCCATAGGCTATCAGCTGAGAGAGTGTCCTTGGTTCTACATGTCCGCTTGTGTTTGGGCAGGAGTGCGGGCTGGAAATGGCAGCAGGGAAGTGGAAGCTGTCTGCTCAATGAGAGCGACTGTCTGCTCCAATCTGCAGCGGGCACACACACTCTGCAGCGGCCTGGTTAAGGGAGGCCGGCCTGCCAGAATGAAAGGTAATCTCCGTTATCACTTTCAATAGCCCCGGCAGTGGGGCTGTATCTCGTATGTAGAGGGGCTGTATCCTGCCTTCACAGCGGATTAGGACTGTGTTCTCCTCAGAGGAGAAGAAGCGACAGAGGAGAAGTCAATCTTGAGGGAAACCTCACTTTCTGGGTGCCTGTCCCGTCTATCTCTGGCTCGGACCTTCTTCCACCACCGCTGTTTTCAACTGGTCCACATTTTAACAAACAACCCACAAGTGGTTTGCATACATACATGTCTGTCTTACTTTTCTCAGTTTAAAGTAGAGCTATTACAAATTGGCTTTTACTTTCTTAGCTCTGCCCATGTTTTTTTTTTTTTTTTGGGGGGGGGTTGACACAAAAAGAAAGATGTGTGATCAAATGCATTGCTGTTTATTAGTGGGCAGACATTAAGTACAACATGCAAGCACAGGTTATTCTGTGTCATCAACACCTCTGCAATAAGCAATTAACGAAACAAACCCATAAGAGAAGATGCAAAACTTTGGACGGGTAATAAACATAAGATCATCTTGGTTTAGTGTGTTAGCACACAGTATACAGCTGAGCCTGATGGACTGATTTGTCATACATATAGACTGTATATAGATAAGTGGACATTGCCGTTTGACGTCACCCATTAGTAGGCCTATGTGGACCACCATTTTGAAGTTTGCGCTTTTGCTGACGCCATCTTTTTGGGAAAAGAAGTGACCATATTTGGGTGGCAAGGTGGAGGCCCATGGACGTATGAAGAGGAAGGCCAGCCCCGACAGGGCCAGGTACTGTTAGCAGCTTGCGCTAGCACTAGCTAGCATCTGTATTTCACGTTAATTGTGATATGAATTGGGACGCCCATTTCGTCTGATGAAAAAAAAATGTGCCTCCTGGGACTCCGTAGAGTCTTTTTAATAGGCCTACAACACATGCCACTCAAAGCGACACACCCTTAATTATGCAAAACGTTTTCCTTAATATAATTTAAATAGGTGTCTTTAAATGAAAATCCCCATTTTCATTTCTAATTGAAATAAACAACAACATATTTTTATTTTCACCTGCTGCCTGCCCGCATTATTTCAATTGGTTCATTTTGACCTGTGCCTGTACTCTATTATATATAATAGTATTGTCATATTATATGCCATAGTACAACATTTAACCAAGAGGTATATACTGTGGTATTAATGATGGCGTTGATAAACCTGCGTTTCCTCTCGTGAAAACATGCAACACATTCAAACAGAGCAGTCGGCTAATTTTTCAGGCCGTGAAAGTTCTTCTTCTGTGGTTTTTATCTGTAGCAGCAGCGTGGCCTCTGTTGGTGAAGCAGTCTTCATTCCAGTCAAGGTCAACCTGCAGATGTAGTGGACTCACTCACTGTCCACCTTCCAGGAAATAAAGAGAATAAAGAGAAACACCAGAATGGGCTCTTTAACTTCGGCTCCTAAATTAGAAAAAGCGACGCAATGAGAGGTGGAAGGAGAAAGGGAATCAGTCTGGCGTTGGCGACTCGCTGCCTTGTCTCTCATCTCCGAGTGACAGCGCAGAGTAATGACTGGTAATGCCTCACTGTGATTACCCGATGTCATTTTTCTTCTTCCCTGCATTCACACTCCGCGAGAATGTTTTATCTCGGCGCTACAGCAGTGTGTGTGTGAGTGTGTGATTGAGTAGGCGAGCGAATGAATGAGTGAGGGAGTGAGTGAGTGAGTGAGTGAGTGAGACAGCGGGTGAAGCTGAGCATTTTATCTGCTCTGGCAGTGTGTTATGGTACCTGCAACACTGGCAAACAAAATTGGTGTCATATCTGTGTTACTTTAGGATGCTGTCAGCAACTTTCTCCTGGTTAAAAAAAAAAAAAAAAAGCTGTTTTAACTCATTCATTCTGTGTCTGTAGTTTATTCAAGACTATGTTAAATGGTAGAACAAGACTAGTCTAAGGTGATGCAAACAGTTGTCTACTTAAGGGAGCAGAGCAGGCTCAATAGGTGTGTCATGGCTGCATCTGAAATGAGTGAGTTCCTTATTTCCACAAGCGCCAAAAAAAAACAAAAAAAAACACGCAATATATTCTAAGAAAAGTAAGGATCTTGATGTGATATTAAAAAAAAACAAATGTGCTGATCACAGAAAAAAAATGAATACAATAATGACAACTGAAATTAGATTGGACCAATGAAGAAGAAACAAATAGTATTAATTAATGCAATGTCATAATAATGGTTAAAAATACAAGAGCAGAGATAATTCAAGTTTAAGTTCATCAAATAAGTATTGAGCCTAAAGATACACAGGGGGGGGCAAATAAAATAAAATAAAGGTTTGAATAGATTAGCGCATGTAGAGGACCAACTCTAAGTAATATAAAACGTTATATCTTCTTATTTACTGTTATAAATATTGGAGCAAAAATGTAAAAGAATAAACAAGATCAAATATAATTTAGAAGAACTCAAAGAAGTATTAAAAGATTCACATATTTTTGGGGTTTATTTCAACTTCTACATTACAAGTGAGACAAAACTACTATTACAATAACAATAATGAAGAGTAAGCAAAACAAATATTTTTAAATATTTTTTAAATATAAAATTAGACAATCAGAATAAAAACCATAAAAAGATATGGTCAGGGAAAGCGCATGCTATTTTACAAGTGCTTCCCTAAATTTGAGGCATCTCTGCATGGAGTTGATCTTATGCACAGCAGCACCACCATATGGCCCGCAATACTGCAGCCAGCCAGCGCTCCATGAAGCCGGGAGAGAGAGAGCGGCTGAGCCCGAAGGCCTGCTGATCCTGGCTCACCTCTCTCTGTTCCTTATTCAATTAATCAAAGCCTTGATTAGGCTAACACTGACTCCCCCAGGTAATGATGAATGTGGTGCTGGAGAAGCTGCGCTGGGAACTCCGCATTACTGTACGCGAGGCGGTGGGTGGAGGTGGCAGACGAGGCTGGAGGCAGGTGGGTGGAGGAGTGGTCTGAGGGGCCGACGGAGAGGCGGAAGACCAGGCGAGTTTAAGAGTGCTGAACGTGAGACAAGAGGCAGCAAGACGACATATACAAAACCCAAGACAACACGAAAATACACAAAGGACTTGAAAAGAATACAATAAAAGATAAGCTAAAGTAAAAATAAACAGAAGAATAGAGAATGATAGTAGGATAAATGTATTTGTATTCATAGTTATTTTAAATTCAAAAATATATAATGTATACACTTTGGTTTAAATATGTGATTTGACAACGATGTCCCCTATTAAACTGCATCAGTGTTAATGGATTATACTCATATTCACTGAATAAGTGGCTGGAGAAATAAATGAATCAAACTTGTAGCTGCCGATAATTGTTTTATTCAGTTAACTGATATTTAATACCTTTGTCTGAATAATGACAATAAATGAAATTGAACATCAACTCATTTTCATCATTAATAATCACACAGTTTCTAGGTTGGTAACAGCATTCGTATTTACTCAGTATTTTCCAGTGACGAAATGACTTGCCGCAAGACGGTTTGTCGAGAAATCGATACAAAAGTTAAGTTATTATGTTCTTTGACATAACAACAAAACGGCAGCTTTTTTTCCCCCTAGTATGGCTAAGTCATGACCTGCCTTACTGCCTTCATTGGTTGGCTTGGTTAGGTTTAGGCATGAGAAGTGAGATTGATTAAGGTTCGGGTGAGAATGTCAGGGTAAGCCAATCAGAGGCCTAGTAGGTCGGATCATACCTATCTTAAAAAAGAATGGACCACAGAGGTCCTGGGTTTGGGTCCCTGACTTGATGCGTACTTGGGCTGTTCTTTTAACCTAGTAACTATGATGTCGGAGCACAAAGAAATCCACTGCTTTTCAGGTTGTACAGGGTAATGTTAGGTTGTCTAAACTACACAATATTTGCATTGTGGACCACGCGTAGCAGTGCCACGGGTGGAACGAGGACTTACCAGAAACAACAAGGTATTCAATATGGCACTATAAGAGGAAACGCCACACAAAGAAATATCTCCGTGTTCATATTTGTGAGTACATGTTTTGCACTTGGAATAATGAATACTGCTAGGCATATTGAGCTTTTAAAAGACATTTTTAGTTACAAATGACAAGTGAGAAATATTGTTTAAAGAGACCGACCTTTTGCTGCTAAGGCTTTCAGGATGTCTCGCACACTGAACTCCATGCTATGTTCCCTTTGACGAGTTCCCACAATAGCCCATGTCAGACAAAACCGAATACAGCTGAGGAGCATCTTTTACAACTTCCCATTGTGTGCTAAAACTTAAAACTTGTACTTATATTAAACCAAACCACAATCATTTCCTAAATGTAGTGAGGCCAAGGGGTGCCAAGTGCATTAAAAGTGACGGCAAGGGGTGCTTGGTTGGGAATGAGAACGGATTGGGGTAACGTAGGACTCTGGGAACACAGGAATGACCCTCACTACTGGGTCGTCAAGCGTCGAGCAATATGTGTTTCTCAAAGGCTCTTTTTACTAAATAAGGCTTCGTTCAGTGATGTCATTGGACCATAGAGAGTAGAGCACTCGGTCACTAATCAGAGGGTTTGTGCTTTGATCCCTGGCCCCTGCAGTCGAAATGTCAAAATGTCCTTGAGCAAGCTACTGATCCCCAAATTGCTCCTGATGGCTGCGTCATCAGTATGTCAGTGTGCATGTGAATGTTTATCACTCCTAATGAGCAGGTGGTCACCAGTGTGGGTGAATGCTGTCTTGTGTTGTAAAGCTCTTTGAGCGGTCACTAAGACTAGAAAAGCGCTATATAAATGCATTCCATTTACCATGTAAATATATTGGTTGGCATAGGATTTAATATATTTAGTTGGTTTGTATAATTTGAGCAAGTAGGAGTATGTAGGGGCTGCACGGTGGTGTGTGGTGGCTAGCACCACAGTAAGAGGGGCCCGGGTTCGATCCCTCTTCGTGGACTTTGCATGTTCTCCCCGTGCCAACTTGGGTTTTTTCCGGGTTCTCCGGCTTCCTCCCACAGTCAAAAGACATGCAGCATAGGTTAACTGATGACTAACTAAGTTAATGGCCGTAGCTGTGAATGTGGGTGTGAATGGTTTTACGCTCATATGTGATGGCCCTGTGTTAGTCTTTTGACCTGTCCAGGCTGGGATCGGCTCCAGATCCCTGCGACATGGAATAGGATAAGCGGTTATGGATAATGGATGGAAGTATGGAGTATTTAGAGTTTGATGAAAAGAGGCCCCAGAATTATTCCTTGGGGATCTCCTTGTCATTTTTGCACGCTAAGATGCATAATTACTGAGCTTCAAGGTAGCCTCTACCCTGCAAACAGGATACAAATCAGTTAAGGACTGTGGCTGAAGGACCTAACCGTTGTCTTGGTTCAACATCTAGAGATGTAGGGAAGGTGCAAGCTAGGCTGCCTTTGGAATAGTATTTTTGCTTGGACTAAGATCACAGAAGAGAATTCTGTTTTAAGACCTAAACACACAAATTATAATGTACATGACTTAACATCTAAATGTGTCGTTTCTATGCTTTTGGGCAGTACAATTAATATCTACAAACACAGACAACTCCCTAAATTGGATACAGATTAAAAGCACTTGAATTGATGATGTCTTGACTTTTGGAATTGGGCCACTGATACTAAATCAGTGACAGGCCCCATGAGATTGTATTCAAATGAGTTAAATTTGAATACTGGGCTTCCAGCTGTGAAAGAGAAAATGTCCTCATACATCCCAGAAGAATCAGCCTTTGCTGCTGGCACAGTGTCCTGGGAGTTGTTCCATTACTCACCGTCCGTGCAGGAGCTCCAGCATTTGTCTCTAGATGACATCGTTGACTCTCGTCTGTCTGCTGATCAGTTTAAAGAAGGACTTCCTCAAATTCACAACTGAGCTGGACATTGTTAGATGATATATGTGTATATTCATGCAATAATACATCAATTCTGAAATAAGTTCTCACTTTTATGCCTGAACAGCACAGGGAACCCGACCTTTATTTCTCCCCTTTTCCCTGGTTAATGCAGACAACAAATCCTTTACCTGTTGGCTTGATGAATTCAGCATATTCCACTGTACTATCCCCGTCAGTACAAAGAATGAGTCATGTTACACTCACCATGCTGCTGCTCTCTTCCCTTAGAACTAAATATTTCCATTTTGCCATATTTGGATCAATGTTAAGCTACTAACTCAACAGGTTTTGCACAGATGTTTAAAATGAAGCCTTGTATCATCTCAGTTTGCATAATATGCCACTTTTCTGGTTGGCTTCTAATGTGATAAGTGTGTAAGAAGTTTTACTGTAGCTTAGTAACGATAGAAATAAGTGGCAAATATTTCAAAAAGAAAATGGGAAAGAACAAATAAAAACACAATATCTTCATCTCTATTCAACTCAATGGTCTTTTGTTAAATTGTAGTTTAAAGTGGATTTTTTCTTTAATGTAAGTCATTTTAAAGTAGATTACATACACAGTGGTGTTCTTTAGGTTGAGAGGAAAATAATAAATCGATCAGTTTTACTGCTCATTTTGTAATATCTGAACATTAGCGGCAATACAACTCAAATCTACATATCACTATTTGTTTTACATTCATGCTGAACAATTGACAAGGCATGCAACAGTCAGGGAACAAATGTCATACCAGAGAGGTTGCTAACTAGTGGCTAATGGTTAAGTCTAGTGGAACCAGATATACAGTGATGGTGGTAGGACAACTGAGCAGGCCACGACATTCACATGGAGTTCCCTCTCAAGCCAGTTGGACCTGCCACTGTTCAGCCCAAGCAGATAAAATATAGATATAAGCACGAGAATATCAGCTTTTTGCTTGGGTGAGATTTAAAGGTAGCTCCAGGTCAGGCCGAGAGAATAGTAGAGGTAGATCTTGCAGGTTAAACATTTCACATGAATATTGAGGATTCATAGAAATGCTCCACTAACTTTCGGCAAATTCATGTCTACACAACTGTGTTTATGACCAAATTATTTGCTTGGGCACAAAGATATTCAAACAATGACTCGACTCATCACTACGATGAATCTATCTTGTGGTATTTTTAAATAAATAAACTGCTGTCAATAAAATTCAACATTCTGTGCAGATGTTTCACATTAAAAGCCTCCCAGGAAAGGGAGGTCATAGGCCCTTTGAGCCACTGGAAGGCTTTTACCTCGTACATTTTAGTGCAGGAAGTGTTTAGCCGCACTGACGGTAGCTTAAGAGTGAACACAGCAAAGTAAAACTGACTTCATTGGTGAGAACAGTATTCCTGATCAAAAGAGAAACTGAGCAGAGTGTTGAGTATAAGATGGCTGATGTTGCATACGTACTCTGCAACGTACTCTGTTAGGCTTAGGAACGTTGCTGGTGATACTGTGACATAACAAAAGTTGGTCAACGTTGAATTGTTTTCACAAGGAACATGGAACAGCGGTCTCCTGGGTGAAAGTCCTGTGTTTGTTTGACCCTTCATACCTCCCCTCTCTCTCACTCTACGCGGAATTTCTCGCTCTTTATACTACATCAGTTGCTGTGACTGTGTAATATTGATGTGGATGGGTTTACATTGGAGTTAGCGGAAAGCCTGGTGCGTCCCCCTGCCTCAATATACCCTATTGTTATAACAGTTGATCATAGATAATTGACTTAAATACATACATTTCTACAAATGGGAGAAGTCCGTAACAAAAGAATAAGTAATTCCAGTTTAATCTTCAAATACAAGAGCACTTTTTTTTTAAATAATAAAGGTAGAAAAACAGATGACGTCTGTGAACCGTACAGGCCATGACGTCTTACTCGTTCTCCACTGTCCAGAAAAAGAAAGTTGGCCAGATGTTTTATCCCTCTAGGCTTTTTGGGCAGGGCTGGACAGTGCGAGCATCCAGACTGTCTCTGCCAAATGCAAAGGAAGACCCCCCCCCAACTCTGAGATCCATGCAGCAGGCTGCAGCGCTCTGGCTTCTCGCTCTGCCCAACCTGCCAGATGGAGGGCTAATCACAGGAACAGCATGCAGCTCGAGCCCCTGAGTTAGCCCTGCCTGTCTGGACACAATGCAGGACGCTAAGCTCTGTCTTTCACTGTACTGGACTGTCACACTGCTGTTTGCTCGCTCCATCTGTCTTCTTCATTCTCTGATCCTTTTTAGAAGTTTGCCTCACTCCACACTCTGTTTCCTGTCACTTTGTTGCTTATTGTACTCAAACATTACAGAAATCCCACGAGAAATTCTAGAATAACTCAGTGGACAGCAAACAAGAGGAACAATTTATGAACCTCTTTCATTCCAAGAGATGCAGACCCAGTTATGTTTTGTTGTCAGCTGCCGAGTATTCTCCAGAGAAGAGCAGTTGCAGGAGATAAGAGAGACTATTCAAGGTCGATGGTATTGAATCTGGATTCCTGTCCCTGACGAGATTAGCTGGCAGAGAGAGACAGAGATGTTAGGTAAACCACAATTTGAAAAGAATTGCAGTTTATAGATTATCTGTAATCTTGTTGTCCCCAGAAAGCCCCTCTTCCTAACACTTATCTGTCAATGACACGATTCCATCATGATGCGATTGTATGTGTTCAGTTTCTCGGTATATCACAACGCAGGTGTTCAGAACAGTGTTTTGGAACACTGCAAGACAGAGTTGGGTTTGGGTGTGAACAACAGAGGTATTCTATTTGCTGTTTTTCAGAATATTCTTCAAAAATCTTTCATCTCGTGGCCACTTTGAATGCACATGTTAATAATAACTCAAACACGGTTGAGGGAAGCTGTGGCCTTCATCTAACTTGATGCACCAGATGGTCTCAGAACCATCTGAGAAGCCGTCATGGGAAACTGGTTTGAAAAGGACATGCACTTTCAAAATAACAATTGGAAGGTGATTAGATGAACCGTCTGTCAATCAAACTTTTGCAGAAGCCAGTTCGGGAAAAAAGAGAATACATCTTTTCCACCGAGAAAGGCCTTCAGTGCAGTTCTTTGCTCTTCTTTTAATGAAGAATTGCTCTCCAGTTGTGAAAGAACTGATGCTATTGCAGCATCTACTCTATCCTCTTTAGGAGACTCTTGTAAGTATTTGATGTTTTGATCAAACAGTTTCCTTTCAAGTTCATATAACTGTGGTTCGGACACAAACGTATTACTTGAAGCCAGACGAGATGGATTTTCACGTGGTCTCTTGAAATTGTGAATCCAGAATCCAGCTGCCGTCCAGGTATGTCGTCATCAGGAAACGATACACCAAATTATAAGATTAACATGCTTTTTTGGACTTATATACCAAATATCGTATGTCCCTCTACTTTTTTTGGCCCACCTAAGACAGACAAAGTGTGTTTGTTTGTCCATTGGTTCTTTCTGCTCTTTGTTGCGGAAAAAGAAGTACTGGCTGGAATACCATGGGGTTTGATCAGGATATACTATTTTGGTGACCCTTCTGACCGTGTCTATAATGCTGCCCATTAGGCCCAAAGATCCATTTTGACGACTACAATAGTATAGTTCAGTTAGTATGGTAATTGTGTCCATGGGAAGGTGTCTATGCAACCACAAGGTGATTACCAGGAAAGAAAACATTTTTCTAAAGATAAAGTTATGCTTATTTTAACACTTTCCTCCAATCTTTACTTTTTTTTTCCCCCTGTGAATTAATCAGGACTTTAACTAAGCAAAGAAAATCACTCTTTGTTTGAAACGTATAAATATGAGATTAATATCTCACAATAATATGCAGAAAACAATCTCATAATTACAAGATCCATATCCCGTAATTACAAAACCGTCTCATAATTAGAAGAAAATTATTACATAATTACAAATGTATTGCATCATCACATGCTGACCTGTTACCAGACACAGAGGGTAGTGGATACATTTCAAGATCAACTGTAAATCTACTGTGGACAAAAGACATAGGTTTTATTCCAGATGTGCACGTTTTTTTTAAGATTTAAGAAGAGAACTGTATTTAATTGCCTTTTCATTTTGTCCCTGTTTCAACTTCAACTCGACCATCATGCACGCAACCAGTTTTCCTGCATGCGCAACAAGGGATTATAACCAAGATGTCAGGTTTTAGATAAACTAGATAAGCGGTTGGATGGTTCCAATCAGTCAGATTTTTTGACTGCTGATGTGTCTTGAGTCTGAGTCTCTGCCGGACGAACGAGCAGCTCATCATGAATTGTTGATCCTGCCCCAGAGGTTGATTGACAAGCAAGTATCATCCTGAAATAGACATAATGTATCACAAAGCCAGCCTACAAATAGATACTGAATATATATGCTGAATTAGTTAAAACGCAATAATAAACATGTATTTATCTCAGTGGATTAGACTTCCATGCAGTTGTTTCAGATTTTCTCCAATTTCAGGTTAAACAATTTGTGGATTAGCAAATTACATCAACACATCAAAAACTAGCTGTAGCACTTCTATGCTACGCTAGCTACTGAAGGTGGACTGAATGTCTACACATTCAGCAGTGAATAAAGACCTACCCGGCCTTACAGGAACAGTGTTGTTCATTGTATTCTGTCTCTATCACCAGGTGATGTGGTGGTTCACTTGTAGACTGTGGTCTGTAGCTTTAGCTTTTGTCTTTTTTTTGCTGCTGAATGAACTTGACATCCTGGATATCTCCTTCAGATCTATATTAGACCCTTCCATCTGCTTCTCTCTGAAATGCTTTTTAAAGAAATTTCAGAAATTATATAATATTTATTCATGGAGTGCGGTTAGTGACAGTGTGGGCTCCATGGTAGCTCTGACAGCTTGAGAAATAGAGGTAGAGAAAATCTGATAAAAATTAGTAAAAACATGAGATTTTTATCTCATAAAAGCAAAAAAAACTATTTCATAATTACAAGATCCATATCCCTTAATTACAAAACACGTTCTCATAATTACAAGAAGAAAAAAAAACATAAGTACAAAACCTTGCATAATTACACACAATTCCATGGACCTGCATGTAATCAGACACAGAAATGTGTGGAAACCCTGAGAAGCAAGGGAATCATTTAATTTTGACTGCAATATTGATTTGCCTCTCAGGGCTTCTGTAGTAATAAGTAAACTATCACAGAATTATTTTTTTGTAAGTAGATGATACAGATCTTGCAATTATAAGATACAAAGTCCCGATTTGGAGATACAGAAGTCATAATTATGGTAATTATGTAATCTATTTCTTTGCTGAATCCAATGCAGATTTACAGCGTTGCCTTTCACTCTCTATATATTAATATATATAATATTATATTATATCTTTTTGTACTATATGATATGCACATGCACACTCTACTGAGGTAACCTTATGTGCTTTAACCCCACCCCCCAGTGTGCAGTGTGCCAGGAACCTTAATAAAGCGTTACATCTAACAGTGAGTTTCCTAATGGGGGCTATTACTCAGCGCCTGTTCCTTTGGTGAGTCTATCATCCAGTCATGGCATTTCAAAGCTTTTCAGTATGGAGAATTTCCTAAGAGCACATTTGCTTCGCCCCAAATGAAATATTGTACTTCTCTCTACAGGTAAGCACATGTACTATTAGTTTACTGCATGTGTTCTGACAGCAACCACAAAGTCAACTGGGTTCAAAAAGTATTGTGATCCCCCAGCTCCAGTTTGTAGGTGTGAATGCAGAGTATCGAGTCAGGGCTTCTCTGGGTCCGTGACAGTTGTGTAATGGACACTGACAGGCCAGCCCAGCTCCTCTGCAAGGAGCATGTTTGATGGAGACTCATTAATTACCCAAAGCGAGGGCGGCCATCCGCAGCCTTCGGGTTGGCCTGCCCATCACCTGCCTGGTTAAGGTTAGAAATCATTCAGCCATCATTCAGACTTCCTGGAAATAAAACGTGTCCTCATCATGGAGAGCATAGCAGACAGTGTTGAACTCTGTCAGGGCTCTTTTGTCAACACAGTGAAAAAATTAAGGAGACGGGCAAGGTGAGGTAAGGTGATGTTATTGTAATATACTGGAAGTGTCAAAGAAAGAATGAGCAACAGGGGAAAAAGCAAGTGTTCTTGTGTCTGACAAGCACTCATGAGCACTTTCAGTTTCAGGTATATAAGCTAAGGAAAGAAAGGGTACAGTGTGAGAAACTACAATGATCATAAGTTAGTGAACACTTCTGGTAAACTAAAGAATGAGGTCCTCATTCTGAGTTGGTAAGTGAAATACCTAAATATCCTAAATTACCTTAATACACAACTGTTTTGCACTACTGGATGTTGTTATATGATTCTAACAAGATGTGGTTTAAATTAAAGGGACAGCTGATCCCAAAATCAAAAATACATATTCTCCTCTTACTCTCAGTTCACCAATCTACTGGTGTAAGTTGACACGTTTTGGAGTTGCCTAGTCTCCTCCCGATGATAGAGCACACCTTTCTCTTATTCTGTGTTTAATTGATGGGGCACGATTTTAATTCCAATTCACAAATTGGTCGATTGAGCTTTAAATTACGACCTTCAGAGTCAAAAAGCAATTTGAAGGAAAAATAAATTCAAAGAGTACAGGTGAAGCTCATTTTTGCAGGTGTTTGGACAAATTCCAGTATTGTTGCCATTATTGCTGAGATGAAATGTTATTACCAGTTATAACACATTCAGTGACTGATATTGATTCAGCTCACAATTATTTCTATATGGATGGGAGCCATCATTAATGTTTTTAGTTACTCGTGATTTTTCTGCTATTGGGTCCAAATTGAGAAGGGTCCATACCATTAGCTTGATTATAAAATTCAGACATATTCAGTTATAATAATAGATCTTATTAGTTATTCAAACATGGTAAAAAAAAACATCTTTTAACGTCTTTAAATGTATCTGTTTGTTTAGGGAAAGTATCATTTATTACCTGAGCACTGCCTCTAATTTAAAGTTCATAGTGGGAGCACACCAGTAAACCTCAGGGGCAAATTCACAAACGCATTAGCGGCTTATCCTGCTGCTAAACCTGCACAAATATGACAAAAAGAAACCATCTTATTCTCAAAGCACCTCAAAGGGTAAAATTCACTCCAAACTGCCCTGGCAAGTAAACAGCGTATGTCTGAAATTATATACAATGTTTTAGTTTCTCCCAATAAATCAGAATATACAGCCCATTTTGGATAGAATTGCACCTATTAATTATTAAATGAATTGTTAATAAAAAAATAGAAAAAACTCTTGCCTTCATCAATCTCGCTAAAAAGATGTTTGTCACATGTTGCGGGAAAATGGTAGCAGCATCTTGGCGATAGCCTCAGAAAGGCTAAATAGCAATAACACAAACAACATCAAAAGATACATGTTCAATGAGCAAAAATAACAACCTGATTCGACGATCTGTCGGCAGTAGTCAAGAATTGACCAATCAGATTATGTCAATTCTTTTTCTGGGACGCCCCTTAAAAATAAGGTCATTGCAACAGACAAATAATTTCTTCCCTCAATTGCATTCAGTTGCAAATTTGTTTTGACGTGTTTGCGCTGTAATATCATCAGCGTAAAATCTTTTGTGGATCTGACCTCACGACGGGGCAGATAGGTGTTGCTTTCAGCGACCGCAATCCATTCTTTGCCCCCCAGTGTTCTACTAGTGACTACATATCTATTTCATGGCACACACGTTAACTTGCAGAGCAGTAAAGGCACAGTTGTAACAAATGACGTTAATGATGGTCCAGCACCAAGCCATTAAGTGTCACAAGCATACCAGGAAGACAGTATGGACTCTACTGTGAGAGTATATCCACATTACTCCGTTTTCGTTTGGAAACGCATATGTTTTGCTACGGTTACACTGAGCGTCCACACTACGCCGCGTTTTGGAGCACCGTAAACGGAGGAGTTTAGAAACGATCCCGAAGCCGGATAACTTTGGAAACTCCGGGTAGCGTATTCGTCTGGATGGACGGAAACGCATACGGTTTGGAAACGATGACGTAGACACCCGCGATCGACTACCAGGTTAATTTAACGCGGCCAACTGATTACAGTTATTGCTGACCTTGTTGTCTTTACTAGCAGCTGTTGTCCAGTTAAAGTCTGCATGTCTGCGGAGGAAACAGCTGTTATTGTAGCGATCGGTGAGCGGCGAGAGAGAGAGAGAGAGAGAGAGAGAGAGAGAGAGAGAGAGAGAGATAAGTGAGCGGAGAGAGAGAGAGAGAGAGAGAGAGATAAGTGAGCGGAGAGAGAGAGAGAGAGAGAGAGAGAGAGAGAGAGAGAGAGAGAGATAAGTGAGCGGAGAGAGAGAGAGAGAGAGAGAGAGAGAGAGAGAGAGAGAGAGAGAGAGAGAAGAAAGAAGAGAGAGAGAGAGAGAGAGAGAGAGAGAGAGAGAAAGAAAGAGAGAGAGAGAGATCAGTGAGCGGAGAGAGAGAGAGAGAGAGAGAGAGAGAGAGAGAGAGAGAGAGAGAGAGAGAGAGAGAGAGAGAGAGAAAGAAAGAGAGAGAGAGAGATCAGTGAGCGGAGAGAGAGAGAGAGAGAGAGAGAGAGAGAGAGAGAGAGAGAGAGAGAGAGAGAGAGAGAGAGACCCGCAGCGCTGTAACTAACTTTAAGTCTGAAAAATAAAACGTATTAAACTTTCCACGAACTGTATCTGTTTGAATTTATAGAGGAAGATTTGAGAGAATATCTTAAGTATCAAACACATACTTACGATCATTAAAGACTACTTTATTACTCTGGTTGCTTAGTTACAAAATACGACAATCTACTTCCTGTTTACATCGGCGCATGCCCAGTGAACGTGAAGAGTCACGTGATATTCGTTTCCAGGCGTGTAATATGGACGGAGATCACTTCGGAAACGATGGCTGAAACGTCGTGTGGATGGAGATCGTTTCCAAACGAAAACGGAGTAATGTGGATGTAGCCTGAATCTGCAACTGGTTCATGTCAATGCAATGAAGCCATTCGTATTGTGATATTACTTATAGATGCTTTTTATAAGACATGTCAAAGTATCTGTTGTTTATTGGTAAAGAGGTTTGCTTATGGGCCATGGATCATTCTCAACATTTATTATTTCCAATGTTGTTTTTCTAATAGTGTTAGGTGGAGCAATCCCTAAAGTTGTCACAACTTCAGCCAGGCTTTAGTTTTTCATTTGTCTGTCTCCTGTTTTGCCACTCCCTCCTGCTCTGCATTACTTGCTGATTTCATTTCACCTGGCCTGCCCCACCTCCATACTCACCTGCTCCTCATCAGCAATCAGCCCCTCAGTGTATATGTACCGGTCCATTTCCCTCAGTTCTTTGCCGGACTGTCTAGTGTGTTTCCCTAGCTATCCAGCAACCTATCATTCTGATCCTGATCCTGATCCTGATCCTGATCGTTCGTGTATTGACCTGCCTTTTTGGACTTTGGACCTTCCCTTTTGCCTGCTCCCACTGGATTTGTTTGCTACACAGGTTACTACCTGGTTTGACCTCTGCTGGTTATTAAACCCTGTTTCTACACCTGAACTGTTTTCTGTGTCGTGCTGTTGGGTTCTTGCCTGCCGTTTTGTGAAACCTGACAAAAGTATCGTTTACCGATACCAGCATCAATAGGATCAAAGCCCAAAATATGGATCTATCTCATGTTTGATTACGCTGTGAACGTTTTTCTTAGTGCATGTATCTGTTGCTTCCCCGCTGCTGTTGTGTGCATACTCACAGCGACCACCTCCTTAGTTCAGAGAACTATAAAATATAAAACATTTATTTACCATTAGAAACTGTCCTATGTTTTAACATGCATGTGATTGAGTAATTAACTGTTAATAGTACCACGAAACAGCCATGTTTGCCAAATAGTGGTAATTAAAATATAGCCTGAAGTAGCCTATCAATGATGCATTCAGCTCATAAATGAATCATAAAAACACATTTTACTCCCCTAAATAATACTACAAGCAGTTTTTGAAAGTGCCTGCCCTTTTGTAAACAGTTTCTAATGACGGCTTCTCAGATGGCTCTGTGTAACAAACCATCTGGCGGGTCAGGGGAAATTGCCCACCCCTAAATTATGAATTAAAAGGGAGCCATCAGTAGGTTTATTACTTACAAAACTGTAATTTTCCTGCACAGTTCAAATATTTCTTGTGAAAAGGTCCATTCTATGAACTTGAAGAAAAGATGAAATTCATACTGTATATGTTTACTTACAATCTTATTCAAATAATTAAAATGTATTCACATAACATAAATAATTTCAATAAAAAATATGTTTATATGTCAAAAATGAATAACCTCAATGTTAAATGCACGTTTTTGTCCAAAAAAATAACGTCAATAGTAAATACAACTTTATATGTCTAAGATGTATAACTTAAATACTAAAAGCATGATGATATGTCTAAACTACACATTCAAACATGTTATGTATCCAAAGCAGTCTTTTTTTCTAAATATACACTTTGTTCAGACATTCTTTTCTTTGCTGGCCTTTAGGGAGGCATTTCTGTTTTCCCTGAGAAGGTCAATGAAAGGACATTGCGCTTTTACTTTCTGTGGACAGCATTTAGTTTACTGAGGTAAAAAGACTTTGGCTCACCCAGAGTGGCATTTTGAACTGTGCCTCGGCAGCCCTGACCTGCTCTTCTACTGTAATGGCATTGCATTACAGCCAGTTCCAGCTTACTGAGTCTTAAGATTGAGCCCTTTGCAGTTCAAACAGGTGTGACATTCAGACAAGCTGTTCTCCTTTGTCCTTGGCCACATATCGAGATCTCCCGAAATTTAATGTTCTGTAGCTGGCTGATGCTTGAGTAAGCAAGGGGAATGCTGGGTTGAATATATCAGTCGACACTCACTCTCTCAAGGTTAATAAATACAGTTTTTTTTTTACAAATCTCCAAATATTAGATGCTAAAGGCAAATCCAACAATTACTGTACATGTTCCAATAAACTTCATTCCACTTCATTTCAAGGTAACTTACTCAGAGGTAAATTATCTTCTCTTGGTGACAGATTACATTTTTTCATGCTCCAACAATCAAGATGTACTGTGTAGAGGTTTAGCATGAAACAATCCACAGAAGTTAAAGCTTTAAAATTTAGATCCAAAATCAATCCAAACCCCTCAATAATCAATTTCACAAACCTCTGTCATTGTTACGATCAGCGTGGATGTAAAGGATGACAGTGGGTACTCTTGTTAACACACTGCATGTGATGACCATGGACTGTATATATACAGTCAGGTCCATAAGTATTTGGACTGTGACACAACTTTTCTAATTTTGCTTCTTTACACGACTCCAATGGATTTGAAACTAATCATTCAATATGTGGTTGAAGTGTAGACTTTCAGCTTTAATTCAATGGATAAAACAAAAAAATCACAATCACCGTTAAGAATTACAGCCACTTTCACACAGCCACCCACATTTTCAGAGGCTCTAAAGTAATTGGACAATTGTCTGACTAACGGTTTCATGGCCAGATGTGTTCTATTCTGTCACTATTTCATGACAAATGATGCCAACAATAGGATTCAAAATGTTATATTTGCAGTTGGTAGTTGGTCCTTGGAACTCTCAGCATGCAGACCAAAAAGGTGTCAATGCAAGTGAAGGAGGTCATTATTAGGTTAAAAAAATTGGTGTACTGTGGTGAAGAAAAACCCTTCATAACATCTACTTAAGTCAAGAACACTCTGGAGGAGGTAGGCATTCCATTGTTATTCTACAATCAAGAGACGCCTTCATGAATCTAATTACAGAAGTTTACAACAAGGATGCAAACCACTGGTAACACTGAAGAATAGGAAAATATCTGGAAAAGCTTAAACAGTTTCGGAAAAAGATTCTTTGGACAGATGAAACCAAGATGAACTTGTACCACAATGATTAGAAGAGAAACGTGTGGAGGAGGAAAGGAACGGCTCATGATCCGAAGCATGCCACATCATCTGTTTAACATGGAGGAGGCGGTGCTTCGGATGGGCACAGGGTCACTGGTGTTCATTGATGATGTCACAGCTGATAGAAGCAGCAGGATGAGTTCTGAGGTGTTTAACTATCTGTTCAGATTAAGACTAATGCTACAAAACTTATTGGATGACGCCTCACAGACTTCTGTCTTTGCAGGAAACTACTAAATTGGGTTTCGGCAAAAAAACATTTGGTTTGTATGATTTGAATAGATTATGAATTACTTAGGTTTAGGCAACACAACTCCTTATATAGGTTTAAACAAACCACGGAAGTGTCGTTACTACATTAGGCAAGTTATGTGACAAATATATCAATATTGACTTCTCGTTTAACATGGGGAACGAACGAGGTCTCCTGAATGCCAAGCAAGCCACAGCGTGTTACGCGTAAACACTACAGTAGCTGTTTGGCTAGACAGACACAACAAATAAAACCAACAAATAACCATAATATCTCTTTAAATACATATGATCAAATTGCCATATCGTACAATTCATGTTTCATAAACTCTGCTATGAACACACATGACAGTCTGACAGCAATAGCTATCAGTGTAAAAGTTGCTAAGCTAGCTAACAGCATGATCAATGACTGTATGAACCACAGAAGGCATGTAAAGATCTTTATATACAGTCTATGTTTGATACAAACTGTCGCGGTTATGAAAGTTGAAGTTACATCTCTCTCGTACAATTCATGAGCATCGGACTTAGTAACTAGTTCACTCAGAGCAGCTGTCGATCATGACGTTTCACCCCCTTTTTATAGCATCAAATAACCAATTAAACCTTCAGAAAAATTAACCCTTGAACATACATCAGCGTGATAACTATTTAGATACCTAAAATCACAGAAACCCTCCTTCGGAATAATTGATTTGACGTGTACATTGATTCTATGGCTTTATGACCTAGACCTCTCCAGCCAGCAGGGGGTGATCGAGATGTGTCGGCTAATGAGTAAAGAAAAGAAAGAAAAAAATTCCTCTGCGTGGTATACTCTTGTGAAATTCGAACAAATTACATGTAATTAATACTCATGTTTAAAATGATTACAGAAAAAAAATATGATATCTGTCTTGGGAAGGATCCCATAATGTAACCTTGTCTGACACATTGTGTACACAGGCAGTACAAACAACAACTCTACCTCAAGAAATGACCTGCTAATTGAGCTTGAAGGTTTATTTTCTGTAGTTTGACAAGAATAAATCTTACTTACTAGATTATTCCTGGAGCTTTCAGCCACATCTCATTGTCTTCAGCAGATGGAACCTTCACCACAGCAACCAAGCTAACCCCACTGGATGTGGAGATGGTTAAATTTGTCATCAGATCCGTCAGCTGATGAAAGCCATGAGACGTGGCTGACTGCTCTGGAAGAAACATTATAAGCAGACATTAAGCTAGGACATTTTTGTTTTTGCTGTTAAGTATTTATTAACAAAAATGTTCTAGCATCAGGAGAGCATCAGCCAAAAAGTGCTTGAAAGGCTTCCATGCTATAGATGGAATCACTATTGTGTTAGTATCAATCAGGGATAGAGAGTAACAAATCAGACATTCATTTATATGGTAATGTGGCTTTTATGTGATTATTACCTCAGTAATGCTGTATACATGTTGTGGGCTTTCCTCCTCACATCAAATTAGAATCTAAATTTCGTATCCCTTGCTTCAAATCACCTCATCCATCAGGAGTCTATACAGTAAATTATCCAGCGCTCTCTCACTTGCCACATCCCCTGCTGTTCCACATGTCTCTCTAGCAGCTCTGCTCGTTGTCACCTTGCAACTAATGGCGTTAGGCTGTCCTGGTGTAGGGGGAGGTGGAGAGCTGGATTCACTTACCTTGCACTGATGGGACTTGCCCTAAATGTTGCGAGAACAAAGACGCCCTTACGTCACCTCTCAAATGTTCCGCTAGATTGAAGGTCTTTGAGGGTCTGTGAAGGGTTCCTTATGTCCGTCTTTCTAAAAATGCATCTTCTTGGGGTTTCCTTTCCATGTTCTAAAATAATTGTTAGCGTACAACAAAACTACAGCTCCTTTGAATTCTTACTAGCTGTTACAATAACATATTTAGCAGCAAAAATAGCAGCAAAGTATGTCATTGGTTACTGTTGATATATTGTGATCATATTGTTCAAACTCCCAAACCAGGACCCTTTAGTGTAGTACAACGCACAGTACTTTATGAAGGAAGAAGTAATTCTCCTGGAGCTCTTCTGAATGACAGCTAACTGTTAGCGTACTGACAGGTTTGGTCAGAAATAGCTGCAAGCGTCATAGCAGCCTTGACAACAACTCATTGATTAGGTAGGTTAGGTAATAAGGAGTGGGACAGAATGTGACACATGTCCATGTAAGAGCTGGAAATAAGTATAATCTTATTAGAATAATTTCAATTGTGGTAGGGATTAGGTAGGGAATCGTTTTGTTGTGTGCGACCAGACATCCTGCACAAACCTGGATGTCTGAGCACCATATGTTAATATCCTCCCTGTACTCTCTGATGGAAACATCTATGCGGTTCGGCCCGTCACTTTCTGCAAGTACTAAATTGGTCACAGAGACTTGACTGGCCTCTTTCTTTTGTTTCATGAGGAATGTTTAAATAGTCAAATTTTATAACTGTCATAACTTGCAGGTCCTGTTTTTGTTGTGCTGCTTTATATTTGATTGTTGTAGATTCAAAAAGTGTGCTTTTATGTAACTAGTGATACCTATCTTATGCTGCAATTTTGGCCATGTTTCCCAGGTCTCAACAGGTAATCAACAGGTAATTGTGAAGCATATGTAATGTATTTGTCACATAGACTAGTGCTGACCTGGATCGTCAATCAAATATGTGTCCAAAAAAACAAGACAACCGTGATTTTTGTAATTTGTTGCCTAACGATTGGGGTGGGCATTCTAGTCAAATGCCTAGGACCTCCTTGCCATGAGGGGGGCCTTGAGAGAGGAGATACAGCGTAGAACCTTAAAACCCACAAATTAAAACAAACTTTGCTAAAACTTGAAAGGATATGGCTTTCCACCAATTCAGAGGAATTTGGGTTAGTCTGGCAATATATTCTTATACATAAAGGAAATATAAGAACAACCCCAGGTTGTTTTATTGTTATGGTTTAGTTTGTTTCCCCCAAGTTCTCTCCTGTGGTGGTTTGACTTCCTGTTTTTGTGGTTTTTCCCTCCTTTTTTTCTGTGATCCCCTGTGTTGGGTTTGTCTCGTCATCCTTGCTCTGTCTCTTGTGTTTTTTGCGCAGCTTTCGACCTTCCCTTGTGTCTGCCCACCTGTGTCTTGTTGTCTGATTAGTTTCTTGTGTGATTATAGTCCTGTCTTTTGTTTTTAGGTTGTCGGTTCGTCCGCTATGTTCCTGTTTATATTCCTTGTGTAGTCTGATTCACCCAATCCAAAAAAGTTTTGTGTCGTTTTGCCCGTTCTGTTTTTTTTTTTGGATATTCAGTTACTCACTTATGGACTCACCTTCCTTGTAAGTTTTGTTTTGGGCAATTTCTTTATTAAATCACTATGAAATATCTTCCTGCTCCCTGTGTCGGTCTGCTATTGGGTCCATCCCCTGTTGTCTGTTTGCCACACCGTGACAATCACAGCTCTATTGAGCCATGTATTCCTATAGCCCTAATTAATAGCAATTTCATGAGTGATAAAACTCTAACTATTAGAGACAAAATTAACCACCTCCTGCCCTCAACTGACACTGATCTATCCTCAACCTTGACCAATTGACTTCTATGATTTCTTTATCTTAGCCGTCTGTATCTTAGACCCCATCCAGACTTGGCTGTGTAAATAAGTTTTACCCTAAGATAACACATCTTTACTAGATATGATCAATCCATCTTTACTTATACCAGTGGTGGGCCGTCAGGGCCAGCAAAGCCTCCTCTGCTGGCCTAAACAGAATCACAAAGTTATAGCTATTTTATAATTTAATAATTTTTCATAAATATACTACATGTATTCTAATTAATATTCCCATTAGCTTATTTTCTCATTGCACAGCTACTGTCCTCTGTTGCTCTGCTTCCTTCTTGTTTTAAGTAGAGCTTTTATCCAATCAGATTTCACCCCTGTGTCTCTAGCTAAGAAGAGAGACCCGAGGCCTTCAGACTCACAAGTGAATCCTTTGCAGTTTAAGTAAATGGGGACGATATTATTGATTGTCATAGTCTTCAACCAATCAGATCTTTAGTTTGACATGTTGGGCGTATTCTTTGACGTGCCAGAGCCTTCTAGCTGGCCTACAAGTACATCAGCATTAACGTGCAGCACAGTATTACGGTCAGCTCTGCGGAAAGGTGCAGCGTGCGTCGTGATTGGTCAGTGGGCGAGCGTGTGACGAATGTGAAACTTAAGGAGAAGAGGTTAGTTGGAGTAGTAAGAATTCAAACTGAAAGATATGGAAGAAATTACGACATTTTTAGGGTTTTGGTTGATGTAGTTTATTTAATTTTTTACCTAGATTTGTTTTTTTAACACTCAATGGCTGAAGGAGGAGGAGAAACGGATTTAGTGGCGGAGTTACTGGCAACACTTTTCTCAAGAAGGACATTTCAGGAAAAGCTGGACATCCTAAGAAATAGTCAGTCAACCCCACAGCTAGTAGCCCTGACTCAGCCAGGAAAAGGATTTGTAGGAACGGTGTTCCTGTCGGAGAGGCGTTGCACATTTTATGGCTGGGAATGTGTTTCATTGTAACTGAGCGTCTTGGCGTTTGGAGCTACGCTACGCTAACCTGAGGACGCCATAGCATGGCAGGACACTACTGTGCTTTTGAAAACTTTTGGAGAAACCCGAGTGGATCTACAGACGATCACTGGCGTCCATGAATCGAGAAGGACTTCTTACTGGAACTGAAACAATGTACTGCACAACCGCGTCATTAAACTCTTTGTCAACAAAGAAAGGAGGATGGACTTTGTCTTAAGTGAACAGCATTCGATAAGTGACAAATTGTATTTGTTTGTTTACATCTACAGTTACTACTGTTCATTTGTCTATCGTGTCGTTTTTATGAATAATATTTGAATGGCTCGTGCTCTTGTGTGGTGGAATGCGTGGATCCGCTGCAGGTTTGCTGGATTGATTTGTCATGCTTTTTTGTCATATAAATATATGTGACTGGTTTTTGTGAGTTTGTTCTTGTCATTGTGTTAATTACACTGATTTTGACTCTATGCATTGTCCGTTAATGCATCCGGTCATGCACAAATTCATGTATTGTAGGTGTTGAGCTTCATGTAACATTTTATTTCACATGTCAAATGTTGCAGTGTTATATACGGCTTTCACACGAAAATAATAACCCGTAGCTGTGGCGTCATAATGAGGTTATAAGGAGGTGGTTCAACTGTAGTAGGACAGCACTGAAGGCTCAGGTATAAAATGCACGGCCCGCCACTGTAGTTAGTTCAATATTTATTTTATATATAAAGAACTTGATCATTTAATGTGTGTGTAATAAAACACTCCCGAAACTTTCACTGTTATGCAGATGATACCCAATTATATTGATCAAGCCAGATGAAACCAACGAGTTAGCTAAACTCCAGGCATGCCTTAAGGACATAAAACCTGGATGACCTGAATTGGTCATCCAGAAGTGGTTGTACTTAGCCCTGACCACCTCCAAAATAAATTATTTGATGATATAGTTACTCTAGATGACATTATCCTGGCCTCAAGCACCTCCGTACAGAATCTCGAAGTTATCTCTGATCAGGATATAACTCCCACATACATTTTGTTTGCCTTGCCTGTTTTCACCCATGTAACATTACAAAATAAGACACATCCTGTCTTAAATCAATGCAGAAAACTTGCATGCACTTGATACTTTGGGTCTAGATTATTGCAATTCCTTATTATCAGGCTGCTCTAATAAGATTCTCCAGTTGATCCAGAATGCTGCAGCATGTGTACTTACAAAAAAAAGAGATCATATTACTCCTGTATTAGCTTCCCTCCACTGACTCCCTGTAAAATTCAGAGTAGAATTTCAAATCCTTCTCACCTACAAAGCGCTGAAGGGTCAGACACTACCATAGCTCATATAGTACACTATTGCTGCACTAGAACAATACGCTCCCAGCTGCTATAGGCCTAAACTTCCCCGGGACCTGTGATACACTGAGCTCCTCTTTCTTCCTCTTCCTCTCCGCCTGAATGTCCCATGAATGCATGTTACTAACTTGGCGTGTACCCCTGGAGTATCTGTGCATTCTTGCCTCGCAGGTTTCCATGGATCGTGGTTACACCTGAGCCGTGGTTGTGTCTGCTGAGGAAAAAAATAAATAAATGACCAAGCATATAAATCCACCCACATATCAGCCAATGCAACACCTACACAAACAGGTTAGGTATGTGGCTCTATGGTTTCAGGCCAACCCTTATCCCTGCCTGTCCCAGAGAGGGGATTGCCCGATGAGTGACATGGATGACTCCATTTTGTTTCTTTACCCAAAATATGCCCTTAAATGAAAGCATACCTACCCTGTTAAGATGTTGTTTGTTATGTATTGCATGATTCAATTCAATTCAATATATTTTTGTATAGTCAAAAATCACCAATTTGCCTCAGAGGGCTTTACAATCTGTACACGTGCAACATCCTCTGTCCCTCACATCAGAACAGGAAAAATTCCCCCCAAAAACGCTTTAACGGGGAGAAAAGAGGAAGAATAAGCCAGATATAACCACGATCCATGGAAACCTGCGAGGAGAGAAAGCACAAAGACTCTGGGTTAAAGGCAAAGTTAGTAATGTGTATTACCCACAAGCCAAAACACGTTGGTCTCAACAAAACATTTGTTCAGTGTTGCCTGAATTTTTACCTCTTCAGACTTTTTTCCCTTCTCCATGCACCTTAAAAGTAGTGTGAAGTTGTGCCAGAAATTCCCACTTACCACAATAGTGTTGAAAGAATTAGTCGATTAGTCAAAATTAACTGCATGTTCGCTGTTGCTCGTTATAACATTTTATATTGAAAATTTGAGGGTTTTAAACTAATGGTTGGACAAAAATAGGTTTAATGACATTCCAGTGGGCTTGGGCGACTGTGATGGATATTTGAATTATTTTCTGACATTTACTAAACTAACAATCAACACTTTAATTGAAAATTAAAATGATTATAAGTTGCAGCCCTAAAATACTGAACATACTGTGGAGCAAGGTCGTGTTTTTAGTTTTCAATATAAATGACTTTTTATTTTTTTTTACTTCTGTAGATACGAGGATTCAGATGAGAAGCCAGGGTTATTGGAGGTCACAGATTACAGATGGACAAACAGAAAGAAGAAATTAGGATAGAAAACAATTTTACAGGACAGTTGCTTTGGTTTAGCGAATAACTTCACTTTTTCTTTGCCGCATGCAGACAGATCGAGGTATCATGACTTGGTTTCTAAATAAAATCTCACCTGAAGTGTGTGCCTTTAACCTGTGATTTATTCATAATGAATGCTCAACATTTTTTTCATTTTCGGGTGCTTGAAGCGGCGCTCGATTTGTTTATCAAAAGCTGATAGAAAAAGCGTAATTCATCCTGGAATGAAGCCGCTCATTGCAGTCAGTGAACATGAAAATTGGATTCAGGTAGATAAGTCAATCTGTGGATCGGATCCTTTTACCGTGGACCTGAGAGAGCAAGAGTGGGGAGGTGGAGAGAACGCTGCTACAGCGTTTCCATACCATATCAGTCCATAAATGTTTATTTACTTCACTTCACTTTTGCTTTAAGAAAGGGAATGCATTTTATAGCTCTCTGCTCTCTGTTATATTGAGTCTTTCTTTTATTTGCTGGCTAATCAAATACAAATATTTCCCGCAATGAAATGCCATTAATTGCAATGTATGTTCTGAACAGCATACAACAAGTACAAATGTAGTTTTATACTACCCTTAAAAAACACAATGAGCTATTTCAAAGGTATATGTAAAGCAATACACTTTGCATTATAGAACTGGCATACAGAAGATATTAGCATGATTTGGCAGCTAATCCAAATGGAAAATATATGTTGTATATATTGCATTTTTCTGCATGTGTTTTTGTGTTTGTAATAAAATTGTGTTCCCAGGACATTCAAATGCGCTTGAAAACACTGGAATTCACCACCGTATGGCAGCTCCAGGGTACTGGAGTTCAGCAGTCAGCAGCGAGGGATTCACTTCCTACCCGTCCATGTAGTGACAAAAATCTTCAGAAGAAAGTGCTTAGGGTATATGGAACAATATGTATAAAAAATGTGATGTATTTAGAAGCACACTTAGAGTGTGTGTGTGTGTGTGTGTGTGTGTGTGTGTGTGTGTGTGTGTCTCATGGAAGTCGCATATTGGAAGCACATTTAGTTTGGGCTGTATGTAAAGGATGTTACCTGGATGAACACAGAGACCGTTCATCTGCTTCTGCATACTATAATGATGGCGACTGAGTTAGTTTGCCAATGTTACATTCTTTGTTTTACCAACCTGCAAGCGAATACAATTGTACAAACAACACTGGCATCGGTCCAGTTACCCAGCGGGCTAAATTTAGGTATTTATCATGTAGATTACCTGTGTGTCATGGATATTGCTGTTCATATCAGATTCAGTAAGTTACTACAGATAGATAGATAGATTGATAGATTGGAAAGTAGCCGTCCTATATGAAGCTGTGGGGTTGTTACAAAGTTATCTGCATTATCCAATGTTAAGGAGCATATAGTGATGTGTTCAGAATTGTAGCATTTCCAGGTGCTAACTACAATAGAAACCTCTTATAGTGATCATGGTTAAAGAGATCAATGAGAGTAGTTCTGCCACCGTATGAGCCCCAAGGTTGAATATGAGAGTGAAGCGTGGTAATACTGTGGCAGTGCTAGGACACAAAAGCATAGCATTGACTGTGAAAGGTAAACATGTATATATTAGGTTGTGTCAGATGGCTTGTTAATAAGGGACAGGGGTTGCAGGGGTACGGCCTGGTTTAACAGCCAGATCACAGCCTGTTTTAAAGAAGTGCGATTGGTAAATTGTACGTTGTTGTCTTTGTGGAAGCTCTAATCCGCACGCCTTGTAGGCGGCTTTGTGTCCCATAACAACAGCAAATATTTGTAATACTTAAGTTGTTCTCGGGTATATTTGTCTTGTTCTGAACTCTCTCTATGTCATGATGACCAAGATGAGTGTAAAGGGGAAATGTGGAAAGCTGTCATTTTCCCAGTCTCTGCTTTGCCAGATCATCTGTGGTACGTTGCTATATGTTGATTGGTAATAGGATCAAAAATAGAATAGTTTTGAAGAAGGTTCCACCAAAATGGGTAAAAATAAGGCAAAATGGGATAAAACTTGTCAAGTCAAAGGGAATCGTTGGAGGTATACTTACATACTGTAAGACATACTGTAACACTGAACTTACAGTTCAGTGTTACAGTATGTCTTCACAAAGAGGGATTATCACTCACCACTTGGCGTGTGTTTTAGAAAGTGCTTAGGACTGGTAGTGGTGGAATAACCATAGTTTCCAGAAAGACGGTTGTCCCAGCAGGGAGGAAGAGCAGCTTGTTTATCAAAGGCTTGACGCTGCATATTATGTTATCAGCTCTATGCACTGACGCTTGTTGGTGGGAAGTAGTGGAGAACTGGCAGCCCCTCCATTCCTCTCCACCGACGAGCCGAGCTACACACCAGCCTACCGCAGCTTTTCTTCTCATTCCAGCATGGGACTTTACTGGGGGGCTTTTTCCTGTCAATGCTGAGAATGAACTCATAAGAAGCGCAGTATGATGACACTAAATAGCATTTAACAACATTGTTTCAAAGTCAAGTTAATTACAAAGATACTCTACGTAACAAAGGTCTGTATCTCAGAAACTCTTTAACCTCCTCTGATGCTAACATTTGCTGTTTAGCACTACACAAAGTACAGCTGGGGCGGATGACATTGGTTCTTACAGGTATTTGGTCTTAAACTAAAATATTTGACAAATGTTGGTTCTAGAGGAAAAGTCAGGGTATAAACAAATGTATGGCCATAATATAACATATCTAATATTTGTCAAGATACCTGACTCTGTTGGCCAGATTGTTCTGTCTTCAACCGTGGTAGCGACTTTCTCAGGCCTTAGAAGTGTTTCTGGAATTCCTGTGTTTTTGTCACTGAGTTTAAACTCTGTTTCGTTGTGCTCAGATCAATCTCTGCCAGTTTACTCTTCTGTATAACCAGTCTCATGCCTGCCTGCTCACTCTCAACCGTCAAACCCAGATCCTCGTTCCCGTCAATTCAGATACTGGTCATGCCTGACACCCACTGCTACTGTCATTAGTATTAGTCTCATTTCTATTATTATTGCCGATACCATTACTGCTTTGATAATCATTATTATTGTACTATAGCCACTGCTGCTGATATTATTAGTAGTGACACATGACATCTATCACACTTCCTTCCTGATAGAGGATCCTCCTCTGTTGCTCTCTCTGAGGTTTCTTCCTGTTTTTCTCCCTATTAAAGCTTAGGTTGGGTTCCGGGACAGAGGATGTTGGATGTGTACAGATTGTTAAGCCCTCTGAGGCAAATTTGGGATTTTGAGCTATACAAAAAAAATTGAATTGAATTGAATGGAATACGGTGGATACAGCCGTTGGTTGTTGTTGAAGGGTAGTGCCCACCCATTGATTTCCCCTCCGGGTAAACTCTGTTAGCTCTGTCAGCACTGTTGCAGTTGTTTGCGCTGTTTGCACCGTTAGTTTCAAGCCACCGGCTCAGCCATCGCCATGTTGAGGGCCACATGGTGGCAATATAAATGCTCTGAATTTCAAATGTATCACTGTCAAAGTCAAAAATGCATTGTTATCTATTTACAATTAGAGCATTTTAGCTGTTAACAGAGATCATATGTGGCTGAAAGTTTTCATGTCAAATTAAGGAGAAACTGGGAACAGCAGAGCTGTGTGGGTATGTTTTTGATATTTTCTGTGCGTGTAGCTCCTGGTGATTGCCTTAAAATGAAATTCCCATTATTCTAAACTTAGTTCAAAGACCCAAAATGGGCTATGGGACTGCTTTTGTCAGGTTTCCACGTGACAAAATTAGTCACTATAAGCCTAAACATCAGATCCTGGTTGAAGCATTCAAAAACTCTTGGTTTACTGAGGGAATTCCTCAAAAAAAAAAAAAAAAAAGACATCAGTCATTTTCACAGTTTTCTTTCAAATTCTGATTTGTGAAAAATGTCAGTAGCAGAAAAAATAAACTGAATTTGCAATCCTCTGAAACCAACAGCAACAGTGTGTAGAACATGTCAGAGTCTCCCTCCCACGGCCGCCTAAATGTAGTGACATGAGTGGTGAGACATCCGCCGCATTGAAGCATCTGTGGCCTAGCCTGATATTAGTCCAGACCTCTATTTGGCAGCACCTAATTCCTGTTCCAATTGAAGGGTTTCTGCATTGCCAAGAGCTAATGGGTCTTGTGACGTACCCTCAAGACACCTGCCTTTCTTTCCATGACCCCCCCCCCCCCCCCCCCCCCCCGTTGGCTTTGTCATTTGGTCATGCAGTGATCCTCCTATTTGTTTTGGATCATTTCTGTAATACTGCCTTTTGGAGAGATTTTGACAACCAGTTACAACTTTGCTATATTTACAGACAGTCCAATTGAATTTAAGGGCTGGCCGAAAAAATGTCCATTAGTGCGATTATGACAGGAATAAATGATTGAACTAATTTACTGCTGTCCTCTTTTGTGCTGTTTTATCGTGCAGCTTAAGCTAGCCAACGTGGGATTTCCTACAGCAGGTTTAAAATGCAGACACGTTTGGGTCCCTCTGCCAAACTGATCTCAGAGGCTTTGTCTTCAGCCTTGTTGAACCACTGAAATTGCAGGAGAAGAATTGAGGATGATGTGGTTGTCTGCTGTTGCAGTCCACCCTGTCACAAGCTTTTAAAAACCTGTTCACAATAAGCAGCTGGCTGGGGACACTCTCTGTTCGTGGCTGGCATGCTCAGACGCTCCCGGGATGCGTCTCCTGGCCGCCCTCCCTATAAAACACTCCTCGCCGTGTGTGTAAAAAGCCGCATTTAGCATAATGAAATGTAGGAAGCAATCAGTGAGAACACTGACAGAATGCAGGCTGACACCCGGGATATTTCCTGCTTGGGAGAAGTCTAATGTGGTTTACACTCACATCTAGTCTCATAACTGCATAAATAGAGACAGGGCCGCTATGCAGATGCTACCCATCCGCGTTACTTTGCTTCACGGCCAGCTCTGACGCACGCACACGCACACGCCACAAAGCAAATTAGCTTTATTTGCATTTTTAGAGCTTGCTCAGTCATGCATCCTGTGTATTTTGAATTTTTTTTTTCTTTGTTTCTTCATATCCTGTTTTTCTTTTAGTTTTGAAGGCTTTGTTTATTGATTTTGGATCAGGATTTGAAAGTAAAAGGTGTTTCATGGAACCCAGAGTTGCATGTAGTGAACATGCCTTGACATATATTCAGAGGTCCACTCAGTGTAGCTCTCAATCACCAAATTTAACCAAATTATTGCTGATCATGAAGTCACAACAACCAATTATTAAAAGTATCAAAAACGTAGAGCTTTATTATTACTAACAACCCATGAAACGATGTGGTATATCAATAGACGTCAGGGCCATAAGCTGCTAGGGGGCCCGAGGGCAAACCAACATGGATGTTTGGTCAGGACCCTTTGGGGTCACTTAGGTTTAGGCCTCAAAACTATTTGGTTAGGTTCAGTGAAAAGATTATGGCTTTTGTTAAACTAATAGTGTTTATTATGCAGGCTAGTTACGTAGGCTACGCAACTTCAGCTGTAGAGCGCACCAAAGCGGTGTGTGCTGGTGTGCGACACACACTCGCCTTCTCCAGTCACCTCACCACCACAGAGAGCTGCTCACACCAGAGGCACATCTCTCCTCGCAGGTCAACAAGCCATTCCGCTCCTCTGCCCCTTTTCTCTCTTTCAACATTTCTGACCTCCCACACTACTGTAAAGGACATTTCCCTTCCGTCCAAATGCAGACCTACACCCTTACTGCTACTATGACACTCTATTCCTGCATGTACAAAGGTGGCTGAACTGACTTCTTTGCAAGTTTACACTCTACTGGTTACCGTGACTCCTCACAATGGTTACGATTTGCAACATGGCTGCTGTTTCGGGAGGTGAATGGTACATCTGTCCTGGGAAGTGCCAGGAAGTGCAGCATAAAGAGCTGGTTTTGTCACACACTTTCCATATCTCTGTAGCTGTGTCTGTACACCTAGAGCCAAAGCAGACTCCACTGGCAAGGGAAAGACACGGTTGCAGCGACGGAGCTGTCAGTCAAAGCTCCAGGGAAGCAGACCCAAAGGGGGGTCTCATGTGGCCTGCAATTTTCTTGAGGCCATTAAACCCACCCCTTTTAATTCCTCTCTCACACTCACGCTATTTTAACTGTAAAGTGGCCTTTCAGTGCTAAGCTTTCCATTCAAAGACAGGAATGTGAAAAGCACTTTGCAGAACAATGCTGAACACATCTTGCTAATTTTCCAGGCTAAAAGGAAATGTAATGGTGGACATGTTCATTTAGTTAAGGCTCTATAAAGATTCACAGGCAGACAGGTCACTGGATATTGGGGTCTAAGCATATAGTCAAACAATGACACTTTGATTTGATTTCTATAATAAATTTAGTAAGACTACCAAAACCACAATGTATCCCGTACCCTGATCAAGTGATTTTTTTTAACTTCTTTACGGTCTACACGGAGATTGCCCAGTGAAGGTTTTCATTTCAGTCTCCTGTTGATGTCACCTACACAATACCAAACAAAAGCTCACGCTTTTATTTTATTTCCCACAGTAACTTTGAGTCACTTTTAGCTCATGTAGAGCGACAGTCGACTATGCACATAGAACTGGGCTTACATTCGGTTCTTCTAACTTCTATCAAGAAATTAGATGGGAGAAAGTAGGAGACTTTATTTTTTATTTAACACAAACTCATATATAGACACTTATACGTACACACACATACACATACAAGATGCAAACAATATACTCTTAAATACATAAGTTACCTCTCAGCCATTCATTCATGTAAAAACCAAAACAAACTGACTGGATATAAAACATTTGTAAATGTACAACTGGAGCTAGCCAGAAGCTTTGCATATTAGTTTACATTTACTTATTTAATTATTCATTTTAACCAAGCATATCGATCTCCACTGTTCACACTTTTCTTCAGTTGCATGTCCCGATGGCAGGCGGCGAATCTGCTCATTGTTTACAACCACGAAATGAGAAATCTCGCTTTCAATATGTCATCAACGAGGGACAAACATTTCGCTCTGGAACTGATACGGAAGTGCACTTACGTCATGGAAAACGCAGACTTGAGTTGAAAGGACGTGCGGACCCGGACTAGAAAGAATGACTGCTGACGGGCCTCCAATGCCGTCAGTGTGTTTATTAGTTTGCTGGCACGGACACATTATGGAGGATGAGTATCTAGCTAGCCTTCCAGCTAGCAAGATACTAAATAGAGGTCCTCAGACGGCGCATTCAATTCGGTAGCCTACATTCAAGATAAAAACATAAGTGATATCAAGGTGGGTCCTGCTGTGGTTAGAGATCATTCCAGCTGTGGTTAATGCATCTTATATTTTAGTTTGCGGGTACCAAAAGGACATCCGCAAAGGATACACCAGTGTTTTCTTGCTTATTGAAGTCTCCTCCATTATTGAGATGTATTTTAGGAATTGGGAGATTTCTTCAGGATGGAGCACTGAGTTTGATTTCCGGGTCACAAGACAGAGGAGCGAGGAGACAGAGAGGCACAAAATCCAGAAATGAGGAAGGAACTAGCTGGGTAGCTGTTTGTTAGCTGTTTGTTACCTGAAAATGCTAACAGCTAGATGCCAAATGGTGCGATCCTTATTCTTCAATAACAGAATAAAACACTCCATCTTTGGTTTGCCAGGAACATTAACCAGATCCTCATTAACCATTTAGCATTACTTTGTGTCCCGTATGTATTCATACATTCTGGTTAGGGAGGTAACCATCACTTCTATCACTTCTAAACTCTTTGAAACTTGCACTTCACTCCTCCAACCCCCACCCCCGTCTCCTACTTCCTCCCTTCTCCCTGATGATTTTGCCAACTTCTTTGACAAGAAGGTAAACAATATCAGATCCTCCTTCTCTCAGCCCCCCTCTCCCTGTCCACCCTCTCCCTCCCTCGCTCAGTGTCCTTGTCCACGCTCTCCCTCTCCACCCTGTCCAGCCCTGCCCCCACAGCTCTCCCTCCCATCTCCACGCCCCATCTTACCCTTTCTGGCTCCTCTCTCCCCTAACGAGGTCCTCAACCTTGTTACATCTAACCACCCCACCACGTGCTCCCTTGACCAGATCCCTTCCCCTCTTCTTCAGTCTATTGCGACTGAACTCCTTCCTTTCCTCACCCACCTCATCAACACATCTCTTGTTTCAGGATGCTTTCCCACGGCTTTCAAGACTGCCAGAGTCACCCCCCTTCTGAAGAAACCATCGCTCGACCCCTCTGATGTCAAGAACTTCAGACCGGTTTCTCTTCTACCCTTTCTATCCACACTTGAACGTGTTGTCTTTAACCAACTGTCTTCCTATCTCCACCAGAACAGCCTTTTGGACCCCCACCAGTCCGGGTTCAAAGTGGGTCACTCGACAGAGACGGCCCTCCTTGCGGTGACAGAGTTGCTTCACGTTGCGAGAGCTAACTCTCTCTCCTCTGTCCTGATTCTCCTGGACCTGTCTGCGGCATTTGACACTGTGAACCATCAGATCCTCCTCTCCACCCTTGAGGGGATGGGCGTCTCAGGCTCTGCACTCTCCCTGTTTGCATCCTACCTGACAGGTCAATCCTACCAGGTGACGTGGAGGGGGGCCGTGTCGGAACCACGCATGCTGACTACGGGGGTTCCACAAGGTTCAGTCCTGGGCCCCCTTCTCTTCTCGCTCTACACAACATCTCTGGGTTCTGTTATTCGCTCGCATGACTTCTCCTACCATTGTTATACCGATGACACCCAGCTGGTCTTGCCATTTCCTCCCAGTGACACCCAAGTGGAAACACGCATCGCTGCGTGCTTGGCTGACATCTCGAAGTGGATGACGACACACCACCTCAAGCTCAACCTGGACAAAACCGAGCTACTGTTCCTCCCGGGGAAGGGTTGCCCACACCGGGACCTGTCCATCACCATTGATGATACCGTAGTGACGCCAACTCGGACTGCAAGGAACCTGGGTGTGACCCTGGATGACCAACTGTCATTCTCAGCAAACATTTAATCCGTTACACGCTCCTGCAGATTCCTGCTCTACAACATCAGGAGGATTTGTCCCTTCCTGACTGACGAGATGACGCAGGTTCTCATCCAGGCTCTTGTCATCTCCCGCCTGGACTACTGCAACTCTCTACTCGCCGGAGCCCCGGCGTCGGCCATCAGACCTCTGGGGCTTGTCCAGAAAGCCGCAGCTCGCCTGGAGTTCAATCGCCCCAAGTTCTCCCACACAACTTCCTTTCTCCGTTCTCTACACTGGCTACCTGTAAGAGCTCATCCAGTTTAAGACTCTGGTGCTAGAATACAGGTCAGTGAAAGGAACAGCTTCTTCCTATCTCCAGGCCATGGTCAAGCCTTACACCCCCGCCCGACCACTTCGCTCTGCTGCCTCGGGGCGATCGGTCGCCCCGTCGCTCAGAGGTCCCTGCGGCCGATCGACCCGGTCACGGCTGTTTTCTGTCCTGGCCCCACAGTGGTGGAATGAACTCCCCACTGACGTCAGGACAGCGGAGTCGCTGCCCATCTTTCATCAGGCTGAAAACCCACCTCTTCAGGAAGTGCTACCCTGAGCCTTCCACTTAGCACTTATTGTATTCATACTAGCTTGTTGCACTTATTGCATTCGTATTACTTTTTTTTGCACTTACTGTTTTTCTTTGTTTCTGCACTGTACTTTGGCTCTGAGGTATGCTCTGCTTCATGCTCTTAGATGCTTGTTTGGAAAAGGAGATGTACTTATGACTTCTGGTGACTAGTAGTTCTCTTGATTACCAATGTTGAATGCACTTATTGTAAGTCGCTTTGGATAAAAGCGTCTGCTAAATGACCGTAATGTAATGTTCTATATGAGGTAATTAACCAGCGATATTTGTTTAAAAACACAGATGGCTGTCGGGCTGCCATTGTTGCCACCATTCAAAAATATCAACGTTACATTAAAAAAAACATTTTGGTCATTAATATGATTTTGTAGATTACACAAATGGATGACTTTTGTAATTTCAGTTGGAAAGAGTTGGATGGATGACAGTTATTTGACTTTGACTCCCCTCTAAATATTCAGTCAGGGCACATATACATTACCAGGCGCTCCAAAAAGAACAAACAACCCTTTGCCCATACCAACATACAGGTAATGTAGATTGAATAAATAACTTGTTAAACTCTGAAAAGCAGCATGCCTTTTATTCCCCTCTCTCCCTCTCCACATAAGTGTGCCGTACTCAATTTCCAGCTTCAGTGAGAATGAAGAAAGATAGGGGGAGAAAATTGGAAGTTTGGTTTAAAATGCAGACAGCCCTGGCTTTCTGCTTGACGGCCTGTGACATCTCCCCGCACCACACTTTGCATGGCAGAATAGGAGCTTGTAATAGAATTTCCCCCACCAAGGAGGTTAATTACACAACCCCCCCCTGCACCCAAGCTGCAAAATAAAATAAAATAAAATGCACCACATCGCCTGTAAGCGTCTATGACAGCCACAAATCCCTGTCGCCATCTTCCCTTTAGGATTTAATTCCAGGTTAATGTCTGCAATTGTGTCGCATTATAGTGAGACACACAGGGGAACTTTACGGGCCTTCAGCCAAAATGAATGACATGACAGCTTATGGCAAAGAGGAGAGAAGTAGAGGGAAACCAGGCTGTCACTGTTCTGTGAAGAGCTGTCATCATGTAACTTGACTGAGAGGGTTTGAACATGCTGAGGCTTGAATTGATCTCAAAGCACACCTCAAGGGATAGCTATAGTGGAAGCAGGGCAGATGGAACTCCTCAGAACAGTGGATGTTTTACTGTGGTTCTGGTTAATATCTTAAAAATCAAAGTCCTTGCCTCTCATTCACTACATTCATTTATCTGAAGCTTTCATCCAGAGCGATTTACAATAATCCCTGATTTGTGCTTGACGCATCCGTGAGGGTCGCGAGCGTCCTCGGAGGAAAAGGGGCGTCATACCTCCAGACACGACCCTTCACGGGGGTCCTGTGTGGCGGGTTTTTGCTTGTCTGTGCACATCTGAGCGAAAACCATGCTGAAGACACAAGTTTTCACTGCCCCCTACATTTTAGGAGAATATCGGTCAGCCGCAAAGAGAAAGGAGGGAGGAGCCCGCGCAAAGTATAAAAGATCCACACATTTTGTCGTCACTTTCTGGTTTAACGACCGTCTACATTCCCGAGGAGCAGATGGGACACAGAGACACATCCAATTGTGAAGAAAAGACTAAATGAAACTGTAAATGTACATTTACATTCAAAAAAATGTAAATGTACAACAACTAACTTTGCGTGAATCGTGCTAGACACGTCGGAGAGGGGGCGTGGCTTATGGAAGCCCTGGAAGCCGTGGAAGCCGTTCAACTGTCCGCCATCAACCATGGAAAAAATAACCTATATTTCTGCTTAGCACGTGTTGTGGAAGTCCCAGATATCCCGGGAAACTAAACGCCGTCATGTCTGGGTTCATAGTCCGGAGGAGCTCTGTGGATTTCATTGAGCTGTATTCACTGTGTCTAGCAAGCCACACGTCGGCTGGTTTACTACAGCTGTATGAACCCCACATAAACAGATTTGGCTGTGATTTAACTGCAATAAACAGACAAAAAGGGATGCCGAAATAACTACATCATGATGCCGATTTGTAAAAAGTCTGAATTCATGTTTTGTTAGTTCACTCCGCAAGACGACAAGCAAATAGCGTTTAAAATACTTGTTTTCTCAATGGAGCTCGGATCGATCGGTGCTAGGCTATGCTAACATAGCCTAGCATTTCCTTCCTCAGCAAAGGGACTTCTCGTCTCCAAATGGAGGTGTGGGTTTAAATCCCACTCCTGACAGAGACTTTTACCTGCAGGTTTAAACCCTGTAGTTTGGTAATGCAGATGTCTCTCCTGTTGTTTCTTTGGACAATATGTTTGTGAATATTTGCAGGTATCATATTGACTAAATAAAATCTTAAGAATATTGAAAACAGAATTACTTAAAGGTTTGCAAAATGGATGTAATTATAAGTTAAAAAGACATATTCCACCTTTGCAGAAGTTACAGAAAATGTAATCTCAAGTCCAGCTAGAGTTAGTGTTAGAGTCAAGGGGAAACTCAGCAGCCTCCCAGTCCACTGATATCCACAGTGCTAAAGATCCGGGATGCTTTAAAGAGTTTTTTGGCCACCAGCAGGAATGATCTCCTGTGCAGCTTTTTGGAACACTTTTGGGGGGATAAGTCTTTGACTGAAGACGCTCCTATTTTCAACCACCATGTCATGAGGTGAGTGGCAGACGTTGTTCAGGATGCTAAACCAATTTGGACAACATGTCCGTCACAGCATACCTTGTTTTGCATGGTACTACACTTCTAGACAACACAGTTCTCATTGACTCTCACAGTCTTTGATCCCTCTCATCAATTCGAACTAATATCATCGATGATCCATTTTGCAGTACTGAAGGCATCCCGTTAGCACAGTAGTGCACAGCACAAAATACCAGCACCCAAGAATGGGCTTGAACTCAATCGATAGAGCAAGAGACTCTTAATCTCTGTTTAACTATTCTTTGTTGTTAGACCTCCTCTATCCATTCAGCTGAATTATTATAAGTGTCTGTTCAATAAAGACATTTAGGACATTTGAGAGTTTTCTCATCATAGTTATTTCTCACGGGGAGGTTAAAAATATTAATTTCCACCACATTTATTACTGAGGCTGCAAGGAAGCGCAGTGTCGAGTGTGAAGTTGTTTGGATGAGCAGTTCTTCAAGCAGCAACATGACGGGCCAAGAAATCGGTCAGTTCTGAACAGGCACGCTTTGAACGGACACTGTACCTCTAGCTATAATGATCTCAATAGATCTCAGGAGTCAAGATGTACTAAATCAGTACACAGAGTTTTACATATAAAGCCAGGCTGCCTTGTCCAAACCCTTCAGCAAATGGTAAAATACAAACAATGAGGAAGCAGGGTACAAATGATCTGCATCCCAATTAAGGGGCCCACCCCTCAAAGTTTTAATTTTCATTTTAATGTCACGATGGGCTGACAAGGACTGTCCCATTTCAAAGGCTCCACCAAATATGACAGAGAAATGCAAATGAGTATTAACACGTCCTTCGCAGCCCTCATTTTCCACAACCCACTGTGAACTAGTCAAGGGATTTTTACTGAAGGTGATCTTATAGAGTCAAAAATATCACTTGACCATCACATAAAGGGTTGTCTTATGTACAACCTGCCTTGTCATCTAACCACTCGTGTTTGTTCACATTCAACCTATTTTTAACAATGTTACCCATTTCCAAATTGTCAGCAAATACTTTAGTGGGTATAATGTTATCATGGCAAGAGCAACACAAGTTGCAATATACTCTATTTATTCTGTAATACATTTATAAAGGGGACAGCAAATATTTAAGTCATAGCTCTCATCAGCTTTTAGCTGACACATTTTTCTAGAAACTTCCCATACATTTGCTGTTGCGTACCACAGAGGACTGAGTTTTCAGGGTTTCCTGTCTTTGATCCTCTTCTCTTGCTGCTTTCTGAAGCAGCTGAGGTGCAGACTCCTAACATATAGGTTCATGCTTTAGCGAGACAAAATCCCACCATGGGCCACTGTGCTGTCCTGTTATTGTTAGTGGATTGAGTGGGAGAACCACCTCCTCCTCATCCCTTCAAGAGGCGTGTCTTCACTTCTAATCCATCAGCCTGCAGGAACTGTGGCAAAGGGGTTAGCTACTGCCTCAAGAAATATGGCCAACTGCCCATACATGGACTGCACATACATTGAAACTTACTGAGCATAGATGTGTTGCTCCATTTACCACTATGTCTCCTTAATATTCACATCATATAGCCGACCAGTGTTGACTTTTTCCAGAGCTAGTGAGTATCAAATGTCTAACCATAAAAATCACTGCAGTGTAACATGGAGGGATTTAAATCACAAGTATATAAAACCTGCAATGAAAGCTGCCTCAGTCTGCTTTGAGGAGTCTCTAAGCCACCTGTAAAATGTAATTAATGTGGCTTTTAGTGGGAAGTGTTAGTGTCCCAGGATGGTTTGAACATTGTTTTTCTATCCAAAGTAATAAAAACAATTTTTTATTTATGTTAAATAAGAATGATAAAATATAAAGACTGAGAATATGGTCACAATATACTGTGTTTCAGCATATTTGATGAGCCTATAATTGGATTTAGGCTATTAGCATCCTATTTATAAATTGCCCACAAGTGTCAGCGTGTCAGCAGCAGTAACAAAGCTCTAGTGTAAGTTCCGTCAGGAAGACTATACTTTTGCGTACTAAGGGCTGAAGTTCATTTCTGAACACTGTTACCCCATCACCGCCCCGTCTTCGCAGATTCATGAGCTTCAACAGCCTCCTCAGACTACCAGCCTCCTCAGACTACCAGCCTCCTCAGACTACCAGCCTCCTCAGACTACCAGTCTCCTCAGACTACCAGCCTCCTCAGACTACCAGTCTCAGACGAATCAACAGCCTCCACCACTGCCTGGACTCCATTGGAGGATGTATCTTGCTGCTGCTAAGGGCAGACGCCCTTCAGTTAAAACATCGACATAACTGTGTTAAATGCTGGTTTTACTGAACAAGAAATTAAGGAGGATTTCCAGAAAAAGCAGTCCTGAGTAAGTATATCAACTTTTATATGTATATATATATATATATATATATATATATATATATATATATATATATATATATATATATATATATATATATATATATATATATATATATATATATATAGTATATTAACACTGCATACATATCATGTCTCTTTGTTTAACAAGATTCTGGACTCTGGTGTTATCCCTGAAGACTGGGTGCTTGGTTTAATTGTGCCAATTTATAAGAAGAAAGGTGATGCCAGGGATTGTAACAATTACATAGGCATCACACTTTTGAGTTGTCTGGGTAATCTTTTAAAATTCTATCCTGATGGAAACCTAGGCCGGATTGAGAGTTACTCCACCATTGATTGTATTTTATTTTAGTGAAACACAATAGTCCATATCAACACCAATTGTTTTAAAGAAAAGCTTGTTTGTTCTTTCATTGATTTCAGTAAGGCGCTTGATGACATTTGGAGGATGCGCCCTGGAACAAACTGTTGAAAGTCTGTATTAATAGTAAACTTTTGAATTTGATTGTTGTCTGGATGATTTATCAATGACCTAGAGGGTTGCCTATTACAGAGTGGGTGTCAGCCCATTTATTTTGATGACACCATGATAAACTAAAGTTTGTTAGCAATGGCAAACATGTAGAAACTGTCCACTGTCTTAAATGTATTGGTATCATTATGAATTATAATTGATAATTTAAGACTGCTATTGAGGAGTTGCATGAGCAAGCCTCCCTTGCAATGATAATCATTTTCTGTAAATGTAGAAAATTTGATTTACCTGTAGATATTACACTAGATCTGTCTGTCAAGTTAGTCAAACCAGGTTATATGCTCCTTGCTGCACGTGCCAGACTCCACCTGCAAGTGGACCACAGACTTCCTGTAAACGTAACGTAACATTTATTCATACTGTAAGGGGTTGAGGGGCAGGGTAATTAGCGGCACCTACATTCCAGCCAGAGGGCTCCGCCCACTTCCTCAGGAGAGCATTTGGATCAGATGTGGGAAGCGACACACCTGGAGCTGATCTCCTCATCAGGGAGGTGAACAAATATCAAGCAGGGAAGCTGATCAGAGAGAACATGCTGAGAGAGGAGCAGAGTCTCTTCTGCCGAAGATCTCCAGGGTGGGAAATAGTTGAAACCGGTAAATTGGCTAGCGGCCCGGCTGAGCTCTTGACTAAGCAAGCTTTTCTGTTTTTGCTTATGTTACTTTGAGTTTGTTTGGTTAAAAACCTTGGTAAACTGCAGAGTTGACTCTCCCTTTTGATTGCAGATGGCTGTTCAGACCACTGATCACACATAGCTGATTGTATTTTAGTCTCTCTGACAGGATGATACTACCGGTACTTTTTAGAGTAGGTGGGACACTGGGAAAAACTTCCTCTAAAACACCTCAATGTGATGAAAAAGTACTACTACCACTAATGCACTTAACTTGTTTGGTTTACGTAGCATAGCACGCTTAACGACAAAACAAGCCTTCCAATTTTAAGTAGTTTTGTTGCCCAAACCCTAGCCAAGTTGTTTCCTGTGAATACAGAAGTTTATTTTCAGTGTCTCCATGTAACTAGCGGCAATTGACACATGCGTACAACTGACGCTATAGAAGGATACGCGGAGCATCGTAGTTTGAAGTGTCGGGCCAATGACCTAACTGTTGCTGACAGTTGTTTAGATATTTCAGTGGTGGACAGACAGACTCACATTGTCATACCTAGAGCCATAGCACCAGCATGACTTAAAAACTAATACCAGGGATTCTGATAGTTAAAAACACCTTCACCCCATACACAACACAACATTCTACTACATTTTTGTCTGTCAAGGTTGACCCATGAGCGTTTTTTTTTTAAACGTATAGAAGCATATGAGGTATTTCACTGCGTGATCTCTTCAGTTCCTTAGCTTTAATACAGTGCATGGCTTTGTGTAATCCACTGCAGACAATCATTGTTGGACTCCTCCAATCCAGCGTGCCTGCTCTGACCAGAGAGCAGCAAACAATGACAAGATTACATTTTATATTGAAATATTCAATAGTTGAGCTCAAACGTAATCCCATGATTAATCAACCCTCTCTGAGAGCTTACATTGATCTTTAAAGAATAAAAGACTAAGTACATCCTTTTGAAGGCAGGGAGAGAAGTCGTAGCAAAATAAGTTTGGGTTTTATGGGTTGGGGGATGGAGGAAGTTACATTCTATACAAGTCCACAGAGCTATTTATTATTTTGTTGATGTAGGTTCATTGTAGATAAAGCTTCCCAAGGAAAAAATTGCAAAAAGGAAAAGTCCTGGGTTTATTTTTGCTAAGCTTAATTATATTTCTAAATGCTTCAGTGAGGTTTTCAAGAGCAGCTATCTGTAATGTGTAATATTTCATATTTATGAAGCATCTGCATAATAAAGATAAGGTATTCAATTAACCGAGCCATAAAAAAACCTCCATGTTATTAAATATTAATCATTCCACATATTGCTTTGATTTCTAACTACTTAATTACAAACATGCCGCTCTGCTGCGGAACTGTGAGTTGGGCATTTCGTCGCCTTTAAACGGACTATGAAGTGTTTTGCAAAGCACTTCATACACAGCAATAAAAGCATGTGTGAGCTCAGTGAGGGCCACCCAGTCCCGCTCACACCACCCACTGTTTCACATGCACAGCATGTCACCATTTATGTTGTTTCTATTATTTTATTCCAAATATCAAAGTGACATGCAGCTGGTTATGAGAGTCGTTGTCATGTAACCATATCATGCTTTTTTTTATCTGCCGTCACTAGCCGCCGCATGTGATTTGTTATTTCAAAAATACATTTTTGCCATCACTATGGTTAGTCTTCAGGCAGGTTGCTCTACTCTCAATCTCCAGGGTTTTTTCTTAACAGTGACTCTCACACTAGAAAATGTCTTGGAACTCTCTTGGAACAAAATGTTGGAGTCTTGCATCAAGGTGGATCTAAAACAGTATCTTCCTTTAGAGCAGCTCTGTCTTTGAGAATTATTTGCAGAACTAAATCTATCTATTTGACTATTACTCACTGTATATATACCTACGACTGAAAACCGCATTGATGTTAGAAGGTATCTTGCTAAATGTCAAAGAAAGAACTGAAAGATACCTCATTTTCTAAATATCTAAAAATGAAGTATAGGGCTCATATTTGACTGGAGCAAGACTGGTGTGTTTGTGTGAAATTAAACATATTTTTCATAAAGTAAGTGTGTGTGTGTGTGTGTGTGTGTGTGTGTGTGTGTGTGTGTGTGTGTGTGTGTGAAGAGACTGAAGGTCAAACATCCACCAGTTAAAGGTCAGATCAAAAGGCTTGTAACAGGTGAGCTGTGTTGCTGTTGATCAAACACATAGCATGTATAGATTGATATAGATTAAACGTGAATGTGTAAATGTGAAACAAAATGTCAGAAAAAAAAAAACACCTTTTGAATAACCTTCCCTTTCTGACATTGTGACCTTTTTATCCTTGGGGGACATCGAGGGACATTTAGGGATTTATGTCTCATCTGGTTCACCGGCTGCCTCATTGATGAATTCCATTGACAAATAAAAGGAGAGCCTTGGGAATTGCTGTTTTCCCCCTCTGCTTAAGTGTCAATGACACACACACACACACACACACACACACACACACACACACACACACACACACACACACACACACACACACACACACAATCAGTGAATTGAAGTGTCACTAATGTGTTGATGTGTTTTGAAGTTGCAATACACAAAAACAGGTCAGGCAGCCTGGGGCCGGAATAAGTTTTTTAGCCTGCCAGCCATGGAGGTTGCAGACCAAGCTCGCCTCAGCTCTGCAGCATGAAATCCAGGGCTGTAGAGGGGGATTTGGCTTCTTGGTCTAAAGCCAAGCAGGGAATTGCATGACTGGCCATCACTGGCAGCTACACCCAAACCCGGAGACGCTTCCCCTCTTATCTGCCGCTCACCATCATGCTGCAGCAGCTCCTACCTCGTGGTGCATAAGCAATATTTCCAGCCAGCGTCCTCCCCAAACCCTCCCCAGAGATTTATCTGACTGTTGAAGTAGAAAATGAATATTTTACAGTTCACTTGCCTGATCAATTACCTACAAGCTGTTGCTGTATGTTGTGGCTGGTCGGAAGAAGCGCTTGTAGGTAGTGATAGAAAGGTCCACGGGGAGCCTCCTTCTCTTCAACAACAACGGCAAAATCAAAAAAGAGCAAAGGACTTGTGAATGAGACGGTCTCCGGTGAGCCACTCCTTTTTTGTATGCACACAGCTCTGGAATTGTTGCAAAACAAAATTAAAGCTTTGAGGTGATAATTAGCGCAGGCTAATTTCAAGAGGTAACAGACACACTGGGCTGATTAGAAGTTGCCAAGTGCTCCTTGATTCAAGGCCAATTTAAATATTCACTAAATAAATATATAATCTCATCAGTGTTCACTGATTAACATCCATCTGCATGTAGTGCCTTCAGATAAGATAAGATAGAACTTTATTTATCCCCAGGGAAATTGGGTATTCAGGGAATTTCTCTCCGATAATAACTGCGACTACCTCCTTGATAATGACTCTGTTCCTTGTGTCTAATGCAACATTATCACCCCCAACTCGTCAAATCCCGACGCTTGGTCAGTGGCCCTACACTTATCAGGGACAGCTTGTCCTTTTCCGCTTGTAACATGCACAGTGTCTTTTCAAAATAAACCTCTGTTTTCATAGGAAACGTTCAGTTTCCTCTCGTTTCATGCATACCGTCTCTTCAAAATAAACTTACAACATAGGTTTACTTAGTTTTTAGGTTTACTTACACAACAAAACCGCTTGGTTAGATTCAGGCAGCAGAAGTGCTTTGCTGGGCTTTGGAAAGATTGTGTTGCAATAAGTACATTTATTATGTAAATAAGCATGCTCGTTATGTAGCCTTCATAAATTAAGTAACAAAACGATGCTAAATAAGTCAACAATTACTTGGTTTTACCTGGAACACAATGTTTCTGTTATATTTGGACTTGGTATCGACACTCAGTGCTGACTTGTTTAAGTTATATATTTCTACAATACATGCACATATACCTGGTTATGTCTACGCAACGTAAGCACTTGGTTAAAAGGTCTTAAGTATTCATGGTGAAAGCTTGGTGCTGAGTGAGTTGTTAGGACAAGTCAAGTCAAACTAACAGAGTTAGAAACCGTGTCTCTATGCATGCTGGGAGAGTCTGCCACTTACCACACCCAGGCTAAATAAATAGCAGTTGAATAAAATAATTTCTGTTGATTTGGAAATGTTGTCAATTGTTGCAATCACAAGCGCTACAATCTAAACTTTGTGACCCCAGTTTCTTGTAGACCCGACTGCTTTGACCTCTTTAGAAGAAGGACTACTGTGTGATTTTTACCTCATGTCGCCACGCTGCTGATTTTCTCCTGAAGCCGAATTAGTCGAAGTGTCTGATTGTGTCTCAATCAAACACATCCATTGTCCTGCAATCAATGTCCTGATTGCAGGACAATGTGCTTGGTAGTTTTAATAATGGAGTACTTATTCATCAGAGGACATTCAGACGTGGAAGTTGGCAAACCCTGCAATCCCCTCACGCTGCAATCTCACACTGATCACAACTTCAACATATTGAAGTGCATAGACAGTGTGAAGTTTTATTTAGCAAACAATAAAAAAAATAGAAGAAATTAGCCTGTTAAAGAATTTTGTCAGTGAACAATCTGACCCTGATTATTCAGATGCCCCTTTTTCCTTTTTCACACAGAATGGTACAAACATTTGTGTAACATACAGATGCAAAAAAGAAGAAGAATTACATTAAAAGTAAATACACTGAGGAAAAAGTGACCTTGAATATCATATTAAAACAAATTGAACATGACAAATACCAGCAAACCTAGTCTCTGTCATGCTCAGTTTAAATGTAGGATTTAATTAAATCAGCTGCTGTCTTAATGGCGTCACTAAAGCAGATGCAGTCGATGTTTATAACCCTGAATGACATGCACTGTTGTGTGGTTTCATCTGGAAATAGGACATTTCTACATTACAGTCAAGTCAGAAAAAATGATCTTTTCACATCCTGACAGAGTAAGGGAGCTAACACTCTTAAAATTACTTTTTTTTTCATAAATGTAAGATGAAAGGCCAAATTCATCATGTGCCCTACAGCTCACTTGATCTATACATTGTAAGAAATCACTAGTTTCAAGTCTTCTTCAATACAGCAGGATGTTCACTTAGTAAATTATTTCAATTAAATTTATTTTGTATAGCCCAAAATCACAAATTTGCCTCAGAGGGTTTTACAATCTGTACACATGAGACATCCTCTGTCCCGGGACCCTCACATCAGAACGGGAAGAACTCCCCAAAAAACCCTTTAACAGGGAGAAAAAAAAGGAAGAAATGTGTTTACGCGTTAACGCACGTGCTGCAGCATTCTGAATCAACTGGAGAGATTTAAGAGACTTATTAGAGCAGCCTGATATTAAGGAATTGCAGTAATCTAGTCTAGAGGTAACAAAAGCATTAACCAATTATTTTTGCATCGCTTTGAGACAGGATGTGCCTGATTTTTGAAATGTTACGTAGGTGAAAAAAGGCAGTCCTTGAAGTTTGTTTTATCTGGGAGCTAAAGGACAAATCCTGATCAAAGACAACTCTAAGATTCTTTACGGTGCTGCTGGATGCCAGCGCAATGCCATCTAGAGAGACTATATCATTAGATAACTGATGTCGGAGGTGTTCTGGGCCTAGTAGAATGACTTCAGTTTGGTCTGAGTTTAACATCAGGAAGTTGCAGGTCATCCAGGTTTGTATGTCCTTAAGACATGCTTGAAGTTTAAGGAGCTGGTTGGTTTCATCTGTTTTCATCGATAGATATAATTGAGTATCATCTGCATAACAATGAAAGTTTATAGAGTGTTTTCTGATAATATTGCCTAAAGGAAGCATAAGGTGAACAAGATTGGTCCAAGCATAGAACCTTGTGGAACTCCATGACTAACGTTGGTTTTCATCGAGGTTTCATCGTTTACAAATACAAACTCAGATCGATCTGATGAATAGGACTTAAACCAGTTTAGTGTGGTTCCTTTAATGCCAACACAATGTTCTAGTCTCTGTAACAGGATGTAATGTTCAATGGTGTCGGACGCAGCACTAAGGTCTAACAAGACAAGAATAGAGACAAGTCCTTTGTCTGATGTAATTAGAAGGTCATTAGTTATTTTATTAGAGCTGTCTCTGTGCTATGATGCTTTCTAAATCCTGACTGAAAATAATCAAATAAACTATTGTTATGTAGAAAGTCACACAACTGATTTGCGACTGCTTTCTCAAGGATCTTAGAGAGGAAGAAAAGGTTAGAGATCGGTCTATAGTTAGCCAACACCTCTGGATCAAGAGTGGGCTTCTTAAGAAGAGGTTTAATTACAGCTACTTTTAAGGACTGTGGTTAGTAAAGACAGGTTGATCGTATCTAATAAGGACGTGCTAACTAACAGTGAAAATGAACAGGTAGAAGGTTCAGAAGTAGAAATTATTGAAGTCAATTTGTTAAGGGTCAATGGGAGTAAAAACATCTAAATATATATCAGGGTTTACTCCTGTTTCTAAGGTTACTCTTTGAGGAGAGATCGGTACTGGTTGAGGGTAGGAGAATATTAATTTTCTCTCTAAAAGTTAGAATCTTATCATTAAAGAAGTTCATGAAGTCATTACTACTGAGGTCTATAGGAAACCGGAGGTTGTTCTTATTCTTCTCTATTAATGATGAGTAATAGGCTGCTCTGGCATTACGGAGGGCCTTCTTAAATTTAAGACTTTCTCACCAGACTAACCGATATATACTTCCAAATGGGTGGAACGCCATGTTCTTTCCAGTTTTCGCGATGTCAGCTTTAATTTGTGGGTTTGAGGGTTATACCATGGAGCGAACCTCCTTTGTTTTACTATCTTCTTTTTTAGAGGAGCAATAGAGTCTAGAGTCATTCTCAGTGAGCCTGTAGATCGACAAGATGATCAACCTGGGACGGATTAAAGTTATCACAGGAGTCCTCTGTTATATTGAAGCATGATATTGAATTAAATACAGATGGAATCACTTCTTTAAATTTAGCTACAGCAGATAGACATCTAGCGTAGAAACTTTTGTCTAATGGCGTACATTCCGGTATGATCTCAAAAATGATTAGATAATGGTCTGATAAAAGAGGGTTCTGTGGAAAGATTTGAAATCTATTATTTTAATGCCATAAGTCAGAACCAGGTCGAGGGTGTGGTTAAAACAGTGAGTGGGTTTCTGTACACTCTGACAGAAGCCACTCGAATCTAATAATGAGAAGTCACCTACAATAATTACATTATCTGTTTTAAGGACTAAACTTGATAAGAACTCTGAAAATTCCGATAGGGATTCAGAATACGGACCTGGGGCCATAAAAATAGACCATAAATCGGAGTATGCTTAAGGACATGGCTACCTTGTAATTAACTGCTTGTCCGGTCTGGAGGTTGGGCTGTTTTTGGCTTAGAACTTTTCACAGGGTGGCTGTGGCTCAGAGGTAATGCAGGTCTTTCAATCAAAAGATGACCCTGTTTGGGGGAAGACACTTAACCCCAAAATGAATCGTTTATCAAAAATTATTAGTCCTGATTGGCAGGTTGGCACCTTGCATGATAGTTTATGCTGAATAGGTGTAAAAGCACTTTGAGTTGTTGGAAAACTAGAACGGTGCTCTACAAATACAATTTACTATTTACCACAGTGTGTTTTCACTTCATTAAAGTTTATTGCCACATTTTGGTTACCTAAAATATGTTATTCAGCATTTGGTTGTACTCACATGTCATTTCTGTTTGTAAAAAAAACAGATGGTGACAGCAAATATGCCAGACTCAAGTCTGCAAAGCCCTACCAATGGGTGACGTCTATGTCCACTTCTTATGGTCCTGATTGGGGAGCTAAAGGCCAGGACAGAGGGTCAAAATAAGTTGAAAACATGGACAAACTGACTGACATACAAATACTTTGGCCCTGCTGCGAATGGGGCATAAAGTTTAGCTAAATGCATTTTGCAAAAACTAGGGCACGTATCCAGATTTATAAATGGGGTTGGGAGTGATTATTTCTGGCCTGGATGGTGTAAATGAAATCTGACTTTATTTTGCCTCTGTTTATCAGGAGGGAGATGATAAAATAATCCGGATTGGGAAAATTGCTGGATTACACAGAAAATCATCACAATGGGAGTGATTGAGACTTTGCAAAGCGCCTCTCTGGCTGGCAAGAAGTTGATGCAAGTACAGATCATTACGTCAGATATGGAAAAAAAGTAATTTCGGCTTTGTGAATTTGAACAGTTATTCCATGCTAAGAGCCGTAACAAAGGTTTTAGTAATCCTCACCCTTCATTCAACATGCAAGGCATACATGATTGAAAAGATTATTTGATGAACACGGCTGGCATATGTTTGCCGGAGAATAGCCACGCTAAGTTTGCTCATGCGATAGCACAGAACGTCAGCGCTCTTTCTCTAGAATCCTGTGCAGGACTGAACCTTGAATTATGAACACAAATCATCTCCATTATCAGTGCTCCTTTTATCTGTCCCAGCCAACAGAATCCATTCCATCTCAAGCTCATCAACTCATTTGTGAAACGTTGGAAATTAATTTCAGTCCAGTCTTGCTGACAGTGACAGAGCGCATTCACTAATTGTATTGTTACCATAGTGACAGTGTGGGACAAAGCATGGCGCTGCACCTTTTAATTTCTAAAGAACTATTTTTTTTTTTCTTTCCTTTTCAGTAATATCATTTATATCTGATTTATTCAGCATGTAAGTATTCAGTTCTAGGAGGTTCCATGTTTGCATTGCTCCTGCAAATAAGCTGTCAAATCCCCACACTGTAAAATACCAGCAAGAGGAAGGCATGCATCTAGTGTCCATCAAGAAAGCAGAGCCGGAGGCTTGGTGTTATGCTGCCGACACAACGCTGTCGGTCGTGACGGCATTCGCTCCTTTAATTTTCACAAGCTGAAAAGACACTGGTTAAAGTTATAAGAAGGAAACCGGACAACACTCAAACTGGACAATGCGGTGGTAGTGACCTGTTAATCACAAGGTAACCAAGTCCTAAAACATGCCCCGCTTTATGGTCTATTTTACTCTAAATAAGACCGTAATTTACTAAATGAACATCATGATGTATTGAAGAAGACTTGAAACTAGAGATTGAGACCATAGACTCATGATTAAAATGTAGGAATTAAGTGATAGGGTTATTTTCTCATAGACTTTTATAAAATCTGACTTTTGCTCCCTGCTGGCCATTAGGAATAATACATGTTTAAGGCACTTCCGCATTGGCTTCCATTTTTAGAACCGGAGGTTGTCACCTGGACACATGCCTCTAAATGTTCTAGATCTTCTTCTTAGAAAACCTCAATTCTTGTCTTTTTTTTCCAGAGAAAAAGACAAGTTGACAGTTCCGTTGGGTAATTTGACAACTCGCTCTGTGTTTGCATTCTCAAGCTGTTTCTGGTTCATGTGTGTTTCACTTGTTTTCAGCACTGCATTTGTTTGCAAACCTCAGCTGTGTCCATTGTGTGGTAGCTCCCAGTTGATGTCTGGACATTTGGACTCCCAAATAACAACAAAGAAAATGGCATTGCAAGAACGTTTGCTGGGGTTTTCACTGAGTTTGCGACTACAATCTGCATATAATCAATGCCTAACTTTAAGGCAGCAGCTCATTATACAGTCAGCTCCAAACATGTAGCCTAAGGGCTCATAAAGACAGACTTTAGCCTTGTGGGAAAAAACACAGCTGATTCATTTGAATGGAGCCAGTCCAGTAGTGGTACCAACACAAAGGGCCTCGGCAGAAAAAGCACGATTGTCCAACAAAAAAGTTGAATCCGCCACAACCGTTGCGAGGCATTGTGTTGGCCAATCATATCATATTCATACAAGTGCACATTCCTGGGACACATTGTAATGTGAATTCCATATTTCCACTGTTTACTTTGCAGTCACAACGACAAAGACAAAATAGCTTACGGCATGATAACTTTCCAGAGTTGTAAAATCCTGTCCTTGAGAATTACAACTGGTAATACAATGCTTCTGATAAGCATTTGGAAACTCCAACGCAAAGCTGTTTTCGGTCCGCATCATCACTAAGAATCTACACAATCTCTGTGAGGCTGTGCTTTGAGCTAATGTTAATCAGCCTGCGCGCTAACAATGTAACAATGAAATTGCTTCCATGTTGGTGTTCCGCACCGTCTTAGTTTAGTGTGTTGGCATATGAACATTTGCTAATTAGAACAATGTTCAGCCGAGGCTGATGTCATTCCTTTTACAGGGATTTTATCATAAAGCACAGTATTGGACAAACTAAAATGTTCTAGAGCAAAAGTCAGGGGATCATCAAAGTACAGTTTGTCCTCTGGTAATCTCTATCAACAGATGGAAGAGTTTTGTATTTGGTAGCGTTATGGTGTCAGGGTAGTATTGACCAATCACGTTGGAGCAGGCTTTGGTTGAATGAAACAGTCCATGTGGAGAGTAAACACATTGGCCAAAATGCAATCTCAAAAGTCGCCGGCTATTGTCTGGTGATGATTTAGATTTTAAAAGTGACCTGTCAATCACCGTGTAGCCCCGCCCTAAAGCATACCCTGCTTTATGGTCTGTTTGACTCTAAATTGATCATAATGTACTAAATGAACATCATGCTGTATTGAAGAAGACTTGAAACTAGAGATTGAGACCATAAACTCATGTTTACAATGTTTACTGAGGGAATAAATCAAGAGAGAAGTAGAGTCATTTTAGACTAGACTTCTATACAACCAGGGCAGTCGCCCCCTGATGGTCAGTGGAGAGAATGCAAGTTTTAACACACTTCCGCATCGGCTTCACTCGGTCGCAACCAAAAGTTTTATCACACAATTTATTCTGCAAACCATGATCAACATTCAAGGATTGACACACTAATTCCCACATTGCAGAGAGAAACTTGTTTCCTGTCTCAGTGGTAAAGGTCGCTCTTGTATCCAACTCGCACAGAATGCTGCTGCTGCCAGACTCGTGACAGGAACAAAGAACAGAGATCATGTAGTCATTGTAGCTTCCCTTCATTGGCTTCCATTTGATTTTTAAGAATTTAGTTGTTTGCTGTTTCAGATCTATTCTGAGTATTGGTTTTTTTTCCCAACTGCAAGTAGTCCCTTAAGAGTCTAGTGCTGTCTTTGGACATTTTCTGCATTTAATTGTAATTATGAAGTTTATCCCAGTCATGGTCTGTTTATTTGCCCTCTCTTATATCCCTGATTTCAGAGAGGGTCTGCTGTAACTGTGAGTTCTGTTTTTATTCAATTTCGTAAGAAATGATTTAGAATGAATTATATACTTTCACCGCAAGTGTTTGCAATACTAAATATATTGGCTCACAGTGTTTCAGCAATGTAGGTCTATTTAGCTGATTAATTAAAGTCAGGTACACAGACAGGTGATGATTGCTGGCGGTTTTAGATTGTAGCCTCAGTGTGTAACACAAGCAAACAAACGTGCGTGTGTTGATGTACAAATATGTATCTAACCACAAAGCAAGGAGTATCTGTCTGTCTGTTTTGTGTGTAGATATGTCCTTCGCATATCTCAACAACTGTTCATCCGATCTACTTTACACTTAGCGGGTGTATTGCTGGAGATGGAAGGACGTGCACGGTCTAAGTGGATGCGAGTTGGACATTTTGACATTACATGTTACATTACGTTTTATACTTTTGAATGAAGAAGCTATAGTGCTCTGTGCAGCATGAAGGTGGGCTTCAGTCGAGCACGTCATGCTGGAGCGCTCTGCTCTGATCTCAGCTCATCATCTGCTCCTGACTCATCTCCATCCCGTTGCGTTCTCCGGGGCCCCCGCCACAACCTCTTTACCAAATGGCAGCTGGGTTGCGCACTGAGTCTTATTTACTCCTGATCGACTGGAGTGAAGCACACTGACACTAGCTTACTAGCTAGCTAACACGTATGCAACAAACTAAAGCTAGTAAACTAGCACGCCATCAATCACCGAAGTGGGCTAACTGGAGTGGGGAACTGGTCCAATATGGATTTCAGTGGCATTTCAAATGCCATGTAATTGTTGAGAAATGTCATAAGCAATTTAACCCTTACATACTGTTCATATTTAATGCCTTCACAGTATGGTTCGGGTCAATTTTGACCCAGACCAAGAATTCCCTCATATTAAGTGTCTATACCAAATTTTAAACTACAGATCTATTTAGAATGTGTAAATAGCCTATGTCTCATTAATACATGTATGATTTATCCTTAATAAATGTTTCAGAGAGCAGGGAGAGTGTATTTTTTTTTTGTTTTACAACATTTGTTTTTGGAGAAAAACTACTATTACACATTGTATTTGTAATAGTTTTGTTACTTACCATATTCAATTGTTTCTTATAGTAATGATTACCAAGCAGCAGGGCCTAATTAAAGACGAGACACCCGTCAGTATCCGTAGAGCATCCTATTGAATGTCACACTCATTCTGGCATTTACCGCTCAGTTATGCATCCGTGGTGTGACGCGATGCTGTTGCTGGATATTCCCCGATGTCCCAGAAATGAGGTGGAAAATCACCTAATATCTGTTCACACTGACCACCACCAGATGAGAGCACAGAGCTGTTCATCTTGATGACCAACATGCATCCTAATTTAATAAGCACAAACTAATTACAAAAAGAATTGTTTGAAAAGTTACATTTTCAGCCTAATGCGATTGTAACAAATGTGTACATGGAAAACAGCTCCATAACAGGTCAAATAATTGATTAGTTAACCGGCAGAAAAAATTAACTGATTATCATGAATTAAGTAATTTTTCGAGCAAAAAAGTCAAACATTCCACACAAACTTCTCAGCCTAATGAGGATTTCATCTCTTATTTTGTGATCTGGAAACTGAATATTTTTTAATTTCAGTTTTTTTAACCATACCAAGCAATTTTCTTTTTTTCTTTTATAACAATTAACCTAGAAAATAATCCAGAAAATATTCTGCAGATAAATAATTGTTAGTAGCATCCCTTCAAGAGTGTGCCGAATTGATATTGTCTTTTCAGTCTAAAATTCCAAGGGAGTAATTCTAAAACTGTAATATCATATTTGAATACTGTGCCCTGTGCATGTCCTGTTTGGGAGAGGTCAAGCCATGCCAAGAAACTTGACCCAGCACTGAACAACACCTGCCACCTGATCACACAACACAAGCAACCTTCACCTCCTCGCTGGCATCGCCCCCGCTGTTATTAGACGGGAAGTTGCCAGCCGGGTCGAGAAAACAAAATCTACTAGTGATGAACGCCATCTCCTCCATGGATGTCACCCTCCGGCCCAACGGCTAATATCAAGAAGAAGCTTTCTCAGCCATGTCCAGCCCCGAGCAAAGTCTCGGGAAGAAACCAGAATCCAACTCTGGAGGGAAAAGCGTGAGAATGACCGTCCTCCAACTGTCATGGGAATACTGAAAGCCTTCCCCCTGGCCCAGAAGCACCATGGGCTCAATGGAAAACACTAAACCGCCTCAGAAAGAGAACAGGACATTCCCGGATGTAATATGTTGAGAGACAGGAAGAGATGTGTGTTTGGATATCAGGAGGCAAAAACTTTGCATTCATCAGTTTAAATAATTCAAGGGAAACTTTGACCATTTTCACGCGGCTCTGCGTTACTGCAGAGCGGGCAGTTCATGCAGATGAACGTCTGCCAGACGACGCCAAACGACACATTGAGTTTTGCGCTCATAAATGATAATCATTGTTAAACTTTGTTAAAACCACGAAGGTCTTCAATTTCTAACAGCAACTGCTGTGGTGGAGCTGATTTGTCTCAGAATATGGAAAAGTAAACGTCAGGAACACACTTCATATATCAAGAAGACAGATGAGAGAAATGCTGAATGAGAGATTGCTTTGCAGATGCTGGTGGAAAAGAGGCTGGCCTGGACCTGACTTCATGAATTCAGCCGTTTAGTGCGTATGTACCTGTTTTTGTTTTTCATCTCGCTCCCAGATTCCACATGCAGCAGACATTCCAGCCCAATATCATCTCAAGTCGTGTACATGGATTTTTTTTTTGTGTCGCTCAGGACGTAAATAATGACACAAACTTTAGTTTTTAACCCAATGTCGTCCCGAAAAAAAAAGTATACTTGTGAGCGACACAAAAAATAACCAGTAGATGCATTTTGTGACTATTTCACAATCTGCATTGAGACTGTGTTAGACATGCATACTTCAGTGTCCCACCCATCACTTATCCTTTCTGATAGACCCCACCATAAACTAGGATAAATGTGTCACTGCTCTGTATTGGCTGTTTTTATTATTGTGTGTGTGTGTGTGTGTGTGTGTGTGTGTGTGTGTGTGTGTGTGTGTGTGTGTGTGTGTGTGTGTGTGTGTGTGCAGTCGGTTCTCTGTGGGATGAATATTAACCGAGTGGTCATGGCTGCCAGTTAAATGGGTTTTTGGGACCACTGCTACTACTACTGAGGAAGCCCTGCTTGGACAGCTTTTTTTTTTTTTTTTTTTGGAGGGGGGGTGTGGGAAGATAAACAGAGCAGCCTGGGGCATGATGGGAAAGAAAGAAAAAAAGCTTTGTAATAGCAGAGCATATTCTCCTGTCCTCAAGTGCAGCTTACAATATTTGCATCTCAGCTGCGTGTGCTTTGAAGATTCAAGGATTTCTCTGGGCCTGGACATGTATCAGGGATTTCTGCTCCTTCACTGTCAAACAGTCTGATACGTCCATGTTTACCTGCTCTGTGTATGCATGTACTGTACTGTATGTGTACATCCTGTGATATGTAAAGCATGAACGATGAGTCAGTACTTAAATCAGCGTTGCATGATCATCTTTTCCACCTTTTTTCTTTTTTTTTTTTACTGTATATAGTCACACACCATGTGCTCTTGAGGGTAATTGGAGCACTGTGTTTGTTTTTTTGTCTATCTATAAAGAAATAATAAGAAAGAAATAATGACGGCAGAGATTTAGACATTGAGCAATTAGAATGATTAAGTAGTGAAAGACTCATCTTGTGCCATTACAATGACAAATCTCTAAACTTGAGGAAAAAGCTAAATTTAAAGTACCTTCATGAATAGGGGGAAAAAAAAAATCAAAGCACTAAAATGAGGAATGTTACCACCATGCAGAAAATGTGCACATTTTATGTGCGCAAGTTAATTATGCCACTTCAGAGGAGCTTGTGAAAGGATAAGGAAAGCTGCATAAATTTAGCTGTAATCCAGGCAGGCAGAACTCATTTGCAGGGATGGTCTTATCTGGGCACTGCAGCTTTCTCACAAAATTAACCTTGGATATTTGGGCCCAATTCAGCCAGCGTTTGATTCCCCCCCCCCCCCCCTCCTTCACACACACACACACACACACACACACACACACACACACACACACACACACACACACACACATCTCTGCATACACGCCCTTCCCCTATGTGCCTCTACACCCCCTCCCCTTCACTCTCCCTTTGTTTGTCTATCCCTCTCAGCGTATTACAATGTGTGAGTCGAGAGTTTATCATTGCACAGACAGACAGACAGACAGACAGACAGACAGACAGACAGACAGACAGACAGACAGACAGACAGACAGACAGACAGACAGACAGACAGACAGACAGACAGACAGACAGACAGACAGACAGACAGACACGTGAGCCATCTAAATTGACCCATTTAACTCTCATTCAGCTGGATCTTCCAAAGCAGGTGTGGTTTGTTCACGTTGGATGATGTTGTCTTGAGCAGCATTGCACTCTTCACTTGAAGTAAAGGCAACGTGAGTGGAGAATTTGACATCCATGCCACTTATTTTTCTCTCAGTTCAAGTCATGAAAGGAGACATTTTTTATCTTAAAATTGCTTCTTGAGTGAATGCTCCACCATAATTACACAAATGTTTTGGTCACTTTGAATCTTTAGGAACAGAAACTTAAGCTGGTGGGGCTAAGTGAAGGGTCAACTCTTTCCATAAACACAGCCACCAAAGCTTATTTCCATGAATGAGTAGTAAATGGTAAAAGGCATTTATATTGAGCTTTTATCCCGTTTACAACAGTTTGCCTCTTGTGGTTAGGTATGTGTCAGTAGCTTGTAGCTTGCTGCCGTGGTCAGTCTCTTTACTTTGACCATCAGGAGAAGGTAAACGACCCGCTCTCTCACCTCCGCCTTCTAAAAATGACGTTTCTATACAACTAAACTGCATTCTCATTTACGTTTCGAAGGGAAACATTTCTCCCGGGTTACTGTCACAGTTTTAAACATATGGTTGATGTTTGTCAAGTAACTTGCGGTACGAACGTAGCGTTAAATGTTTAACGTAATGTTAAAATCATTGTCAAAGTCTTTAGATTTCCCACTGGACATGAACAGTGGTATCCTGGGTGAAAGTCCTGCATTTGATTGACCCATCCAGCTACCCTGACACAGACTACCATGGACTTTAATGAGATTTTTTTTTGGGGGGGGATTACTGAATATAGAGAGAAAATATATTTCCTTCCAAATGTAATTGACAATGCAGCTTTGTTGTGTGGGAAAATCGTTTTTAAGAGAGCAGGCTGACCCGCTAAGCTGTTAGTTGGAGCTCCCTGAGTAGTACATGTGATAAGTAACTGTAATGTATGTGTAATGTACACATGTTACTAAAATGTGTTTGAAAGCTGCCCTAATCAATGTTATTTATTTTCATATCAACAATGAATCCAAATGACGAGCCTGTATGTAATATCACAGTTATACATGTTTAACACCAATGACCTGTGTTCAACCCTTCTTTTGCGGTAGCACCAAGGCAGTGGAATGCTCTGCCTGCACGCCTACGTTTAGCTAATTCTGTGGAAAAAATCAGCTTAAGACACGCCTGTTCAGAACCGGCGTGTGGGTAAAACTCATGTCCTATGCTTTTAAGCCATATTTTAATTGTGTACTTTCTGTTTTTTGTGCCTTCTTAAGTGTAAATTATTGGCCCTTATATGCTCACATTGTGTTATTTATGTTTGTAATTCCGCTCCTGTTGAGCACTTTGTGACTAATGTCTGTGAAAAGCGCTTTATAAATAAATCTTACTTACTTACTTTTGTCAATTCAAACCAAGCCAGTCAACAGATTCAGATACGACCTGAGTCACAGCCAGGGAGCGATGCATACCAATTGCATCAGGCGCTGGCAATCAGCGGGGATATTTATGTCACATTCACGTTTGCGTCATGTAGTAAGCCAACGGAGGTTTTTCAGCTGGGCATGTGGCAAATGTTGGATGATGTAATCGAGCTAATCCAAATGTAATAAAATGGGTCCATGGTGTTTGCTAGTTATTAATGTAATAACGTTTATAAATGAACTGGGATTGTTGCTTTATAACAGATGGAACAAGCAACAGAAGTATCGATTTGCAGGTTTATTTGGAAAATTAAAAGAAACTAAAGATAAGATTGTGCTGTACCGCAAGCTGTTCTCTCGTTCTCTCATTACGTTTCGAGGTTTCTTTTCATTTATTTGCCGGTCCGGTCCAGAGTTTGACGAAAGCGTGACCGGATTAGCGAGAGAAGTGTGTCTGAAAATGCTGTCGCTTGCTCACACACCTAACACCTGTTTGTTCAGTTTGTTCCCATACACTCTGTCGCCGCAGTCATCTGCCGCATAAATTCTTCCTCACCACTGATGATCCAGGAGCTCGAAGTCTCGCCACGTTCACATTCCATTTTTGTTCAAATCGTCAGTCATTCGCCTCCAAGGTTGTCTTCTGTAGTCTGCTGTAGTCTTCTCAGATATATATTTATATATATTTTTTTTGAAACATGATCAATACTAGCTGATATGAAAGAACTATTCAAACTTGCCTGATTGGAACAAAGTCCTGAAGACCTCTCTCCATTTTTCTATCGTAGATGGTTAGATGGCCAAGGAGACTAGTTTTGTTTCCCATTCACGGCCTCAACTTCTTCTTCTTCTCTGTTTACCGGAGGAAGTTTAGCGTCGAGCATCAGTTTCTGACCACGTTTATTCATTCAAGACCAGTCGAGGGAAACACACCTAACTTCAAACGCGTGCCTTAAATACGCTTGACCATTCAATGTGGCCTTTATTGATCCTACATGTCCATGTCCATAGAGTTATCGTTGACACTTTAATTGACAGGTAGAACTAAATATCCATTTTTTTCCCCTTATTTACTGATTTATGAATCATTAATTATGTCCTCTCCCTGACAGGAATAGTTTCCTATCAAGGCTTATCTGCCTTGATCTTTCAAACAGTGCTTTCATTTAGTACTGTGCTATATGGTGTCAACCGTATTTAGTGCCAAGTGATAGCAATCATAAAGTATAATAGGCCATGAATAAGTCATAAGCTCACATGATGCAATACATCTTGTCAGCATCTGGGCATGTACCCAGTGAACGTATATTAGTTGCCTTTATCACCGTAATTGAGTTCTGCAAGAGAGAGACACTTTCAAGGCATTCAAAATTATTGAATTGTCATTTGTCTTGCTGCAGAAGTGTTTTCCCTCTGATGCTGACAAGGTAATCTTCTACTAGGTGCTCTGAAAGCAGGTGGAGCAGCCGCAAAAGCAGGGGGGGGCGCGGCTTTTTCCAACTCTGACGCTACCCATAATCCTCGCTGCCTGCTCCTCTCACATCATTTTGGCAGTGCGTCACCTGGAGACTGATGGTCCTGACAACGTCACCTGTCCTCATCTGTAACACTAATGTCCCTGTCAGGTGATGCCAACAGAAAACATAAATCAGCCCTTCTGCCGGGCTACTAATGGGACAACTCCTAATGTATGTATATCCCCCCTCAGATTCATTCTGTATGCTGGGAACATATGCTAATCACGCCTCGGTGTCCGTGAGGCATGAGTCTTCAAAGTCAGCCACAAATCTAAAATTAAGATATTTTCGAGTATTCTTTTTTTCCTTTCTTTTTGCATTTTACATTTAAAGAGGATTTTGGGTGCCAAAGCCGCTCTCGCACTCAAACTCATAGTATAGCTGTTAAGATCCCTGTATCTTTGGAATGAGCAGAGAAAAGAGGGAGATAAGCTATGTTGTCCCCAGACAATATCAATATAAGTATAAGTTAACATTTTATCCTTTTAACACAAAACATGTACTTTCATAACTTCCTGTTTACTGCAAATCACCAGAAAAGAAAATCCTTTGCAGCATTTAGTGCAATTTTACCATGAGGTTGAATGTAAACTCCCCTTTTCAATGTAAGTATAATAAAGCCACAAGCACCAATCATAATTCCCATTATTACTATGTGTCAGGAATATCCTAAGCTCTCAAATAAAAGCTGTTGTTAAATAACAGCGGGTTGCTAGCAAAAAGAAGTGAAGGCATGTCACTAATAAAGGCTGCATTAAAGCATTAGACCTGCCTGTACTCTACTGGCTCACATTTCCCCAGCGTCCGAACAACAGTCAAAAATATCATGTTCAGAATTTTTCTTTTTGACGTTCTCTCTTTTTGACAAGCGCTGTTTTCATTGTGATTACCTTTTTACTGCAATGACATCACCATTGAGCAACATGGAGTCACCAAACTTCACAGATGTGGAGGTGAGATCAAACTGAATTTGGAGTTTTAGGATATGTCTTAGCTTTCCTGATGCTGTGTCCCAAATCCATACATACTGGTGGTCACGCGCATCAACATTAACATTTTTTACTCACTAAAATGATACAATTCATGCACCGCCAAACAATGCTACTGTCAATTAAACTACACAAATAGAAAGCCAAATGTTTGTCGTATGTTAAGACTTATTATTTGTTTCCTCCGTTCTTTCTGGAGCTGTTTATTCATCACTCAGAATACATTTCTCTCAGGTTGTATTTATTCAAGTGTACTGCCAATATTTCTAAGATGAATGAACTAATATATCATATGCCTTACATAGATAGGGTATAAGTGTCTTTTCTTTTGTTTGTCCCCATTCAGTAACATTTTTGAAGCGTAATCTCTGCTGTCTAAGTGCACCATTTGGCCCTCCCTGTCCTGCTTTAAAGTGACAGCCATGTCTGATGTGTATCTATGGCCTGCTGAGGATAGCCCTTGCATTTGCAGTATTATGATTCCGGTATCCCTTTATATTTTGGCCAACACATGAGTCAAACCCAGACGCCAACCTACGGAAGTGCCTTAAACTTGCATTCTCTCTAGTGTCCACCAGGGGGCGACTCCTCTGGTTGTATAGAAGTCTAGTCTAAAATGACTCTACTTCTCTCTTGATTTATTCCCTCAGTAAACATTGTGAACATGAGTTTATGGTCTCAATCTCTAGTTTCAAGTCTTCTTCAATACAGATGTTCATTTCATGATTATTTAGGGCGTGGATATTCTTTGATTGACAGGTCGCTACCATGGCGTTGTCCAGTCTGGGTGTTGTCCGTGTTTTCTTCTTTAACTCTTTCACGGTGTGTTTTCTGTTCATGAAGGTTAGTTGTAACATTTTGGTCACCTACAAATGTGTTATTCAGGGTTTGGTTGTACTTAACTCCACCCTTTTTTTGTGTCACTTCTGGTTGCAAAAAACAAGATGGCGACGGCTAAAAACACAGATTGCGAATGCCAAAAAACAAGATAATGCCGAACTTTAGGCTTCACAACCTCAGTCCACACGCCGATGGGTGACGTCTTGGTGACTGTGTCCACTTCTTATATACAGTTTATGGTCAAACCATATTACAAACACAAAGATATTTTGCTGGTATTCTTCCTCACAAATACCTCATAATGTTATTCTGAAACTTGCCTACAATCCATGCAGAGCTTTCTCTGCTGTGATCTCACAGGTCACTCACTCATCTTTAAGTGCTTTGACATTTCTATTTGCCTCTTGCCTCAAAAAGGGGTCTTCAACCGAATGGGCTGCTTTTGATCTTCTCAGACGTCTCCACGGTAAAGTGTGACATGCGAGCATTACGGCTCCCACAGTGCTGCCTCATTTATTCACGAGGGAGTTGTTAGTCACCAAATGAGCTGAACTTCATTCGGTCAGACTTGGAAAATTCCCTCGGCTAACCCGCGCTGAGAAATTGTAAGAACTCAAAAGCAGATTGTTTAGGACATAATGTTCGTCTTCAGAGACACTGAAACATCTTTGCCGAGCATGACTTCACGACAAAATGAAAGCTTGTCGACAGAAAGATCCACCCATTAAAGTTATTTTCTATGGAGGTACAGTACGTGCATAGCAATGAAAGGATGGAGACAGTTCCTCGCAATTTTTTTTTTTTTTTTCTCTAATTGGAATGAAATTAAGTGGAAGGAATTGCGAGACAATTAACTGTGCTTTTTTATCAGGGTTGCACAGTCTGAAGGAGGTTCAGTGGTGGCCCGCCTGCGCTGCCAGCCACAATCTTTCCCTCTGCTTTTCACAGCCTTTGTTTATCTCATTTTTCAATTAACCTCCACGATTTAACTCCCTTCATAAAGCCGGGTGCATGTTTGCTCCAAAGAACAAATAAAATGGTCTCTTTCTCCCTCTCTCTCTCGCTCTCTCTCTCTCCCTCCCTCCCACGCACTATCTTTTCTTTTTTCCGTTCCTCCGTCTATCCCTCTGACTCCCCTCTCTCTTTGGCTGCGGTGTTCTTTCAGCCCAGGATGCTGAGCTTCACAGCGCCTTGCAGGGTTTTAGAAGGCATGAGGCTGTATGTGTCAGATTAAAGAGGGAAAATCTGTGGCGTGCAGGGAGAGCTTTGTAGATATGGCAATTTGGTGATAACTTCCTCCTCCCCGCACCCTTTCCCTCCCACCTCCTCCCCACCACCCTCCTACCCCGTGCCTTCCATTTGGAAGAGACCACTGGCGGGCGGGGAGGAGGGGGAGGAGGGGGAGGAGGGAGGTCCGCTGCAGCTGCTGCTGGAAAGCTTGGACAATCTTTTTCCCCAGATCTGGTCCGCCCTGCCAGTTATCAGAGGGACTGGAAGACATGTTTATTTCATTCCGACCGTTTCCGTCTTTGCTTTCTAACTCCGCTGATCTTGTAGTTTAAATTTTAATTAAAAACTCACCGTAGACAATCTGTTCGCGGAACACGGTTTAGTAACGTCTTGCCTTCCACACCTGAGAAAATAGTTGATCCCTTTAATCGAGCATATTGATTTAAAACGCTGCAAAAATGTGGCCCCTGACCCGAGAGAGTAGACTCCAACACCGGTTAAAAGTAAGAGACTGAACCCCGAGACACAAGTAGGCTACTCTGTGATTAATCATTACTAATGAGAGAGGAGGCCCAGGAAATACACAGCAAATCAAAATGAATTAATTGCCTGCAGAACATAGAGTAGTAGAGTAATTGCATTACTTGTTTTCAGTGTCACAGGGGTGCCGTTGCTTCACAATCAAAGGCCAGTTTGAGAATCAAATACAGTAGCATCTTGAGACTGCTCTGCTTCTGACAAGGCTGATTGAATGAATGTATTACCCAGAGCCCAAGGAAATGCACATTGTTTGCCAAAGCCCCCCCCCCCCTTTTTTCCCCCCTCCACTGTAGGGAGAGTACTTATCAGTGCCGCAGTTCCATGGTTATGGATGATCCGGGCGCGACGCAGCATAGGTTGTCCCACCTCGAGGAGCCGGAGCGCTGCTTATTTCAGCAGAAAGCTTCAGCGGAGAGCAGGCGTTTAGCAAGCATAAGCACAGGACATGGTGGATGTGATGTCAACAGAGGGCCTCTAATGGATCAATCTGACCCTCCCAGATAAATCTGGGGTTTTATGATCTTGAACAGTGTACTGGTACTGCTTCAACTCAGCAAATCAGAGATTCTGGGGGAAATTGCTTCAAGAATATGACTGACTAGTAAACCTTGGTGTGTTATGATGTGGACAATCAATCACTCTCAACATGTCATTCAGCTCACTTTCTTTAAATACATATATTTATAAATACATTTACACATATCTTTATTAAATATATATCATATGGATGAAAATCCTGTGTTCAGAGTCTGATGAGTTCAGTCTCCAGTGTGGCAGCAGAGCAGGTTCAGCCCTCGGTACGAAAGTAAAACGGCGAAAAAAATGTGAAGTGGAAAAGTAATCACATCTGCTTCCTGTGCGTTGACATTTAAACGTGACACCGCAGTTTGTGTCATGTTAATCTTTTCTCTCCATTCCCTTATGAATACACAATCTATAAAATAGTTCTGTACATTATTGATTCAAAATATAGTAAAAGACAGATGTACTAATTTTCCAAAATTGAGGAGAAGTTCACTGAAATCGAATGTCTTATTAAACAATTTGAATGACGGGTGATAATAGATTATTATTTCCCTCGAGAAAGCCGAACACAACCACTGCTAACATTATCAACAGAATGTGAAGAGGCGACAGTGTTTTTTTGAAAGACGTACGTATTGTGTTGCAGAGATAAACGAGCATGCTAACCATGCTAGCTATGGCCCGTCCTGTCTTGTCGTACCACTTGTACCTCGAGAGGCGATCGAGAGTCAGTGTGGCGTCGTCTGTCCTCAGTCCAGCACGAGAGGGTTCTGCACTGACGGCTTGTCAGCCACGTTGAAGGTACAGGGTCTGTGCACATTTTTGATACTTTGTTTTTTGGGTGAACTGGCAGAAAAGGGAAAACGACCCACATTTCCATTTTGTCCTTACTGCCGCCAGAAGACTTTTTACACAGGAAGGAGAGCAGCCGGTTACAACAAGAGAGATCATAGGGTTTAAATAAAGGGCTTTGCCCCTTGGGACCATGAATATGCAAAATGGATATGAATCTGCACACTCTATTATGAGATTGAAATTTTTTTCCCAATGGGAGCACTAGGGGAAAATGTAAGTATATTCCAACATCGAAATTACAGCTCTGAGGAACATGATTGTAAAGTAAATAGCATTAATCTTCTGGGGACCATTAAGATCCACAATTCATTTTATAGTCAATATATCCTCTGTATTTTTTTCTGGGAATTTGGGGGTTTTAGTAATCTTGAAAGCTGTAAAAAAAAAAAATGTCAAGGCAATCCATGCAGTAACGGTTGAGATGTTTCAGTCAGGAGAATAGTGGTGGGAAATTAATGGTGTGAAATAAAGTTGTTTAAGCAAAATTTACAGTTAAGAGGTTTTCTGAAAAGTCTATGCAATATTGTAGCAATTATAGGGAAATAGAGAGATCTGAGACTTCAGTTGTGGTTTCGTTAGTTTGGTTGAATTTATAAGCAGTTTTTGATTTTCAGAGTATTTCCGTGAAAAAAAAAAAAAAAAAGCTCCATATCAAACACGTTCTCATGCTTGGTCAGGGCCCCTTGGCGTCACTTTTAGACATGCAGGGTATTGTATTGAACAGCTACTTATTACAAATCCTGACTAAATCCTAAAACACATCTTCTTCTGGACCACAGTGATGGACGGATGGATGGGAAAGACCTCATGTGTTTTAGGCCCGGGGCCATGAGCAGGGTTAAAAACACATGTAGAACACGAGAACAGTAAATACTTTCCAACCTCATTTTGGTATATTTAGCATCATTACCGTAATCAAATATACAAAATAACAAGCCGATGGGCTGTCTGGTGTTAAATGTTTTAGCTTACTTGCTCTGCATCTAAACAGTAACAGCTAATATCACATTAAAGCTGAAGTTGCCGTGTCACAATGGCTGGTTGTGTGTACCAGTGTTGGCCTTTCCACTCTGTTCACACCAATTCTGTTCACGCAAAACCAGAGGAGAAAAAAAAAAAAAAAGCAGCTGGAGAATAATTACCACTCAGGCATAATCCCTTTTCTCTGATCTCCCCCGATTTTGGTTTAATATATATATAACAAGAAGGAATTATTCAAATAAAACTGCTCAGTGGAAGTCTGATCTGTACCTGCAGGCGTTTGGAGGGAGGCAAGGGAGGAGACACGAGGGAGATAAATTGGAGGGAAGTATTGAAATGGCCTCCAAGGTTTCTCTCCCTAATATTTTCCCTCTCTCTCTCTCTCTTCCCTTACTTTCTCCCGTTCAGCTCTCTCTCTCTCTCTCTCTCTCTCTCTCTCTCTCTCTCTCTCTCTCTGCCGTTCTGTTTCCCATATGTTGGTGGACATCTTAGCGACTTTAGCTTGTATCCGAGCTAAGCCTAGTAATTGACTCTGGGCTGTTTGGGTTGATCTTCTAAATCAGACGCTGGAGCAGAGACCTTCAGCCCGCCGAGCTCACACTCCGGCTTTGAAGTAATAACTGATGGGGCTGCTGATAGTCGGTCAGCGTCGGTTAGCATTCATTTGTGGGAGCATCAGACCAACATCAACAGGGTTCAGGACTCGGGCATGTCAACAGAGATAAGTAGCTGCTGCTAAACATGCAGGTACGTGTATTATATGAGGAGTCTGCTCTGAGTAAGTGCTAGTTTATTGCGTTACCACTAACATATACGCCCTATAAGAAATATGCAACTAACCCAAGCCTTACGTATCCTAGTCTATAGATCGATATAATCCCTGATCTGCATCCCTTTGCGACTAATGAGCGTAGCGACGCGCTGTGTTTTCTGGGCACCTGGCAATGGCGGCATTGCTCGTGCAACGAAAGGAGCGAAAGACATCTCTATTGCATCCCGATACCTCCAAAGTCTCAAAAGTCAAGTTGCTGGGCGAGCGGTTGTGAGCACTTGGTGGAGGATGGAGGATGCGTGTCATGGCCCCCGTGAGATTGTTGCTCAAATCACAACCGAACGCTGACTTTTAGGAAACCAAAATGTTACAATTAACTTTCACAAACTGAAAACACAGTGTGAAAGGGTTAAAGTTCTAAAAAGAACATAAAGGACAACTCCTAGACCGGAGACATCGCCGTGGTTCTGTGTGAACCTGGTGGAATGTTGCTGCTGCTGGGTGCATGATGAGGATGCTGGCAGTCAGGTACAGTACGGCGACGGTACAGCTGGAGAGTCCTGCATAATCCCTCAGTATGAAAAGCCATGCCACTGGCAGCTCATTTTGCTTCTGTGGTATCAGTTTGTGCTGCAGCCTAAATCAAAAACTGTCCCTCCAAAGCTGTTTATACAGGTTAAGCAAGTGACAACACATCCAGACCTGACCGGGATTAATGCAGTCTAGCTTAATGCAGTCATGTGAATGCTACAATCTTTTGATTATGTTTTATGTTATTTAAGTAACAACAAAGTATCTGACAGGTAAAGCAGGCGAGCAGGTCTCAACCTTTGTTTTTCTGCATTCTTTTAGTAATTCATGGGGAGAGTGGTGCATTGTTTATGTAATATCACTTGAGATTATCTCTATGTTTCATTATGGAATGAGTTTTTCACACCTGAAAGCCACCAAGTATCTAACTTTTAACTTCAACACCCGCAGTGGTAGTAATCGTGGTAGAACGCATTGCATTTGGCTTTGAATAAAGGGATTTGTTTTTTGTGGTCCACAATGTGCCACATGTTTATCAGTTGCTTTTGTAATAGAGAGGGGCATGGGCCCATGTGTGGATTTAATCAGAGGCTCTTTTTCTTTTTTGGTCTCTGGTGTAGTGAAGGTCTATAACTGTGATTGGCAGAAGGACATGAATGCAGGTGTATTCGTAAAAATCTGTCTCTCAGCCTTTTATCAGATGGGCAGCAACACAGGTCAGTAACTCTGTTGTTCGTTTCATGAATATTTCATGAAACTAAGCACTTCCCCTGAAAGAAAACGGAAAAGAAACGGGGAAAAAAAACAATTTAAACCCATATAATCATTTATTGATTGTTAATGTAGTGGTGTATGCTTGCCTTCAGACACATTTCACCTTTCTTCATGTTCGGCTGACCTGCCATAAAGAGTGTCCAGGTTACACTTGCAATTAACTGGAAATGATTAACTGAAGTTTAATTGGGTTTTTTTCCCAATTACATACATATACACTTCTTTCATATTTTTATTATGTATCCTACTGAGGCACAACCTGCAGCACATGATAATAAACTGTGATGAATGTTTACAACAGATAGTTTGAGTGATATTTGTATCATTAGCCTTTTGTTTTCTCTTCCAAATAAATTGCGGGTGTACCAACCTTAGAGGCTTGCCAAACTTATCGGGGGGGACACACCTGTCTGTCCCTCTGACCGCTTGTGTTTCTTGTCCCGTCACACCTTCGCTCTTCAAAGACGTGTTGGGATATGGAAAACACAGCTGCAGCCGATAAAAGTCACCCTGGATAGGTTTGATTGAGGGAAGCTAATGAGCAGGCATTAACAATAGTCCGTATTGTTTGGCAGTGCTTGTTAAACTGGCACTTGTTAATGAAATCTTCCTATTGTTGGTTTCATTAGCTGCAGCTTTAATCATGGACACATTTTCTTGGACACATTTCCCCCCCCACCACCACACACCATCATCTCAACTGTATCTCAACCCCAGATAACTGTTCATTCAGCGTGCTAATTACACTGCTTATTAATAACACTGCCAGCCACCATCTAGAGCTGTCGCACAAGTGGCAACCATGAGAATTATTCCTGTCACTACTTTTCACAGCGTATGACATGAACGTATAGCACAATGGTGCTCTCATGTGTCACATCACCTGGGAGGGTGGAGACTATTGTGTCCACCTTGTCATGTGACTATTGAAGGACGTGGATGGAAAGATGTAATTCACTAAAGTAATTGCTGCGATTTTAGAACAAATACAATCAAAACAGAAGGGAGCATGTTGCTTCCCGGGCGTTAATCGGTGCCGAGAAACCAGGGAATGAACTTCTTTTGCAAGAGCTGTCTAGCGGTCAACAAATAAAGAGTGAAAACAATAAGCTGAGGCTAAACCTGCTGCCAGCGGCAATCTGTTCTCGACCTGCCGATGAACCGATTGCGGGCGAGTGATCAGCAGGGCCAGGCACCGAGACCACTTCCCCCTCTTCCATGTCAGATGTGGCTCAATTGTCTGTCTCTCTGCAAATACGTGTAACCGGTCAAACTCCACTTTACACCCATTTGCCTCTTTATTTCGGAGCATATACCGAAGCTGCTGTTCTTGTCCAGATCAACTGACATGTCCAAAAACAAATGAATCTTCCGCCAGTGAGCTGCCTTTGTTACTGGAGCATGAATTAGCCTATAAGATACACATTGGAAAGGAAAGCATGGCAATTGGATTAAAAGCCCATTCAAGGCACAACAGGATTTGTGCTCCGCCCACATCTGACGAGGTGAAGTCTGGGGAACAGTTCTTGAGAGACTTGATCATTTTGTGGTTTTGCCTGCAACAAAGATGCATCTGTCCTGTGCTAAGAAGCGTGTGCACGCACTAGCCCTGCTAACACACCTGATGCCTACTTGGTTGAAAAAGTGTTTCTAATAAAGTGCCTGAGGTCTGGATACTAGCCCAAACTTATGTAATACAGAAGAGTAAGCACTCTTCGTTTTTGTGCCTTCTGCGCCTTGCTGGCTGCCGACCAGACAGACCGAGCACCACGAGGAGAGCGAGGAGAACCGGGATAAGAGCTGTGGCTGCCCAGCTCGGACTTAAGGCTGTTCACTACCCAGGCTGCAACTGGCTGATGTCCGCTCGCAGGAAAGTGAAATGGATGAAGAAGGAGTCAGAGGTCGGAGACTGTTGGGTCAACATCTTGCAGGGACCTGGCTCCATCATGCCATCTCAGATCAGTGGGTTCCACGCCGACAGAGCAAAGGACTCTGGTGGGAATAGGGGAGGTAGACGCTTTGTTTGCATCTGTGACACTTGGTGCTCAAACATAGTCAAAGTTGTTTATGTTAAGATGTCGGCTATAATAGCTGCCCAGATAATTCCCCAGTGTTTTTGTTGCTGCTGTTTACATTCCTCCTGAAGCAAATTAAAAAAATGCACTACAGGAACGCACTACTGTTTTTGTTTAGTTTTTTTTACTTGTGTGGCATAGAGGGACCATAATTGCATTTCATTGTGCAACCCCTGTGTTTATTAATGACAATAAATGAACGTTGAACCTTGACTCATCAACTTAAAAGCATCTGATGTCTGGGAAATGATCACGTTTGCGCCTTTGCTATGTTGTATTAAGTGTTGCCAGATGTATAAAGAAGGGCAATGCTGATCTATTCCTTCAGTAAGCAGGATATTATTTAGACATGGGAAGCCTAAGTCACTGACAAACTAAGAGGCCGCTAAACAAGCTCTTTACAAGTGCCAATTCACCATCATCTCTGGTCGTAATATATATATTTGAACCTCTGATTTTAGCACAGTGTATAATAGTGGCTCCATATTCCCAGATCTAAGCAACATAGATCACACTTGACATCCAAAATGTTGTGAGCTTCAAATGGGATTTTGGAGCATTAGGCAATGGAACAAAAAAAGAGCAGTTAAGGTGCACAGCGAGATAAAAACACGTAATGGAGACATGTGGAAACCATGTGACAACGTCCGGTTCTGCAGAGTGAAGCCAATGCGGAAGTGTTTTAAAACGTGCATTCTCTCTAGTGTCCATCAGGGGGCGACTCCTCTGGTTGTATAGAAGTCTAGTCTAAAATGACTCTACTTCTCTCTTGATTTATTCCCTCAGTAAACATTGTAAACATGAGTTTATGGTCTCAATCTCTAGTTTCCAGTCTTCTTCAATACAGCATGATGTTCATTTAGTAAATGATGGTCCATTTAGAGTCAAACAGACCATAAAGCAGGGGATGCTTTAGGGCGGGGCTTACTGTGATTGACAGGTCGCTGTTGCTGTGACGTATACGGCGTCTGTAATGTCTCTACGTCTCTACATTAGTTGCTAATAGCCCAGATGGCGACGGCCATATTCCAAGATGGCAACGGTGAAATCGCCAAACTCGAGGCTTCATAACGGCAGTCCACAAACCAATGGGTGACGTCACCATGACTACGTCCACTTCTTATACAGTCTATAGTGGAAACAGACAATTTTCTATGAAAAAATCAACAACCATGACTACTTTTCTCTTTCCTCTTTGTAGTCTTGCTTCAGATAAGCTCACAAACAACTTGGAGAGCTTGTTTCTGCCGACATATATTCTCCTGGTGTAAGGTCTTGTAGTGTTCTCCCCCTGTGACCGGTCAGCGATGCGTGGAAACCACAATGGCTTGATCACAAGACAGCAAGTTGTGGAGTGCAAACAGTACAGCGTATCTGATCGCTTTGAAGTCACATACCGTGTAGGCAGTGTAAGGGAACTAAAGAGACTTGTTAACAGAAATATGACATATCATACCTTGTGTGTGAGAGAAGCTATCAGGGCCACAGATCACAGGGAGGATGACTTGGTATGGAATGATCTGTTTGCATGTTTTTGCATGTTGTTACAGTAGGAGTTTGCTTTTTATTTGCTCTGGCTTACATCAGCCTCTGTGTCTGCTGTTAGTTTTACTGCCCTCTGCAGGGCATCTGTGCAGGGCACACCACACACACACACACACACACACACACACACACACACACACACACACACACACACACACACACACACACACACACACACACACACACACACACAACATGTACCCTTTGCCCTTTTTGCAGTGGTACAGCAGATGCACATCCTCTGCAGGGTGTTTGCAGTCGGATGACAGATTAAATACTTTCAATCACCTGCATTCATATTTGGTGACACACTGCCTATGCTCTCACTGACATGGATTAATAAAGCAATCAGCACAAGAAGCATTCCCGTTAACGTCCCTCGCAATACAATAAAACACTTTTCCCTCTCTTAGGGAAAAGTGTCTCATTTAAAGTTCTTCACAGAGGCATGACAATTAATCACACAATGCAACATAACGCACCCTGCATGGTGTTTCTTGGGCCTCTAAATGGGGTAAATAACCCCAGCACTCACCATGGAGGGAGACATTTCGTCAAACAAATATGATCAAAACAAAACTAATGACGTGTAAATTGTTTATGATGTATTCTGAAACGAGCAAGCCCGGCGCACTGTCTGGGAGTAATCATAGCCACGAGAAAGACATAATCAGGAGGAAATGAATATGAACATAGCTGGAGCACACTTTGACACTCGCCGCTGTGTGTTGGAGTGGTCTTAAGGTGTGCGATGCAAATGTCTGCTCTCCTGGCAGCGGCGAAACATGTGGAGAGAAAAATGACTGGCACAGATATGGAAAGTGTTCCTCCATTTCATAAAAGAGCAATCACAATGCTGAGTGAAGTGTTATTTGTAAGAGAGGGGAGCTCTATTGAATTTCCTGAACTGGCTGCTATTGAACGGTGATTCAATAAATGAACTCAGAGGGCATCATTACACTACATTTCAATTAGCCAACAAAGGCAGCTACAAATGTGTACATTAAAGTTACAGGCACACGTGAAACAGCTACTATATATCAAATGCATAATAATGTGTTTATTAAAGGAGCAATATACACGACATTCAGAACATTATTATGGGAACAAACGACCGTGTGTCATGTAAAGATATTGCGGAGTAGTATTAACTTAAGAATGACGTTGCTCTCCCTCAGTGTGTGTTGTAATCCGAGTTTCTCTGTTCTTTGTTCTGGTAGCCGGGCCGGCTGCGCGTGCACGTGAGTGTATCTGAGTGCACGTGAGTGTACCTGAGCGCACGTGAGTCCTTCCATTTGAAACTGTTGGCCCTTCCCGTTTCTTGTCCTCCCTCCCTTCGTGTCCGTGTCCCGTGTCCCGCTGGCTAACTAATTGCTGCCGCTCTGCCATGCACACTTCCTGGGTCAGGCGTGTGCGGGGGAGCGGCGCTCAGACGGCGGCGCTCAGACGGGCGGTAACCGCTGATAATGCCACCGTGCGTCGGGGGGGCTTCTTCGCGTAAGCCAGGTCGCCCCGGTGAGTGTGAGCGATCCCCCATTAGCACCGTTAGCTCTGTCAGCACTGTTGTTGTTTTTAACGCTGTTAGCACCGTAAGTGAGGCAATCATGGCCCAGACTCTGAATTTCATTTATTGCTTGTTTAAACAATATTACATATTATATAATAGCATACATATAACAATAATACAATGTAAATTATTGACTTCTTAATAAAAAATAAATGCTTTGCTGCCCCAAGTACTCTGGGACATTTGTTGCTACCACCAGTAAATAGGGTGTCACCAAATCAACCAGGACTGAAATCTCAAGGATTGCCACATAAAAAGTATAAAAGTATCTTTTCATTTAAAATCACTTTCACTAACTAGATCAATATACATGATTGGATGTTGCGTAGTTGGTTCGCAGTAGATGGCTCTGTCCTTAACAAACTGTACTGTAAATGCTGAGAAGAAGATAAGCAGTGACAAAGATACTGTAGATCACCATAATCCAATATCGCACACGTCAGCTATTTCCTTCTTCGGGAACTTTTTCAAGGCCCAATACATCAGCCATGATTTAACTTTAGCCCCATCCAACCTGCATAAACATCATCTCTGCTATATTTGTCTAAAATAATGCATCAATAATCACTCATGACTGCAGTTTAATTAGAAGACTAAACACAAGTCACATAATCTGTATAAACCCATAGTGAAAACACACATATACAACACAAAAATATTTGGCACCAAAAGGTACACTGCAGACCGATAGCCATCGCTCTCACACATAACGCACGCATATGTGCACTCACACACACACACACACACACACACACACACACACACACACACACACACACAGATGAAAGCGAGCCCATTGCAATAAAGTGACAAAAAGTCTAAATGGCCACAATGAAAGGGAGCCAAGAGGGAGTTTTTCAAATGTCCAAAAAATGAAAAATCTCGTACAACACTCCTTTTAAAACACCTTCCTCCTGGTTAGAGCGGGAACGTTTAGGGCTCCAACAATGTCCAGTGACATCAATGTCAAGTGGCTGAGTTCTTCCTGTGTTATTGTAGAGCAGAGCTCCTTTATCCCTGTAAATTCTATTTTATTTTTTTTTTCTTTCCCCCTAGACCTTGATACCCCCTTTTTGACGAGTAACCAAAAAAACAGTCAGTACATTTTCCAAAATGTCTCCATATATATATATATATATATATATATAATTTCAAACATTAAGATATATTTGTCTAGATTCCAACCCCCCCCCCCCCCCCCCACAATGCCAGGAACATGATTCTGATTGAGAAATATGTTTTTGGTCTAAAACAAGCATTTTAACTCAAATTTACCAATTGTAATTTGTGTGCAATTGTAGGAATGTAGAAACAGAGGTCACCGTGGGCCCCTTGCAAACAATTTAACGTTAGCTTTCGGCAACAAAACCACATGGTTGCATTGCTTGGCTTAAAGTAAGTACGTAAACTACGTTGAATGTGTTAACATACCCTAAAGTAACTTCACATTAACAGCGCTGTGGGACACGATTGGAAAACCTGTGTTTTTGGACCCACCTCCACTCCTTATACTGCGTCACTAGCTCTGTTTGGAACCTTTTTTTCTGTCCCATAGTGAAGCACAATCCAGCACACGTTCTGCTTTCATTGTCTTCTTCTCATTGCCTGCTTATCTTTACAAGATAAAAGAATCGCACTGTGTTGCTAAGCAGTTCTCAGAAGAAAAAAAAACATTTACTCCAACCCAACATCTATCTATTAAATTATATTTGTAGGATGAATCTGTTTCCTTTTTCAGCACTGTATAATAGAACATCCTCCTTATTTCACAGAAAATATATCACGTGCGGCGTTGCCAGGAGTTAATTTACCATGGCACAGATATCCCGCACTGCTCTACCTGTTTTGATATCGATGTAAATGGATGTGTGTGAGGGCTTGAGGAAACATGATTTCTCCATACAATCTCTGGGTGTAACAGATGGATTTTCCCCTCCAGGAGCTGAATGAAGAAAAAGAACATTCAATATGTAATTACCTTCCGTAGACATCGTCACGGTGTTGTCAGGAATTCAATATGCACCCATGACACTGGCGGTGAAACGCAAAGGAAATAAATGTTTGTTTGGCTTCGTGGAGGAGGGGCATGGGCCACCTCGGCTGTTCATCATGAGAAGCAGCAGCTCCAACCCCCATCTGATCCTGGGAGATGTCTCACCATGCCAAAGAGTTCCTGTCAGAAAACACCACACACACACACACACACACACATACCCCACCAGCTACGTCTATGTGGTCTTTGTAATGGTTGTGTGAGACTCCGCCGCAATATGTTTTTTGACTCTTATTAACTGCAAGGGGTGCAATTTATTTTCCTCTCAGGCGATGGAGGTGGTTGGGAGTGAGGCTAACTCTGGTCAGAGCTGATAAGCTGCTGCTCACACACATGGCCTGCTGGAGGGAGCAGATTTACCAGGAAGACAATGTCCACGAGGTCAGACGCACACATGCGCAAAAACACACGCACAGAGACATACACACTCATTTGGATATTTATACTTGTGAGGACATTGGCTACATTTCTACCACATCCCCTAACACTTCCATTAAATAGAATAGGAGGAATATATAAGATAGTGACAGAACAGAAGTGATCTTAACTATATATTATTATCAAACTGGGATGAATTACAGATGAAGCCCAGTTATTTGGATTTTCTTATATTATAAATCATAAAATTGGATTATTATTATTATTATTATTATTTTACATCCGTACAACTTTGAAATAGCAGTTTGGAACCGATGAGGTACAACAAATGAGGAAAATGATTGAAAGAAATACAAATGTAAATAAGCATATGGGCATATAGGTCATACGTTTGGCCAAACGGAGCTTTCTTTTAAGAAAATGTTGTTTTGATTCTATTAGTTGGGGAAATTGTAGAAAGGTCATGGCCCTTAAGGCCTTTACAAACCAGGGGCATGATGAATGAACAACACGCACACCAATATTTAGCATCAAAACTATTCATAACGGCCAGTTGCAGCACTTTGTCAATAAAAATAAACTGTTTGGAAACGGGCAGGCACTTACAGAAAATACTTGGCAGGGGATTGGATGAACCATCTGTTAATCAAACTCTTTGATTAACTCCAGAAGAGCTCTGGACAAAATGACCAGAATGCATGCAAAAGTTCAAAAAGGTACGGAGTCTCGCCTTACAGACTCAAAGTAGATGCTAACCTTGCTCTGTCAAAAAAAAGCCTTACAAAGTGCTTCAAGATTTAAGACTATATTGTCATTATCTGAATGGAGGGTCTATAGACAGAGGGTGTTGTATGCTGTACAGATTGTAAAGCCCCTTGAGACAAATTTGTGATTTGTGATATTAGTGTGACAACTCGCACGAACTCTAGTTAATTTCACTTCCTGTTTTATTTGTGTATTCTCTCACCCATGCTTCCTAGCTTGCGTTGCTTCCTGCCTTTGTTTCGTTTCCCGCCTTTTTTTGTTCCTCACCTGTGTTCCATGAGACCTCCCAGTACTTATAGCCCAGCTGTTCACTGTCCATGAGCCAGATCGTCTCAGTTCTTTCACTCGACTAGCTCTCCAGCATTTTGATTACCCCCGTGATTTACCTCAGCCCAGCGTGACAATTCCACTTACTGCCTGTTTTGCCTTTTGTGAACCCAAGTTCAGTAAACTTTTGGGATTTTCGCACTTCACTCCATTCTCGTGTGATCCTTGCATTTAAGTTGCCTGATCATCACAATTGGGCTGGACAAATAAAATGTGCTTGACATCTGACAAGGGACAGCAGATGGAAATTAACCTAAATCTGAAAAAAGGCTACTCTTGCAAATATTTCAAAAAAGGCATTCGAGTGAGCCTATTTGCTAACCAGCGGCTAATGTGGCCACAAGTTGCAATTACAGTAATGAAGTGTAACAATAGCTCAAGTTGAGTGGAGTCAATATTGTCAGCCAAATGACTCAGTTACACAAATAGCATTAGCAAACTTTTGATAGATATTTCAAGCATTAGTAAGTTTGAGATACTGGTTACATCACAACAAGTTACTCTTTAAAACCTCTGAATGAACTGAAATGTGTTTTGTTTCTTATGAGTTCATCGTTTCATTTTTTTAAGAGGAAGAATGTGTTAATCATGTTTCTTTCAAAAGTGACATAGTCTCACTTTAAATGTGTGTGTGTGTGTGTGCGACATAAACATGCATACACACACTCCTACATGTGGTTAAAACATGGTACCAAACCACAACAAAGAATATGAAGTGCTCTCTGAAGGGCAGAGAATGAGCTGCGTGAGGAAAGCCTACTGATGGCCCGGGTGCACCAGTATCCCTTTCAGACTGTGAGTGAGTGGGGTGCGTGGAATCTTTAATAACACTCTTTAATTTCACAGCGAGTGTGATTCATATCGGAGATTGGTGGTTGTGATTAAGGACAGTCGCACTTACGGGGCTTAATTATGTGCTATGTATTCACATGTTGTATCTTGTTTGAATTTGTTTTTCAAGATAAAATTGACCCGTTTCATCTCAGACCCAGTCATACATTCAGGATTAATAAAGATTTGGTAAAGGATGAGTCTGGGTCATCCAGGCTCTATATGCACACCTATAGGTGGTTATTATCCCCCCTGTTTGCAATATGACCAAAATGCATCCCTCTTGTTAACCTGCCCCCCCCCTCTTCATGCCCCAGTAGCAGAGAGAGTGCACCGTGGTTGTTTAATTGAATATAGTCTAATCCCCCTGACGTTGATTCTTTATCTGATTGAGGTTTGTGCAAGTTAGAAGCCTCCACCAAACCTTAACGGTGCTGAAGACTCACATGACCTAACATGCACTTAAAGGTCACGTGAGGCCATTCTCTGCTCAGGTGGACGTTACTCCGCTATATCTTTACATACAAACAGTTGTGTGCTACTATATTAATGCCCTGCTTTGATAAACACAAAGTTGTAAAATAGCGGAGTCCCTAAAAGTACAAGGAACTTGCATCACCTCCTGAGCAGTGCCCAAATGAAATTCCAGGAATTCTATGAATAGTTGAGACAAATGAAAAACCTGTCCATAACAAATACATGCTGTGTTTTTACGTGACTGCAGTAGAAAAGTTCTGTGGGCTGGTGGAGCGTGTACTGGTGGAGAGTATATGCGGTAAGGACATTAGTGGGTGTGACATTGATGAATGCCTTCTGATAGGATGGACAAAGCCTTCTACAGATGAGATGCAAAGTGATGTATTTGTTGTTGCTTTTTACAGTTTGAGACAGCTGTCAAGATTCTCATTTAATTCCATTTGCTTGCACACTAACATACAACATGTGCATGCATATCGCTCCCGTGACATGGTAAATGGACTGTACTTGAATATCTCTTTTCTGGTCTTCCGACTACATGTCATCATTCACCCATTCACACCCATTCATACACTGATGACAGGAGCTACCATGCAAGGTGCCATCTGCCCATCAGGACTATCTAACATTCTTACCCATTCATACACCGCAGGAACAGACTACGGGAGCAATTTGGGGTTAAGTGTCTTGCCCAAGGACACATCAACATGGACTAGCGGAGTCGGGGATTGGGCTAGCGGAGTCGGGGATTATCATGAGCATGGAGGTAATTAACAATTCCGATGAGGTAATGAGTGATGATGATGACCTTACATGGCATATGAGATCCATCGCCAGAGCTCAACCCTCCCAAAGTCATAATTATTCAGTTCTGCTGCTTGTTTGTTTACTTGAGGAGGCCCGGAAAGAGCGGCGTTACGATAAGGGAGAAAAACTACAGCTCGCAGTGCACAGTCAGGAGCAGAGACACGTCTATAAAGTGAAAGAAGCACTGCACTGTCGGAATATGACAGCCAATCCATCAGGGAAATGGAGGCTGTGTCTAAAACGCCAAGGAGAAAGTGCCTGGAAGTTTTATAAATAGTTACGCCTTTTAAAGGAAATTGGAAGTTGTCAGACACATGCCATCTGCATTTGTTTGAGAATATCTCCAATAGAGGCACTCTTTAAACATGACTGAAGCATCATAACATATAAAGTGGCAGAGCTGAAAGCCTATATGGGAACGATTGGATCTCCCGCTGCACTGAGAGCGGCCTGTTCATGGCTCAGTAACACAACGTCAAGGGCTAATGAATAGACTTTCCATGACATCTATTAACCTTGCTTATACTTATGCTGTATATGTGATTTTGTGACTGAGTGTGTGTGTGTGTTACTGTGTTTTGTGAACATCTAACTTTATGAGGACAGCTGACGAAAATCCTCGGCTCTGATTTTTCTTCTTAGAAGGGGGCCAGTTAACCTCATGGCCAAACACGGGGTCTGTAGGTCTTTCACGTCTAATGAGCCTTTTCAAGAGCTCCCTGGGACTGGGGATGATACATGGTAAATGGACTTTCTAGCCTTCCGACCACTCAAAGCGCCATTCGCACATTCACACCCATTCATACGCTGATGGCAGGGGCTACCACGCAAGGTGCCACCGCTATCTAACCACTCATACCCATAGCAATTTGGGGTTGAGTGTCCTGTCCAAGTCCATCGACATGGACTAGCAAAGCAGGGGATCAAACCGCAGATCCTCTAATTGAAGGACGACACTGCTCTACCACTGAGCCACAGTCGATAAGCAGATGAAACTTAAACATGACATCTGGAAAGACTCCAGACACCAACTGACAATTGTGATAGAAGCACAAAAAGCTTCCACATCTCGATTGAGTTTTATGCCAATAAAAGTGTTTCGTAATGCCTAAGTGGCCCGCTAATTGAATTCCATGTGCCAAACGTAACACTTACGATAACACTGAGGCAGAAATATCTGCTCATGGACACCCCATTCATCAGTTCTTCAGCAGGTTGATCTGTCTCCACTTTCTCCAAAGATAAAAAAAAAACAAAACTAATTTTTTTGCAATCTCCTCAAAAGTAGCCTCTCTCTCCCCTAAGAGGGCTCAGAGTGGGGTCCTGTTTCTGCGCCGTGATGTCTCAACACTGGCAGCTGATCCACACCATTTGGCAAAAGTGAAGTTAACTGAGGGACGGTCCTCCAATCTAGACACTTCTACAGCCGGTGCTTCTGCTTCCACATCATCCGCAGCATTAGCGGTGGGATCTGTTAGGGCTTTAGTCTGAGAACAAGTGACTACACAGACTGGGAAGGCTTCTGGATATTCCTCCTCCAAGACCTTGGTCTCTACAACCTCACTTTCGGTGAGATTACAAGCAGCTTAGCGACTACTGCTCTTGGTGTCTCCCTTTTCTGTAGGGCTGGACAACTAGTTTTAATTTGACTGGGTCTACCAAAGTAATCACAGACAATGTCTCCTGGGAAAGGAGTATGCTTATCACTGTGGCGTTTGCCACTGGGTTTTTTTCAGGAGTCTTTGACTCAGGTCTAAAGCAACATAAGCTTCTAGGGCCTTCCCTGTTAGGAAACTTCTCTACATTTCAAAGAATAACTCAAAACTTCTCAGGATCAAACATTGGCACCAAAACAAGACGTTTCTCGCTGTTCCTGATGCCAGCGATTGAAAGCAACCTTAGATTTTTCAAACTTCCGTTCCATTTTCTCATGCTCCCTCTATTTCCCTCACTCCTGTCACTCATGTTGCCTCTCGTCAAGATTACAGCTAACCAATATACTCTGCATGAATTTTGGCTTTTTAGTATCTTCAGGGGTCTCTGACTCCAAATACCCCACCAGTTTCCATAATATGTTTTTTTAATACTTTTAAATTTTACTTTGAACACACACAAAAAGGGGGATAATGCAAGGTACAAACCTACCAAATGACAACAACAACGAGGACTCCGAGAGATCGACCTTCAGTTAGCGGATAGTTGTATTAAGTTAAATTCAGCCAAGAAAAACCCAAGCACCGGGGGTCTGATTCCTTGGGACTGCCTCAACACCCTGCTGGATCAGGGAAAATGTCTAATGCTACCTCGACACGGCTTCACCAGCCCGCTGTGACTCCCGACCCTGGGGTTTGTGCTGGCTGAATTCGAATTGCTACAGCTAACCGCTAACTGAAGGTCTGTCTACCGGAGCCGCTGCCCACTCTCCTTCCATCACAGTGGTCACCTGGTGGTGGAAAGGATAAAGCAAAGATACACTCTTTTTCTTGTTTCTGCCATTATGGATTTAATCCAATAACAAACTATCAAAACATACAGTGACTCACTATCGCCCCTGGAGGTACAAGTGGTATTACAAGACGGGACAGGCCGGGGCTAGTTTGTTAGCATGCTCAGCTCAGTAGATATCTCTGCAACACAATACATAGATGTCTGACAAAAACACTTCATACTATGAACAGTATGTTAGTGTGAGATTTTGAACAAAGCCCTAGTCTTATTTTAATCTAGGCAAAAAACTAGGCTTCTGGATATTCTGACTTAACTAACTTTAAGCGCATTTTCAAGTCATTGATACTACAATCACTTGAACTAATGCTAATTGTCCTATCCATTGGAATCCTCGGACTCCTGAAGGCCCCTGACGGAGCCAGACAAACCGTGATCAAGCATTGTATTAAATAGAAACAAATAAAAACATTTATTTTTATCTTCATCAAATTGCATGAACAGATTTATTTGACTGAAAGCTAGAAAATGACACTTCTTTAAATATAATTTGCTCAGCACGCCTCAGAAGTAATTGCTTACCAGTCAACATTTTTATTGCAACACATCAGCAGGCACTGTCAGCCAGTATAGTAATACGATTCACTTTCTCCAGATCCAGAATGGAATGTAAAGGCAGTCTCGTGAAAGATAAATGAGGAATATTGTGTCACATGATTTACACCATATGAATGGATAGATATTCCAATTTAAATGCAAACTCTTGAAGTGGAGGGAGGCTGTACGTGTAGATCAATACAGACATTTTGGTACATTTTACCGAAGGATTCATAAATAACATCCAATGCAATTACTCCTCTTCAAATGAGGTTTTAAACCTTACTTGTCATGGTGCGTCCTTATAGTAATGTTTTTATTTCCTAAACCATGTGTTATTCTTGCTCTCGATGTAATTGCTTCTGTCCTCTGGCTCATCAAGCTGACTGATATCTGTGGTAGGGCACTTTCTCAGCTCTCTGCACTGAGCCCGCACAGTCCTTCCTACCGCTCCTCTAAAGTTGCAACCGTCTAGTTTTATCGTCTGCCGCATTTCATTCTACCCCTCGGCATAATGGGTTGAGGGTAATTTTCAATGTGTACAGTATGTTTGTGCACCTCATTTGTCTCGTTTAAAGGACTCAAGCCTCTCTGTGCTTTCAAATCACAATATACAAAGTAAACCATTGAGTCCATGTGTGATCATTCAGGATATGATTTTTCAATTCATACCCCTAAATACCTCATTAAAACATTATCATACAGGCACATCTTCAACTCCTGCACGACTCCACCATTCTGTTATTTCTAAAGCAGTGAGTGAACAGCTTCATGGACACTGTTTAATTCTAGTTTTGTTTTGATATTGTATTACCACAAATTAAACTATCATCCGTTTGACAGGATTTCAGTTCCTCCAAATTTGTATTGTTTGGATTGTCCGTCCAAACACAAAGTCACCAGGGCTGAAGAGAGCATGCACCGCCTTTCTCCCAAAAATGGCATTTATATGCAAACAAACTTGATGCAAATACATATTTGCTGTCTGTATTGTGTTCACTGGACAAAAATGTTTTCAGACTAGTTAGGGTTTTGAGAGTACAGCACATAAAATATAGGAAGGTGTACAAAGAGCAAGATTCTGACGCTGCAGTGTCAGAATCTGTGGTGAGGATCAGGCTTCCAACACATTTTGGTAGGTTAAAGTCAGGAACATATTTTGGTTTTGATCACAGATTTGTCCAATTACTAAAATCACAATAAGAGCTTACTGTATTTTTTTTACCGTGCATATTCAAGTGTCCAGACCACATTGACTTATAACTCACAGGCTGTGCAGTGAAAGCAGCACACTACGGCGGCAGCAGTTGCTTCAGTCCTCCACCACTATCTACACAGGATGCCTTCAGGCGCAGTTTTGACTGTAGGTTACGTGAGTTTTGGCAGCACTCTGAGTCTAAGGCACAACTACTGTAGTTACACGCGTAAACCAGTGGAAAATTGACTTGAAGCCTAAAAAGACGTGTCGGCTCTCCTCCCTCTCCTCGGGGCAGTTTGGTGGCGTTTGGTCTGGCAGGTCTGGCTGGTTGTTCGGCCCGTGGGCGGCGATCGTCTCAAAGACCGCTGCACTTAATCCCCGCGCTTCCTTTTCAGATGTTGACGAATGTATTCTGTCATAATGCCATTAGTGCTCCAGTAATAAGAAGCTGCAGGGAAGTTCATAGGAGATATCAGCCACAGCATGTACATGGCTGCTGTTATTGACACAGAGCCTGAACAAATATTCATAAAAAGAAAAAACTGAATCTTTAACATGCAATTATCGATATTCATATTCTAACTCAGTTCGATGCTTGGCGGTCAGAAACATATCTTGTGGAATCCAATGTGTCATCTGACCTAATATTTAGAAGTGTAGACTTTACTTTACGGCTCTGTATCCATTTGTATACTCAGGAATTGTATAAACTGGGATCTACTTGGTAAAACGCTGTAATTCAGTGAGTGGAATTCTGTTAAAGTTACACCTGGCCTCACTAACGTCATCACGTTGACCAATGTAATATCAGACACATCACTTGTCACATCCAACACTATCTGGCTGCATCACAGGCTCTATGTTGATCAAATCAGTGCAGGAGAGAAAATGATGAAAATGCTGATAGTGATGATGACAATGATGGCCACTGTGATATCACCAAAGTGTTTTGATACAAGCTGATAAAAAACTACCTCTTTCCAGCACAATGCAGAGCCATTTGTCATCAAGCGAGGCCAGTTGTAATCATCCCTTTTGCTTTCCTACGCCATCAGTCTTCCCCTTTCCGTGTATCAGGATCAATCTAAGCTCATTTATTTTAATCGTCTCTTATTTGCTAAACTGGCAAAGTCAGTGAAGGACAATAGAAACAAAGCTCATTTTTGAAAATGAGCCAAAGTAGAGGTTTTTTTTTATGCAAAAGCATCCTTTTGAAAGGAACTTTTCAGTTTCTTCATGAATCCCAACGAAAGTCAGAATACAGTAAGAGCGTGACTTTTCAAAAGAAAAATGTTTTCAAGAAGAAAAAATTGCAAATTATAAACAAAATAGAAAATGAAATAAGGGAAATTAAACAGGGTGATTTTCAGCACTCAAGCTAATCCAATCAGAGCCAATTCAGGCAATTTTAGTACAAAGCTGTTCCAAACATTTAAACAGAATGAAAAAGTCTGTTGTGTTCTATAAATGTTATACAACTGTAACAATAACAATACACAATATTTTCATATTTATATATTTTGTAACAGATGTGACAATATAACATATAAATAAATGTACATAAATTAATATAAATAAATATACACCCCCATCCTCAAAACACCAAGTGAGGGACTATCTTTTGGAGGAATGCAGTTCAATCCTTCCAGTGGACTTTTACACACTTTGGTAAACTATGACAAGGAGAACTACACCTTTTCTGGAGGCTCCAGGTGGAATAACACCTTACTGAGACACTTACTCAGTAATGCCTTCACGCCCAGGTGGAGGCATTGATATTTTTCTAATATGAATTTCATAATATAGATTAGTCCTAAACGGTCGACTGCAGGTTCAGGGCTGACTTACAGTAGATAACACAACAGAAGAAAATGGCAATATTAACGCTAGAATTGTGTTTCATCAAAGTACAGTCACATTATTCAGTGTATTGCATTTTTGTGTGCGGTACCTCTTTAATCGAGTTTCCCTTTAATTTATCACTGGTTGTGTTTTACTGTCCACCATACCGTCACCAAACATAACAGAGATGTTCTTATAATAGTTTTCTGGGGGCCAAAAATGTCTTTGTTCTTTTTGTCATTGTTTTTAATTGGTTTCTTTGGAATGCTTTATAATTTGTCTTAATTTGAGATGATGCTTAGAAAGCTGCATTAATGTGAGGTGGTATTGGTCTCAGCAGCTGGCAACACTGTTCTGGATTCAGCTCCCAGTCTTTGTACATGCTTATGCTGTACACACTGTACGTGCTTCCAAAAATAGCAGGCATGTGTGTGTATATATATATATATATATATATATATATATATATATATATATATATATATATATATATATATATATATATATATATATATATATGCACCAATGCAGCATTTCATTTATCAAATGATGTAAACTCAACTATTAAATAATGTGATTATTATGTATTTACTCCTCATTCTTGTTTATTCATTTCTCTGTAATGTAACCATCCTCCTCATCTGTCCCATATCTGTCCCCATGGCAACATCCTCCAGTCGTGGCTACGTCACAGCTGCTCTGTGTTCCATTGTCCACACAACATGCTGCTAACAGGAGACCTGCCTTGTTCCTTGTAGTAAATACGAACTACAAAGTGAGTGCTGCTTTCCACCTTGTCATTTCCCTCGAAAATTCAGCACGGCTTTGTTCAGTTTTGCCAGCGCTCCGATTTAACAACGTTATGTGTTGCCTTTCAACTCCCAATTATCAGCTAGTCGGCTAAGCTAGCCCAGCTGTGCTTTGTGACTAGCACTTGGTGTTGCTAATAATGCTAATGCTAATATTGTGCAGTTTGGCACTTTTCTCGGTCTTTTATCGTTAGGCTAACCGGAACATTCAATTCGTTTTGCATACTTGTATCTGTGTGAAGCTGACGGGAGTGGTTTGCATAACAATGCAGTAATTTGACGCGAATGACCACAGCTAGCCTAGCCACACTTAGCTACGTTGCTTGGCAGACGAGGATGTGGGGTGGCGATACAACTTGCGATAAATGTGTCAGTGAGGTTGTTTCGCGGAATTACTGTGCACGCACAAACCTGTCGGGCGAAAGCTAATCTGTGTGATTCACTATCGGCTCAAATAGCACGACTTTGCCGCAGCAGTCTGCAGCTTTTTCGATAGCGGTGCTCTTTGTTTGCTAACACTTTGCTAACGGCTAACGCCGTGTGCACGTGAGGTTCACGAATCTCATATTTGTCCGAATTCCAGCATCAGAGTTGTCGATAATTTAAGCTGTTGGGCCAATTCCGACTCAACTTGCGTGTCGCGTTTCTGTGTTCACTGCTGCATTTAGTCACCGTGGTCCGTTTACAGTTTAGCAAAAATGTAAACAAACATCCGTCGTGGGGCCTTTTCCTCCAAGAAGGAAGACAACCAGAACCCCTCAAACGAAACCAGGGCTGATGCAAAGAGAGCTCTCCTGGGCAGTTCAGCTTACCTGCTTCCTGAACGGGCAGAACATCTGCACGTGTTGCTATAAAGACAACCATATAGGTGGCGTTTTATTCAGCAACTCCAACATGGAGCTAAGTACAGTTGTGGTCAAAAGTTTACATACACTTGTAAAGAACATAATGTCATGGCTCTCTTGAGTTTCCAGTTATTTCTACAACTCAGATTTTTCTCTGATAGAGTGATTGGAACAGATACTTCTTTGTCACAAAAAACATTCATGAAGTTTGGTTCTTTCATGACTTTATTATGGGTTAACAGAAAAAGTGACAAAATCTGCTGGGTCAAAAATATACATACAGCAACATGAATTAGCAATTTTGGTGACTTAGAAAGTTGTGTCAATGAAATGAGCTTCATAGCATGGCCTCTTAACTTCTTGTGAGTGATTATGAGTGACTACAGCTGGTGACTTCTCTGAGGCCATTTAAATAGGGCTCATTGGATACAAATGCTACAATGGGAAAGTCAAAGGAGCTCAGCATGGATCTGAAAAAGCGAATCATTGACTTGAACAAGTCAGGAAAGTCACTTGGAGCCATTTCAAAGCAGCTGCAGGTCCCAAGAGCAACAGTGCAAACAATTGTTTGTAAGTATAAAGTGCATGGCACTGTTTTGTCGCTGCCACGATCAGGAAGAAAACGCAAGCTATCACCTGCTGCTGAGAGAAAATTGGTCAGGAGGGTGAATAGTCAACTGAGAACCACCAAAAAGCAGATCTGCCAAGAATTAGAAGCTGCTGGAACACAGGTGTCAGTGTCCACAGTCAAGCGTGTTTTGCATCTCCATGGACTGAGAGGCTGCCGTGCAAGAAGGAAGCCCTGGCTCCAAAAGCGGCACCTTAAGGCTCGACTGAAGTTTGCTGCTGATCACGTGGACAAAGATAAGACCTTCTGGAGGAAAGTTCTGTGGTCAGACGAAACAAAAATCGAGCTGTTTGGCCACAATGCCCAGCAATATGTTTGGAGGAGAAAAGGTGAGGCCTTTAACCCCAAGAACACCATGCCTACCGTCAAGCACGGTGGTGGTAGTATTATGCTGTGGGGCTGTTTTGCTGCCAATGGAACTGGTGCTTTACAGAGAGTAAATGGGATAATGAAGAAGGAGGATTACCTTCAAATTCTTCAAGATAACCTAAAATCATCAGCCCGAAGGTTGGGTCTTGGGCGCAGTTGGGTGTTCCAATAGGACAATGACCCCAAACGCACATCAAAAGTGGTAATGGAATGGCTAAATCAGGCTAGAATTAGGGTTTTAGAATGGCCTTCCCAAAGTCCTGACTTAAATCCCATTGAGAACATGTGGACAATGCTGAAGAAACAAGTCCATGTCAGAAAGCCATCAAATTTAACTGAACTGCACCAATTCTGTCAAGAGGAGTGGTCAAAGATTCAACGAGAAGCTTGCCAGAAGCTTGTGGATGGCTACCAAAAGCGCCTAATTGAAGTGAAAATGGCCAAGGGACATGTAACCAAATATTAGCACTGCTGTATGTATATTTTTGACCCAGCAGATTTGATCACTTTTTCTGTTAACCCATAATAAAGTCATGAAAGAACCAAACTTCATGAATGTTTTTTGTGACAAAGAAGTATCTGTTCCAATCACTCTATCAGAGAAAAATCAGAGTTGTAGAAATAACGGGGAAACTCAAGAGAGCCATGACATTATGTTCTTTACAAGTGTATGTAAACTTTTGACCACAACTGTATATTGCTGCTCAAGTTGCTATTTAGCTTTTCAAAGAGCTTTTGGAGTTGACTGTTATGGTGAACCTAAAGACAATTCGAGATCCGAATGTTTTTTACTGTCATACATGGATTCTTAGTAGTTGGTGTGCCGCTGCTGTTGCACTGACATATTAGAAGCAGAGTATTTCACTCATGCTCCACTGGCACATGCTGCTTCTTACTGACATGCCACCACTGGTTAGGATACAGCCCGCTGTGGGCCACTCACAAATGGCACGTCACTCGCGTTCAGCTGGCAGATACTGCTCTCGCCGACGTGTGCTGATGATGTGTCTCTTCTTGTTTTAGCGTGTGCAGCTTTGACAAGCGTTGTGCTGCCGCTCGTGTTCTCTCCTACACGTTTCCCGTGCTGGTAGGGATCGTTGACGGAGCGAACGATGTCGAGGCCGTTAAAGAAAGACTCCGCTGCTGTAGTGAGATGATGCCAGGGCTCTTACAAACTTCTAAAAGTGGTTGCCAGGCATCAGCTTTTAGTTGCTGAAACTGAAAATGTGTTGTTGTTGTTTTTTTTTAGTCACCTTCAATAAACCTTGTGTTTCTCGCATGCGTCCACAGTGAATTAAGAATCAAAAGACTGAGGAAAGTCTTGATGAATTGATGTAAATAGAGGCAGCGTTCAACAACATCAAAACTATATAAAACCATTTGTTTTCAAAATGTCACACGAGTCTCATTTATCCAGTGGCATGCTCACTGCTTCCCAAACACATGCATCTTTGCTAAAACCGTACTATATGAAACATGTCGCAGGGGCAAGAGTGAGACTGTAAAACATATTTAAATATCACTAATCTAACTAAGATTACTTTTTTTATTTTGGGGTGCTCATGTTGCTGTTTGCTGTCCCTATTTTTTGTATGTTTAAAAAAAAAACAAAGGCCAAGAAGGCAAAAAAGAAGAAACCTGTCCGTCATCGCTCTGTGTTACAAACGGGGATTGTACTTAAAGCACGATAAGCCTGATGGTACAGAGTCTAGAGTTGTGGGGTGCCATCAGTGGGTGGAATCCAAAATTAGTTTGGATTCCACACATTTTTGAAACTTAGTTAGTTTCGAAAATGAATCCAAGAATAAATGACAAAGTTTTGAAATGATTTACATCTAAATGGATCATCACCAAACATGCTGGCCAACCTCAGTCCTGATGCTTTTAGTTATATTTGGACCGATCAGATCTTGAGAAGGCTCTGCATACATATATTTATAGAGGAGGACAGAACTGATATTCCTTTGATTAATCTCACTTTGACAGTGTTTTTTCTATTATTATCATTCATCTGGTGCTGTGTGTCCTCACGCTGTGTGGGAGTAATCATCTTTAGGCAACACTTTAATAACAGGTTTCATGTGGTTGAGATTTCTCCAATTACCTGCTCACTCAAACTCAGTTTCCTTGTGTTTCCTCCTCTTCGTCCTTCTTTTTAGTGGACCGCAGTTTAAAGCGCCGGCAGGTGAAGCCCCTCGCTGCCTCCCTCCTAGATGTCTTGGATTATGACAGCTCGGACGACAGCGACTTTGAAGTGGGAGATGCTTCAGGTAAGCGCAGTCTTTTTCTAAAGTCGAGCAGCCTTATGTCATATTTCATAATTAAAGAGCTAAATAAGAACAATTGAAAAGGGTAGGATTTGTTGCAAGTCTACTGAAGCTTCCATGATTATATATAAATATATATATACAGTATATATATATATACAGTATATATATATATATATATATATATATATATACACACAGTGTATGTATAAGTAAATACACTCACCAGGCACACCTGTTCCATTGCTTGTTAACACAAATAGTGAATCGGCCAATCACATGGCAGCAACTCAATGCATGTAGGCCTCTAGACGTGGTGAAGAGGACTCGCTCAGAATGGGGAAGAAAGGGGATCTAAGTGACTTTGACTATGGTTGTTGGTGCCAGACGGGCTGGTCTGAGTATTTCAAAAACTGCTGATCTACTGGGATTTTCACGCACAACCATCTCTAGGGTTTACAGAGAACGGTCCGAAAAAGGAGAAGATCTCCAGTGAGCGGCAGTCGTGTGGACGAAGATGCCTTGTTGATGTCAGAGGTCACAGGAGAATGGGCAGAGCGGTTCGAGACGATAGAAAGGCAACAGTAACTCAAAAAAAACACTCGTTACAACCCGAGGTATGCAGAACACCATCTCTGAACGCACAACACGTGGAACCTTGAAGCACACGGGCTACAGCAGCAGAAGACCACACCGGGTCCACTCCTGTCAGCTAACAACAGGACGCTGAGGCTACAGCTCACACAGGCTCAACAAATCTGTACAATAGAAGATTGGGAAAACATTGCCTGGTCTGATGAGTCTCGATTTCAGCTGCGACATTCAGTTGGTGGGGTCAGAATTTGGCGTAAACGACATGACAGCATGGGTCCGTCCTGCCTTGTACCAACGGCTCAGGCTGCTGGTGGTGTGATGGTATGGGGGATATTTTCTTGGCACACTTTGGGCCCCTTTCTAACCCAATTGAGCATCGTTTAAACGCCACGTCCTACCTGAGTACTGTTGCTGACCTTGTCCATCCCTTTACGACCACAGTGGACCCTTCTCCTGATGGCTACTTCCAGCAAGATAATGCACCACGTCACAAAGCTCAAATCATCTCAAACTGCTCTCTTGAACATGACGATGAGTTCGCTGTACCCCAATGACCTCCACAGTCACCACTGTGACTGGTGGAACGGGAGATTCTCGTCATGGATGTGCAGCAACTGCGTGATGCTATCGTGTCGGTATGGACCGCAATCTGTGAGGAGTGTTTCTAACACCTTGATGAATCTATGCTACGAAGAATTAAGGCAGTTCTGAAGGGAAGAGGGGGTCCAACCCGGTACTAGCAAGGTGTACCTAATAAAGTGGCGTGAGTGTGTGTGTGTGTGTGTGTGTGTGTGTGTGTGTGTGTGTGTGTGTGTGTGTGTGTGTACACGCATACACACAATACAATTTAATGACACGTATCATATTGTGAGCCGTCATCTTGGGAATCCTCATCCCAGGATCTGGAACCAGTGCTGCAACTAACACATCTTTTATCATCTATTAGTCATCTTCTTATTTTTACAAATAAAATGTGTTGAAGTCTGAAGTGACATCTTCAAATGTCTTGTGATGTCCGACCATCGGTCCAAAACCTAACGATATTCATTTCACTATAACGTGAGAACAGGAATGGCCGCTAGTTCTCACTAATGAGGAGCTGGAAGCAGAGGATGTTCCGAGAGCAAAGGGAAGAGAGGAGGAACATGTGTTGGCTTATTGCTGATGAAAACACAACATCTTCTGGTGTTGCTGCTTCAAAATGAAAGCCTCCCATGTCATTGTTCACTCTTTTGACTCTGTTGTCATTGTTTTGTGTTCCGACAGGATCGGACGGCACGGGCAACAACAGTGACGAGGAAGGGTCCAAAGCGAGCGCTGCGGGTTCAGGAAGCGACTCGGACAACGACGCTGGTTCTGCAGACGACGCCATAGATGAAGAGGAGGCCAAAGACCTCGCTGCTGAGGACAACCTGACAGAAGACGAAGAGAAGACCAAACAGCAGGGCTCCTCGGACGGCTCCACCAAAGACACCCCCGCCGTCACCCCGCCCAAAGGCCGACGCAAGAGCAAGAAGACGCCCGAGCCCGAGCCCGAGCCCGCCGCAGGGGCTGGCACCGAATCTACCTCCACGTCCGGGTCTGGCGGCGCCAACGCAGAGGAGTCTCAGGCCGAGCCCAAGAAATGGAATTTCCGCAGGAACCGCCCCCTGCTGGACTTCACCACGATGGAGGAACTGAACGAGATGGACGACTACGACAGCGAGGACGACAACGACTGGAGGCCCACGGCAGGGAAGAAGAAAGGCAAAGCAGCCGCTCAGAAGGGAGGCGCTGAGGAGGAGGACGGGGGCAGTGCTAGTGAGGACGACGACGACGACGACGACAACGACGAAGACGAGGACGAGGACGACGGCGAGGACGACGACGACGACGAGAAGGAGGACGGCGATGACAACAACAACACCACCAACAACACCAACAACAGTAGCAGTGACAGTGACAAAGATTTGAAGAAGCCCAAGAAGAAGACTAAGAGCACCAACGCTTTTGATGAAGAGCTGACTAACGACAGCATGTCCCAGGGAAAGGGCAATGAGGTGACAAATTATTCTTCATTTTACTGTCCATTTTCCATTTTTAAATGCTATCTTCTACTATTGCTCTGTGTTTATTGTTGTGCACCACTCACCTGTGTAACGCACTTGGCAGATAAACTGATTTCTGAATTACGTAACAAATTAGTTGCATACAGTAATCAAATCGGGTTATTTTGGAGAATTAGAAATAACGTAAGTTGTCTATTCTATCAAGATATCAGCCAGAGAACAGGCTGAGACACAACGCAGCCCACCAGATTACTAGCTAGTCTCTAAAAGAGCTGCAGCAATTATCGATCAGTCGATAAATCTGACAACAGCTTTATTTAAAAAAAAAAAAACCTCGATGGAGGCTGTGAATGCAGAAACAGACTTTCGGTACATCCCTAAGAAGTGTTTGTAGTTGCTAAATTATAGTTGTTGTAGTCGTTACGGTAAGATAAGTGTGATTTAAGTCACAAGTTCTTGTGAACCCGACTTTGTGCTCGGAGTCAAAAGGCTGAGTGAGAGAGCTGCTACACTATCGAGCTACGGAGCTTTGACGCTAATGCAGTCCTCATGCGCCTTATGCTGGCTATGTGACCACTGCAGAGCAGTTAGGTATTTGGCCTGCACATTGGCTACTCCCTTTGTATGGTACCCCATAATACCGAACAACAATATGAGTCACTAAGTCACCATATAATCCAATGAGAGCTTTCGATGGTATCGGCGTGATTCCAGGAGCATTTCTGCATCTGTTGTCATCGACTTAGCACAGTGTCCATGAGCATTGTATAAGGGATTTACTAACAGTCAGCTGCTGGATCTATGGTCAGATCAGAGGAGGAGGGGGGCGTGGGTAAGTGGCTTTACTGTGTCTCTGTTTCCTGATCCCCCAGGATGCCTTGCTGGACCGGTCCCAAACCTGGAGCACGCAGCACATCCTCATCTGCTGCGTCTGTCTGGGAGACAACAGCGAGGATGCAGACGAGATCATCCAGTGCGACAACTGTGGGGTGACTGTGCACGAAGGTAGGCTGCTGACTTATACCAATATAGAAGCGTGTCGAGCTGTCTGTCACGATCAATGACTCTGCTGGTCATCTCTTTTGGATTGGTGCTGTCCCAGACATCCATAGTTAAGGCTGACCATGCGAGGTGGATCGATGTGACACCATTCATTTTCAATTACTTCATGTATTACTTTATTTCTCCTCGTTGTACCAATCGAAAAGCACAAGTCAAAGCGAGGCGGACTGAGAAGAGCTGCTGCTTTTAAGTTGGACAGAACGTGTTTATGGTACATATTCCCTATAATAGCTCCGTGACTTCAGATTCAGCTCATGATTGTTTAGGTGGTTGCCCTATTTGACAGTGAAGCATGTAAAACACTAGAGTGAGTCTTGCGGTAGAAAACAATATGGACGTGTTAGTGTTTGTTGCCCTTTACACTGCACCTTTCATCACAATGATCCGTATTCTCCAGGGCAAACGCACGCACTTCTATTCACTCCCCATTCATTGGTTTTCCCGCTGACATAGTTTAAATAATGGAAGCGAATATGATTTTATTTAAAAGCTCATCGCATACAAAGTGGCAGCTGAAAGTGCTTTACAAATGCAGCGATAAAGGAACACGGTAACACTGAGCACTGAATACAGACATTCGATGGGTTAAATATCAGCCCACATGCCTGTAATCTAATCACACACACACACACACACACACACACACACACACACACACACACACACACACACACACAGTCCACCATCACTGTGATTGGCTGAGCTGTGTATCAGGGTGAAGCAGCGAACACCTTTGAGGTGCATTACATTACATTACGGTCATTTAGCAGATGCTTTTATCCAAAGCGACTTACAATAACGTATCTACACCCGTAGACGCAGCTACGGGAGCAATTTTGGGGTTAAGTGTCTTGCTCAAGGACACATTGACATTGACAGTAGAGCCGGGGATCGAACTGCCGACCCTCTGATTGAAAGGCGGCCCTGCTCTCCACTTAGCCACGGTCACCCCAGGTGCGAGCAGGACTTGTTGGATTATCTCAGACAGTCTAACTCACGCACCTTCTTATGACATACACACACACACGTGCACGCACACACACACACACACACACACACACACACACACGCACACGCACGCGCGGGCGCTGGTGGGAGGGAACCGTCCTAATCACCAATTCTCCATAGGCAGACAGGAGATATTAGGAGCAGGTCTTAACTTTATCTTGTTCGTTGGGTTGCCTGATATTTCCTTCCTCTGAGACACATTTAATCTCCCCGAAAAAGACACAGAAGGGAGACTAAGTGGTTTGCAGCAGAGGCGTGAGAGCGAGGAGGCCGGGGCAGCACTTGCGGCCAGCTCCTATCTCCCTATCCAAGGACACGAATGGTCTGGGGCAGTAAAATATGGAACTTAATTCTGGCAATCCGTTCTTTGAGTTCATGTGTACGCGTGTCCGCAGTGGGTAGATCTGTTGTGCTGTTGGAGGTTTAATTCAGTAGCTCAGCTGTTTTTTTTGTCAAGACATACGATCTTATCCTTGAGATTTACAGCACAGAATCTAGCAACTTAGCGATTTGCCGATTACTCTGGACATTTTACGAGAGAAGATGTTCGTCCGTGACGCTCACTATCTGTGTGAGCGCTTACTTTTATCTCTTAACGTCGGATGGCTGCGTGTCAAGCTTTCATAAATGTTTCCCCTCTCGATCTGTTCCGTGCAAAACCGTCAAAAGCAGACTATATTAGGTGCATATATTTAGCGTTACGTTATCAGGTTCCCTATAGCATTGGGTTTAAATGTGAAATAATGCCAAATAGGCACTTTTGCTTTTCTCTTTGACACCAAACTTTCCGCCATAGTGTCGGCCAACTGTCCTTCCCCCTCGTGATGTGATGAGTGAAGTCTGCTACCCTGTGCTGCGACTCTGCTGCTGCTGTACGGAGCTAATGAATGTCAGTGGTGGTGTGGCCTCTGTTTTACTAAAAGTATGCGCAACCACGGCGGCACAATTAATCAAAATTGTATCAAAATCACAATATAGCCACAATATTATTCTTTGTTTGGTACAGATCCCTGCACAAATCACACCATAATCATGTTTTTTCAATGAAAATGAGAATATGATGTAAGAATGTTCATTCTCTCTCATATCGCAAATCATATCTTTCAAAATCGCGTAGTCCTAGAAAATAGACACGTCTGTGTTTTTAAAGGAAATCGTCTTTATTTATGGTTAAAATGTAGTTTGGGTTACTTGGAGGGTAACTTTTGGGCCCTGTTTTATTTTTTGCTATGTATGCCTCCACTGGGCAATAGTAATGTATTCACTGCAATCGGATAGTCTGTGGAGTGAATAAGTAATGGATCTGGAATTGATCAAATAATCCTGACCTACATTTAAGTATCAGCTTTATTTTCTAGCTGGAGATGAAGGTGTGCTCATAACAGGTTAGCTCATTTCTAGAGATCACAAAGTTAAGACGAGGTCAAACAAGGAAGGACGTTCAGGCAGAGATGAGAGACGAGCCGTCTGTGTCCAGAGCTCACGCGAGCCGCTCTTGCTGCTCGACTTCCCTGCTTCTCTTTGTTCTGTCCAGAACCTCTCAGACGAGAAGAGAGGCTGACATGAAAGGTAGGCGCACACGACCTGGGTGAGAGATCAAAAGCTGGAATCAGCAGAAGTCCACAAAGCGAGCGTCTACACAGAGCGCATAGAGGAGTCCTGCTCCTACCAGCCTGCCTTTTGATTCTCACTCTTTCACAGTCATACACTATTACCATACCAGAAGATCTCCCTTTTCTTTTATTTGCCTTTGACTGTAAATGCCAAAGCAGGCCCTTTCGTCACATATTCACGTGTTTTATTCAGTAGTCTGAACATCCAGAACCCTTTTTGTGTCATTTAATGGCAAGACATTTCACTTATCTATGATAAGTTACTGTAGAAGAGGTACATGCTAATAATGCATCACCATCAAGCTGTCTTCTTTTTCTGATCCAGTGAAAGTGATGTTGACTTTTATACTCAAATGGAAGTTCAATGTACTGTAAATATAGTTATTGCCACAAATGTCACCTTATTTGTTTAGTTTAATACTGAGAAAAAGTAGGTTGGATGTTCTATATTTTTGTCATTGTTAACAAATCCCATTGGATATATATATATATATATATATATATATATATAGTTTCTTTTAGCACAGAGGAATGACATATATCAGGCGTTGGATACACAGACAATACTTTTCTGCAAAAATATAGAATATGCTTAGCCTTATGAGGATGCTATAAATAACACTAACTACACAACTTAACTGAATATGATTTTTTTTATTTTTATGAGGGTTTTTGACGATTTGAACCATTACCATTTACATGGAAGTTCATTAGCAACCATTTGTAATATTTGTTTACTATGAGTAGGGTTGGTGAAAATAAGAAATTTGACTATATTATAATTATTATATAATTTCCCAGTGGCTGCTTTTTACATAGTGCTCATGGCATTTGTACATGGCTCGATTCATAGAAATAGAATAGGAGTAGAACTGTTTTCCTTTGTCATTTAGTACTAAAGGAAATGGTGATTATTGACCATGGTGACAACCGTGTCAGTGGGACCATGACGTGTTTTTGCAGCTCACCAGAAAGAGAGTGGACGCAGCTCCGGAGACGGATGGCTGGCTAGTTAACTAGGTAGTTGACTAGATAACTAGCCTGTCCTTCCCTAGAGGGAAGGGAAGTGAGGTGGAGGAGTGGCCACAAGCCCACTGTTTGGCTCATTGTTTTGTAACGAGTGTAGCATGATGGAATTAGCAAGCTGGCTAACTAGCCAGCTGTCGACTAGCTAGCAAGCTTGCTCTTTGCACAATACTTGGTCCACTGTTTACAGAAAATGAGCCTAACAAAGTTGTCACTTATCAGGTGATAGCAATGTGCTTTACTACTCTGTGACAAGAGTGTGTGGATGAAGTATTAATGTGTTACATATTTCTCATGAGCTTAAGAAACAGCTTTAACAAGTGCATTTTTACCGTAGACCCATTTTTGGATAATAGGGATATTTAGGGGGAGATAGCACGCCAGCAGTATTTGCCACATAGAAGTGGTGCACATCATCTGAAAGCATGAAATCATTGCATTTTTCTGCGATTGGATGGCTAAGACTTCTGCTCTGGAACCACCTGCTCAGAATCCCCTTTATTGTCAATATACCTCAGAAGACAATACATCCTCTGACTGCCCTAGGTCTCCAGTTTATGGTTTATCATCCCACATAAATACAACTGGGCTCATTGGATCAGCTTTCCAGTCATACCCAATTTATGCAATTCCAAGACCACAGTATGCGCAACATTTTTTTTTTTAAGAAATAACACATTTATAGTGCTAAGTATGCTTGTTTTTTGCCCAAAACTGCAGTGGATTAGAATATAAAGGTCATACATGTAATGGGAAGACCTATTAGTGCCCCTAGAACCCATGTTCATTCCCACATCTTGAGGTGAGAGGTCAAGGGACCCCTGTGAATTTGTCCTTGCCATTGGTCTGTAGATTGATGGATGATTAGTAGTAGCCTGCTGCCATCTGCGATCTGCTGTCCGAATAGCAGTTGGAGTTGTCATTTATGCGAGGTCCTCTTTTATTTACATCCCATGGAAAAACAGCCCATGGGAAGGCGCCGACATTGCGTTTACTCTGCCTTTATACTCATTCTCACTGCTGGATGCTTCCACACCATGGTGGCTTTTGTCGAAGGCAAGCAAACAGTTCTTTCTATTAAATCTCAATACAGTTTCTTGGTTCTTGGTTCAGTCAACTCTACCTTGACCCCTTTTTTTTTTCCTGCCAAGCTCGTCATTCCTGACAAGGATAATCTTTCCTTCAGGGATTATGAAGATATCCCGTAGTCATCACTTTTTGTCAGCTTAGCTCATATTAGCCAGCAACCCGTGGCTTAACGGTCTGAGCTTTGTATCTCAGTTCAAAAGGAACACCGAAGATTTGTGCCACGGTTCAGCCATAAGTCGGTTAAACCAGCATGGTGGTCGTTCACAACACCCAGTTCCACGGTTCAAAGCCCAATCAGTAAGGATGAAGCACCCAACTGTTGCCAAAGTTACTCCAGTAATACCTCTTCCTTTTAAGGAAATAAACGTTGAGTGGAGATATATTGGAGCTAGCAGGATTTAGCCTTCTGTCCTTGTCGCCTGCTGTGGAGGAAAATGGAGGTAGAAAAATAGGCAGTAGTTACGTTCACATCTTGGTTAGTTAGATTCTAAGTACTTCGCCCGTTTTTGAAGGTCAGGACAAATTCCAGCTGTGACTTCATAGCACCAATCAGAAGCTTGACTGGTGTAACCTGCCTCAGAGTTTAAAAAAACACAAAAACTTAAGATATAGCCTCTGAAGAGCAGAATTCAAAATTAGTGATTCAACGTGACACACAGCAAAGGTCTCGCAATCAGAAAAGGACATGGACCCACCAAACAAAGTGTAGAGCTGAATAAACAACTCCGTCCGCCCCAGTGTTTGCTTTCGATGGCCGCCCGACTCCCCAGTGTGGCACACAGTGACGGGCATGCAGAACATTGAGCTTTTGATTTGTGAGTCTTTCCCATTGCTCAAAAAGCCCGAAGGCTGGTTGACTGAATTAGGAGTTAGAGTGTTATCTCCCCAGCGGAGGCAGAGTGCTGATTGCTGCCCTCATTGGTAGTGAAGAGCACGTCTGCCTGGTGTAATAGCTGCCATAGAAACCACATCAGCCAAGTAATTGTTTAGGCAACCTCAGAAAATTAAGAAGATGACATTAAAATTCGTTCGCTTGCCTTCTTCATGCTTCTCTGGGGCACTTTTTATATCAAATGTTCAATTTGTGGCGCTGCAGTGTCCGAGTAGATTGACAGCTCTGAAACCAGAGCAAACCAGGTCTGTTTTGTATTGTATGTCTTCTACTTGGTTCCTAGAGTGTTATAGCAAACCAAAGGGATACATGTACAATACAATACAGTCAACAATATTGACACTGTTGTACAGTGTCCAATCATTTGAGTCAATTGAAAACAGGACATACAGTATAGCAAAATTAGCTACATTCTGTAGCAGCTGGCTAAGAAAAGCTCCCAGACAACAGCATTCCTTTTGTACTTTTGCTTTTAAACACAAAGGTGGAGGCAAATGATTGTCCAACAGCGACTATTTCTACCTTCCATTGCTCTGTGTTGTCAGTGAAGGGCAAAACTACGGTAAACTATGACGGAGCAAGAGGCAGGGCCATGTTATCTCTCTCCATTTAGGTTTGATGATTGATGGATTATGTCATTCAATTGACGAATGACAACTCTCGACACTGCAGAGGGTTTTATCTTCCAGACAAAGAGGAAACCTGCAGTTGAACAGTAATAGTTTCTTGCTGTGACAAATAATGTTTTGTAATAAACAAAATGACATGGTTTTTGTACTTTTTCCAATATTTCTTGCACTTACATATTTATTATTTTAATTCCAGTTTATTACCACGTAGTTCTTATTTTTGTAGATTGGTCATCATTTCTGGTTATTACTTTGTACTCACCATTTGAATTGCTGAGAGGTAAGATGTAGAATGTGGCCACATTGTTAAAATGAAGTCTGTCAGTCAGACGGGTGCTGAGGTTGTAAAGGATTATAGCATTTGTAAGAGACAACAAATGTTAACAGTAAAAAAATGTTTTTATAGTTACTCACTTTTTAGACCCACTAACTATTGTATCTTTGCCCTACTTTCCTTTCTCTCGTTGTGCACACTTTATTGTAGCATGAGGGGTTATTACCAACAACCATCATTGTCAGTTTTACCTCAGAATAAAGTGGTTTTGATATTCTAGAGAAACCCTTAGCTTGTCTACAACCCTCCTTCCCTGTACAACTTCATTTTAACCATATCATTACATTCACAACTCTCAGCCACGAACCCGGTGAGCAGAATGATATCAAAAGTCATACAAAATGGCCAAATACCACATGACAATCAGGGGTCCTGGGTTGTGCACAGTACTTCTAAAACGAGGCCTATATATATATATATATATATATATGTATATGTATGTATGTATGTATGTATGTATGTATATATATATATATATATATATATATATATATATATATATATATATATATATATATATATATACGTGTATATATATACGTATATATATATATATATATATATTATATATATAATCTTTTGAGCCATTTTCAACCATGAAAAGGGCAATTTTTTACAAATTTGTAATTTGTGTACTTTGATGTGTTAATATTTAATTTATAGCTTAAAAACACAGGTGAACAGTTACTCTTTAATATATAAACTCCAAGCCAGTGGGATTCTTCCATTGAATTTTGGATTATTGCAGAAAATAATCGCAGTGGCAAACAAACGTTTCACACCACTACAATGAACAGTCAGCTCAGAGGCCTGTATTTCCTCTGCTTCTTGGAGATTGTAATAGCAATATAATCGATAATGCCATACCGGCCATCCTTTTCTGTGTTTCCAGGATGTTACGGTGTGGACGGCGAGAGCGACTCGATCATGAGCTCTGCCTCAGAGAATTCAACAGAGCCTTGGTTCTGTGACGCCTGCAAGAACGGAGTGACTCCGAGCTGTGAGCTGTGCCCCAACCAGGACGGCATCTTCAAAGAGACGGACGCTGGGAGGTGGGATACAATAACACATTGACCCGGTGGTCAGTTGCCATTTACGAGAGGCAGCGAGTGGAACATGTTCAGAAACAAATAATGCCCAATGACCTCAGCTGGTTGAAATGCTGAAGGCAATGTGTACAGTCTAAATTGTACATACAGTATATTCAGCATTGGAGAGAAAAGGAAGTTGGATTAAGGAGGCGAGAGAGAGAACTGGCAGAGGAACGAGAGAAGAGGATGGAGGGAAGAGAAGAGATAGAGAATGAAAAGGAGTGAGAGAAAAGAGTGTGTTATGTGAAGCGTGGAGACTTCAGCCACGTTATCGCTGATAGTGCTCCTCAGCTAGGCTGCACCCGAATTTACTACTTCACTAGAGCATGAAAAACACAGCAAATTAAACTGTGAAGCGGTTGCTTGCTAGAGATGGATATCTTTATATTGGACTTCGGATTCTCTTCCCTAAAGTCCGCATTTGAAATTGTGTCACACCAAACCACAGCTAGAGTCTGGGGCTACATAAATCTATGAATCCATTTCTTTTTGAAGTGTCTGACTCACTGCAGCCATTTTCATGATATGAAGTTTGTTATTGTCTGCAGTAATCCTCTATACTAAATGCAAAAATAACCACAGCCATAGATTTTAATCAATTTGATGGTGTTGCTTGAAATCACTGACCGGAAATCAATACATTTTAAATGTCACCTTTTTAAAACTAGAGCAGGGCAAGGTTTTCATGCTAATGTGTTGTAGTTGTTTTTCTCTTGATCTACAACAAACCAGTTCATCAACCCACTTGGTTTTCTTCCTCTTCATTCTTAGATGGGTGCATGTGGTCTGTGCACTTTACGTTCCCGGCGTAGCATTTGGAGACATCGATAAACTACGACCAGTGACGCTCACTGAGATGAACTACTCAAAATACGGGGCCAAGGCAAGTACTCTTTTTACACAGTTATGTAGGTGGGATTATAAATTCATGTTCATGTCACATGTTTCACATCCTGCAGGGGCCACTTTTTCTATATTATATTTGATTAGTGTGTCATGAATGTATATCAAAATATTAAAGTTTATAGTTAATTTGAGATACTAAGTCATTATTCTGAGATACTAAGTCATTATTCTGAGATATTAAGTCATTATTCTGAGATACTAAGTCATTATTCTGAGATACTAAGTCATTATTCTGAGATACTAAGTCATTCTGAGATACTAAGTCATTATTTGGAGATACTAAGTCATTAGTTTGAGATACTAAGTCATTATTCTGAGATACTAAGTCATTAGTTTGAGATACTAAGTCATTATTCTGAGATACTAAGTCATTAGTTTGAGATACTATTTCATTATTCTGAGATACTAAGTCATTATTTTGAGATACTAAGTCATTAGTTTGAGATACTAAGTCATTAGTTTTAGATATTAAGTCATTATTCTGAGACACTAAGTCATTATTTTGAGATACTAAGTCATTAGTTTGAGATACTAAGTCATTATTCTGAGATACTAAGTCATTATTTTGAGATATTAAGTCATTATTCTCGGATACTAAGTCATTATTTTGAGATATTAAGTCATTATTCTGAGATACTAAGTCATTATTTTGCGATACTAAGTCATTATTCTGAGATACTAAGTCATTATTCTGAGATACTAAGTCATTAGTTTGAGATACTAAGTCATTATTCTGAGATACTAGGTCATTAGTTTGAGATACTAAGTCATTAGTTTGAGATACTAAGTCATTATTCTGAGATACAAGGTCATTAGTTTGAGATACTAAGTCATTATTCTGAGATACTAAGTAATTATCTTGAGATACTAAGTCATTATTTTGAGATACTAAGTCATTATTCTGATATACTAGGTCATTAGTTTGAGATACTAAGTCATTATTCTGAGATACTAGGTCATTAGTTTGAGATACTAAGTCATTATTCTGAGATACTAAGTCATTATTTTGAGATACTAAGCCATTATTCTGAGATACTAAGTCATTAGTTTGAGATACTAAGTCATTAGTTTGAGATACTAAGTCATTATTTTGAGATACTAAGTCATTAGTTTGAGATACTAAGTCATTATTCTGAGATACTAAGTCATTAGTTTGAGATACTAAGTCATTAGTTTGAGATACTAAGTCATTATTTTGAGATACTAAGTCATTATTCTGAGATACTAAGTCATTAGTTTGAGGAAGTTTCTCGTCACTTTGAGATACAAAGTCATTTTGGCTTCCATACTCAGGTGAAGCGGAAGTGCTAAAAACACTTCAAATCACTAAACGCAGTTGAACTCTTGTTTGAAGAATGAGATGAAGTTGAACTGTCGGGTGAAGAGTAAAAGATGAAAGCAGTTGAAATGTCAGTTTATCTCTAAGCAATGAAAACTGTCATTTTGCCCTTGAATTGTCGGTTGAAGTGGAAGTGCTGGAGATAGTTGTTTGCGTTTGAAGTGTCAAAAATAGTTGAAGCGAAATCAAAAGCAGCAAAAATGGAAGTCAGCCATCATTGATTTCATTATTTACACCTGTGCCTTTCTTACTGTGTCCAGTCAAAATGTCTTCTGTGGAAAAGGCCAATAGATAAAAGTAGTGTGGTGATGGGCTAAAAGAAACCAGCGTTGGTTGCAGCTACAACTTGACGTCTCCCTGTTGTTTATCTGTTGCATTCAGGAGTGCAGTTTCTGTGAGGACGCCCGCTTCGCCCGGACCGGTGTGTGCATCAGCTGTGACGCAGGAATGTGTCGTTCCTATTTCCATGTCACCTGTGCACAGAGGGAGGGGCTCCTGTCTGAGGCCGCAGCAGAGGAGGTGAGGACTTTTCTAAAGAGTGAAAAAACGAATTTGACATTTTAGATAGATGCTCTCGGCAACTGTTTAAATGACAAAGCGGATTGAAGCAATATTCAAAGAGTTGAGGTTTTATGATGTCAGCAAAAAACACCAAACACAAGTAAAGACCAGCCCTGTGAGTCTTGTCCCTCAGCTTATCTGTGTCCTCATCACATGGGACGGTCAAAGTGAAGTACTTTAATTACCATATTTACAATTTACATTTGACATTCAGGTTCACAACACTCGAAAGATGTTATTTTTCCTTGTATGATCAACTAAGCAAAGTTATTATTTGCCTCACAGAGACAGTGAGCACATTTAGACTAAAACCTGGTATTTCTGCACAGTTGCAGATACAGATCTGGCTACACTGATGTTATTAGTATTATACTATTACCACTCTCATGAACACGATACCTAAGAAACGCCGTGAGGGAGGTTCAATACATCTGCTTCAACTGAAGGAGGAAGCTCACTGTGACCTCACAAAACACATTTTTAGCCACAACTCAATGATTCGTATGCTTATTATGACAGTTTCACACAGATGTGTAATAGGATAAGTTGATGACGTGATGATATTTTGGACAGACGTAAACTGAGCCGGTAATTCTAGTTTTAATCAAATATTTCAACAATATCTGGGGTTTAACACTCACTGTTCATTTTGCTGAGCGGTTCATGTAAGCGCCAGACATCGCCTGTTTCTGCACAATAAGCATCCAGAAAAGTGCCGACCCACTGCAAACCACTTAATCCATTCAATCGCGCTAAACGGCTTCCATCAACATGCTGATGTCATCCACGGCAACTAGTTGGGTTTAAATGGTTCCAGAAGGCCAGCAGCTAGAAAAACCGCTCCTGCTTTTTCTTTGTGTGTGAGGAACGAAGGGGACCGGGTTTTAAAATGTCAGTGTAGTAAAAGCGGGAAACAATGAAGTCCCCATTCTTTACCTATTATTACAACATGCGTGTGTTTCTGCTTCCTCAGGATATTGCCGATCCGTTTTTTGCGTACTGCAAACAGCACGCTGACCGCTTTGACAGGAAGTGGAAAAGGAAGAATTATCTGGCCTTACAGTCGTACTGCAAAGTGTCTCTGCAGGAGAGAGAGAAACAGCTCACTCCGGAAGCCCAGGTAATGTTCATTCATTCATGTCAGCCGCAGCAGCCACATGTCAGAACAACTTTAGAACATCTGCATGTGTGTTTGTACCTCGATTTAAACGTGCTCATATGACTCAACAAGGAGAGAACGACGAGGTGAATCTACTGATGTTTACTTCCTCAGTGGTGAGGTGACGACTGGGTCTGGATTAGAGTTAGGGCTGGATTTTAATGAGTTTAGCGGTACACACAGTTGTATGTGAAGATGTGTGTATCCTACCGCAGGCCCGCATCACTACCCGCCTGCAGCAGTACAGGGCAAAAGCAGAGCTGTCCAGGAACACTCGGCCTCAGGCGTGGGTGCCCCGGGAGAAGCTGCCGCGACCCCTGACCTCTAGCGCCTCGGCCATCAGGAAGCTGATGAGGAAAGCCGAGCTGATGGGCATCAGCACCGACATTTTCCCCGTGGACACGTCCGATGCTAGCGCCAGCTTGGATGGACGCAGGAAGCACAAGCAGCCCGCCCTCACAGCAGACTTCGTCAACTACTACCTGGGTGAGGAAACTCGTATTCCGCTCCAGTCACTGCAAGGGTGTTGTGTTTTCCTCCCAGATTGTAGAAATATAAAAAAAGACTAATAACACTAGTGGAGAGTATTTCCAGATACTGATTATTTGATATGAGTTTTAGAATCACTTGGGAAGCTTTAACTATTTCCCTGCCATTCTTTCTTCACCGATGACTCCGGTGAAAGGTTTTGCAGGAGGGCGGCAGGATATATTGTTTCGACATTGGGACGTGCGCAAGCGCAATAGTCAAATCGGCTGTATTCAAAAAGCCGCAGCGACACTAGCGGCGCTGTTATCCTTTTCTTTTCCTCCTCCGTTCTCCTTCAGAGCTGCCCGAGGAAGAGCTTAAAACGTGACTCTTATCTGTAAGCTCGCTGACAGTCCCTCTTATGGCTGCCCCGTGCTCCGTGCACTTGAATTTATGGAAATGCCTTTAGAGTATCAATAACATTTTAAAGTAACAAACTTCTAATCGTTTTTAGAATCTCTTATTTTTATTATTTAAGTGCAAAACGAAGTCCGGTGTCACGATTGTAATTTGATCAAAGCTGAAAGGGTTTTGTATTTATCTCCATACTGCATATAAAAGGGGGTTAAAGGGATAGTTCGGGTGTTTTGAAGGGGGGCTGTGTCAGGTACTTGTACACAGTCGGTGTATTACCGACAATAGGCAGCGGTCGGCACACCCCCAGTTTGGATAGG